>NC_141998.1:13325099-13644693 GCF_049901715.1 Pseudonaja textilis | reverse complement strand
TACTGTTGGAGGAAGTGTGCCGAGGGAGGAGATGGGCTGTAGAGGATTTGCATGTCAAAGAGGGATTTGTAGAAGAGGAGAGTAACATCCCCAAGTCTCTGATCAAGATAACTTCCCTTTGTGTTAGCTTTTTAAAGCAGCCATGGGGCTTTCTTGGGATTAGGGATGATAGTTAGGGGGGTCCTGCAAAACTACTGTTTCTTATATTTCAAATGACATCTCATGGCCCACTGAGATGGGGCAGTGAAGAAGACTCTTTTCCAGCTGGACAAAGTTCTGTGTCTCTCACATTTCCCCCAGAAAAGAATCCTTTCAGTTGAATTAATCAAAAAAAAGTATTGAAGTGGCCCATTCAGTTCCAGTATTGCTTGTCCATGCAAGCTAAAACCATGCAAAACAAGTATGCAATATGGGTTCCCTTTTCCCAATCTGTAACTCTTCATGCATGTTACATTCATTTGGAATTGATCTGAAGGCTGGCTTTTCATCAGATAAAGCCGAACAGGCATGGGCGGCATCATCTGAGACTACTTTTTTTAATTTTATTTTTATTTTTTAAGACAAACATATACAGACAAAAACATAGAAACATAAACCATCTTCCAATTATATACATACAGTGCATATATATGTATAACAAATCTTTTGTGCTATTCTTTCATAGTCCTTACTCACAAGTTATATAAATTCTCAAATTGTCAATCTAGTATATGCTTATATATTTATCAGTTATTAATCATTCATTTGACTAAACTATTATTCCATCATTTTATATGAGATATTCTAGATTTTATTATAAATTTATATTATACATTTATCCAATGGTTATATATTTTATATTATATTCTATATCAATCTATTGATCTCCTATTATGAAACTTAGTCTATTTCATTGCCATGTCTTTTTATCCAGCCATTGATAAAATAAGTCCCATATCATATCTTCTTGATCTCTAATTTCAAATGTCAATTTACTCATTTCAGCACAGTCCATAATTTTCTTAATAACTTCCTCGTGCATAGGTATTTTTTCATTTTTCCAATTCTTAGCAAATACAATTCTAGCCACTGTTAAAATGTTTACAATCAAATATTTCAATTCTTTGTTGTATATTTCCGGTATAATTCCCAGTAAAAATATCTCTGGTTTAAAGTCTATGTGTTGTTTTATCATTTTTTCCAACCATGTGTGGATTTTAGTCCAATATCTTTTTGCATACGAACATGTCCACCACTTATGGTAATATGAACCAGGTATCTGATGACATTTCCAACATTTATCCGATTTGTTCTTAAACATTCTAGCAATTCTCGTCAGGGGTTGATGCCACCTGTAAAATATCTTATACAAATTTTCTTTATAAGCAGTTGACATTGTCATTTTATAATTTTGAGACCACAATTTTTGCCATTTCTGTAAATCAATCCTGTATCCAAAATTTTCCCCCTAAGCAATTATTGTTTCTTTAACTTGTTCTTCCTCTAATTTAAATTCTAATAAATGTCCATAGAGTTTTTAAATTACCTTTTCATCAGTACCTATCAAATTTTATCTAAATCAGTCAACTTATCATAGAAACCTTCTGTTTTAAGATCTTTATCAAATCTAGATTGTATTTGTGCATATGAAAACCAATTCATTTTTATACCTTGTTCTTCCAGTGCTTGCGTAGATTTAAGTTCACCCTTTTCATTCAATATCTCACCATATCTAACTGTTTGTTTCTTTTTATATGTTATTGGATAAGAAAAAGCTTTGATAGTAGATATCCATGATGGAATTTTTAAGTAATATTGTTTTTTTTTATCTTCTCCCAGTTTAAAAACAATGCCCCTCAAATATAATGTCTTCTAAAATACCCCTGTGTTTTAGTTCCTTATACCAAAGGAAGGCTTGCAATTTGTACACTTCCTTTTTAATTTTTGTTCCTTTTATTTCTCTTTCTTCTCTAATGTTTCTATTCAGCACTTCCAATGTCCACACAAACAACAGAGTCAACAGTGGACAGCCTTGTCTAGTCCCTTTTTTTATATCTATAGAATCTGTTAACTCTCCATTTATCATAACCTTTGCAGTTTGCTTATAATATATTGTTTCTATGGCTAGAATAAATCTTTTACCAAAGCTCATTTGTTCCAGTTGTAATAACATAAATCGCCAACTCACATTGTCAAAGGCTTTCTGTGCATCTAAGAACATCAGAGGAGGGTGGCGCTGGTGCCGCAGCAGTACGACATGCGATCTTGAGGTTCCAAGATTGCCACCGATATCTCTGCTGTTGGACGGTCCCACCAGACCTAAACCATCCTGTAGAGACGGTGACAGAGAAGGGCATATCTTGTCGATCCCAGGGACACCGCAAAGTCCCTGGTAGATCCAGGAGAAGCCCTTTTTGTTAGCAGTGGAGAGGCAGCCATTTAAGCTGCTGAAGCTGGGACAGCTCCGGAACGGAAGAGATCTGGAAAGAAAGTGTGTCAGTTTGGTGGGATGAATTTCTACTTATTATTTTTTGGAGAGAACACCCTAAAAGACTTAAAGTGAAATTAAAAGTGAAGACAAAAGAGGTTAAGCGGTGAGATTAAGCTAAATTTAAACTGAAGGGTTTTTTTTTTCCTTTTTATTGGAACTTGGAATTTGCTTAAAGCTTCACAATTTTAAACTGGAATGGTCTTTTTCTCTAATTTTTTGCTTTTTAAATAATCTCTTTGAAAGTCTCTTTTGATTAGGACTCTTCTTTTTTTAGCTTTTTTATTTGAGGTTTACCTTTTTCTTTTTTTCCTAAAGACTTTACTTTTAAAAAAAAATCTATTCCTGGCTTTGGATATACGAGGGGAAGTGAAAGTGAATAAGTAACACTGACATCTAGAGGCTTGGATACATTGTTTTTTTTTCTCTTTTTTACTTGTTTATGCATTACATTCAAGGACTCTGAGCCTTTTACTGAAAAGATAGTGGGATGAGCATGGTAGATTATTTATACAGGTGCTCTTCTGTGAAACTATTGATAGCAGAGAGTCTGGAGTTGAAGTTGAAAGAAAGAAGATTGAAGTGACCTTGAAAACAGAACTGTAAATTCTGATTTGATTTACCAAAGAATCTTGGACATTTAAGTGGCAGTGGTTTGCTCCCAGCTAGAATTGTTTGTTATCCTTTTTTTTTTTTTACTTCCCCTCCAGCTGGATTTTTATGTTTGAACTTTAGCCTTTTGATCCAGGAATTAGAATATATTTGTCTTCCTTTTCTTTTGCTCTTCCTTTTTTATTAAGGGGAATACATAGATCTCTATTTTTTTATTATTTTTTCTATTTTTTCATCCTCTATCCTTTTTATATTTTTCTTTTCTTTTTTTTTAATAACTGGAACCAATTAAGGTATACAAGTGCCTGAAGATTCTTCCTTTTTCCTTTTTTCTCTTTTTAGTTTTTATTGAAGTGGCAGTTTTCTGCCCTTGTCTCTTATTCTTTCTTTTTTTATCAAGTATTATAAGATGAGTAGAAAAATAGCAGCCTCAGCTTCTTCAATATCAACATCTTCCTCTTCACCATCTGGAGGACAACGATCAATACAGATGATGTTGCAACAGGAGAAGGAAGTGATACTGCAGATGATTATGCAAGGAATCCAAAATATACAAGCAAAAACAGACAACATTGAAAAGAGAATGGAGAATATTGAGCAAAGAACAGAAAAGACAGATGAGAAAGTTGACAATATCCAACAGATGATAATGAAATATGAGGACAGATTCAAGAAAAGCGAAGAACAAGATGTACAAAGAGATAAGAAAATTGGAGATATTGATACTCAATTGAGTGAAGTTGAAAGAGACAGGAGAGGATCTTTGGGATGGGAAATAGACAGGTCAGAATTTTATTTGATATTCCAAAACATAAAAGAAGAAAAGGGTGAAAACCTTGCTGAAATAATGACAGAAATCCTGGCAGAAGTGTTAGAGATAACCAAAGAGAAGATGATGGATAAAGTATAAAGACAAAGAAATTGTGGTACTGAAACAAGTACCAAGAAGGGTGAGAGGGATAAGAAGAGAATACCTATTTCTGACTAAAGAGTTACTCAAGAATGGAGTAAATTACAGATGGTTAATACCAGAAGGTCTCATGTTTACCTGGCAGGAACAAAGGCACAACAATTGACACAGTTGAAAAAGCTGAGCTATTCTATCTAGAATATTTTAGAGGAAAGTAGGAAGATACAAGAAAAGAAGAGTCGCTAATCAGATTTCAAGAGGAGTGCATAACAGCAACTGAAAAAGAAGAAGGAGCAGTAGGTGGTGCACCCAGAGAGCAATGAGAACCAAGATCTACTAGAGCAACAAATCCTTCTTATAAAGTCTAAAATGGATGAGAGAAAATTGATCACGATTAATATAAATGGACTTAATTTAGCCACCAAAAGAAGAAAAGTATTTCATAAACTAGTGAAATTAAAGTTTGATATACTCTGCCTACAAGAAGTACATATTAAAAAACATGAATATATATTGAAGCAACAAAAATTAGGAAAATTATTTACACAATGTAACAAAAGAGGTGTGACCTTATACATTAGAGAGACAATCCCTGCAGAACAAATTTACACAGATGATGATGGAAGGATTTTGATGGTGGACAATAATGTAAAAACACTTTTAATAGCAATTTATGCTCCAAAAGATAACCAAGAAGGAAACTACAGGAAACTACATGTGAAAATAATTGAACTGGACTATGCTAATATTTATATAATAGGAGATTTTAATGGAATAATTAATGATAAATTGGACTATAAAACACAGAAAACAACAAAGAAAATTAGAAAGACATTGCCAAAATCCTTCTGTCGAATGACAGAGGAAATAAACTTTAAAGATGCATGGAGAGAGAGAAATGTGGAAAATAAACAATATACTTTTTATTCAAATCGACATGCATCATGGTCTAGAATAGATATGATATGGATGTCAACAGAATTATTTTCTAACATACAAAAAATTGAAATAGAAACAAGTACCTGGGCAGATCACAATCCAATGATTGTTACATGGAAAGGACAAAAGAGGAGATCTAGATGGACTTTAAATAATATATTAAAGGAAAAAGACTTTAAAAACAGAAAATTGAGAGAGCATTGGTTTTCTTGTATAAAGAAAATAAAAAAGAGGATACATCTTTACAGAATTTCTGGGACACGATGAAGGTCTACACAAGAGGTTTGATAATAGACTATACAAGAAAAAAGAAATATAAAACAGAAAAAAACTTTTAAAACACTGGAAGATTAATATAAAACTGGAAAAAGAGTTACAGAAATTTCCACAAAAAAAGATATTAAAATTAAAATGGACATAACTAAACATAAAATGGGACTAATGGAAAAAGAGGAATTAGCACAAAAAATTAGAAATGCTAAACAAAATTATTTCGAAGATGCAAACAAACCAGGCAGATGGTTAGCTTAAAAATTGAGACAGGAAAGAGAATCAAGAAGGATAAACCAACTAACAGATGAACAAGGACATGTCTGCTATGGAAATGCAGAGAAGAAAAAAAATTATACAAGATTATTATGGAAAATTGTATAATCAAGAGAATATTCAAGAAGAATTAAGCAATATTTACAGAAAGTGAATCTATCCCAGATACCCAAAGACATTGAAATAATGTTAGAAGGGAACATAACAATGATGGAACTAACAGAAGCTTTAAAAAACAAAACACTGGAAAAGCACCAGGTCCAGATGGGTTGCCAGTGGAATTCTATAAGACAGTGGTCCCCAACCTTTTTTGTGCCACGGCCCGGTACCGGCATCACAAACTGATCCATGGCCCGGTACCAGCATCAGCACGCATGACAAGGCAAGGCGAGCCGAGCGACCGGCCAGCCAGCCGTCCCCCACTTCTCCCCGCCATCTTCAACTCCTCCTTTGTACCTTTGTCGATGGGCTTCGCTTTGGGACGGCTTTGGGACGGTTGCTCGGCTCGCCTTGCCTTGGGTGCTGAAAGAATCCTCGTGCCTTAGTTTTGTTCGAAGCCCCCCCCTTCGGTGAAACTAAGGTGCGAGGATTCCTTCAGGACCCAAACGCCGCTTTCCAACTGGAAAAGCTCACCCGGAAGCACTTTCTTGTCAAACAAGATGGCGGCGCCCAGCAAACCGGCGGCCCGGTAGGAAATGTTCCACGGACCGGTACTGGTCCGCGGCCCGGTGGTTGGGGACCCCTGCTATAAGACATTTCAGGAAACACTGAATCTTCAATTACTAGAAGTTATGAATGAAATTATTTCAAAGAGAACACCCAAAACATGGTCAGAAGCATACATTACACTTATACCGAAGGAAGATACAGACCCACAGCAAGTTAAAAACTATAGACCTATATCCCTATTAAACTTGGACTATAAAATCTTTGCTTCAGTTTTGGCAGAAAGACTGAAAAGATATTTAAATAACTTTATCCATCCTAATCAAAATAGATTTCTGCCAAAGAGAAAAATTAAAGATAGCATGAGAATAATTCCTGATACTTTGGAATATTATGAGGCACATCCAGGCTACTTTTTTTAAAGCTTTCTCCAAACATTGCTTTGTTTTGGGATTCTTTTGGGATGGTGGGCTGTTAATTAAAGGACATATTTCTAATCTTTTTTAAAATTTGTTTTATTTGTCTAACATGTAAAAATTCAATTTCAATCAAACAGTGCGTTGTCTGGGTTCAAATTTTTTTAGGAAATCATAATCAAAATGTTTACAATAATATTCATCACATTGATATTAATTCAACAACAACAACAATAATAATAATATACCTATCTACTTTAACAAATCTCCTTTATAAGATTAGTCCTTTTTGTATCCCCATGTTTCTAACTTCTGTTTTTATTATCTAACCATCGGTAAAATAAATACCATGTCAAGAAATATCCAATTCCTTCTTTTTCCTTAATTGAAAGCATTAATCTGTCAATTTCTGCACATTCTAATATTTTAATTACACTCTCATCTGTCGGGATTTCTTCACTTTTCCATTGCTTTGCAAATAGAATTCTGGCTGTACATGTAAAATCAAATACATATTTCTTTTGTCATACTTTTCTGGTAGCTTGACAAAAATATTTCTGGTTTCAAATCTATATGCTGCTTTGTCTTTTTTTCCAACTAAGTAAGTATTTTTGTCCAATATTTTTTTGCCTTTGGGCATTTTTTTGCCTTTGGGCATGTCCACCACATTATGATAATATGAACCAGGTGTCTGGTTACACTTCCAACATTTAGCGGATATGTCTTTAAACATCTTTGCCAATTTTGTTGGTGAGAAATGCCATCCATAAAATATTTTATACAAGTTTTCTTTATATGCAGTTTATATGTTTATATGTTTCTAATTTTTTTACAGTCCACAGTCCAGCAGGAACAGGGGCGCAGAGCAAAGGGTAAGAAATTAATAAGTCTGGAGCTAATTCATACAATGCTATCTTTATCTCATCACTCCAATATCAGCAAAAACTTTAACCATAGATGGAAAACAAATCAAAATAATGCTGGAAAAAGACTAGCATCAAACTTAAAGTATTTTGCACTCTGTACAAGTGCAATCCTGATTTTGCCTCTGATTATCAACTAGTAGGACCAGGAGATTCCAAGTGAACAACAACCTTTGATATAATCATGGTTTCCATGGATATGGAACTTCCAGTTCAAGGCAATTGCTTTCTCCGAAACTGACAAGCCATATAAAAGCATAAATGCAGTAAAGGCAAGCCTTCTAAGAGGGGAGTTTCTAGTCAAATTCACCCTTAGGTTTACTAGATTACAGTACAGGTAGTCTTCCATTTACAACCATTCATTTAGTGACCATTTGAAGTTACAACAGCATTGAAAACAGTGACTCAGGACTGTTTTTCATGTTTACAGCCTTTGTGGCATTCCCACGTTCACGTGATCAAAATTCAGACACTTGGTAACTGGCATGTGTTTATGATGATTGTAGTGTCCCAAGGCCTTTTGCAACCTTCTAACAACCAAGTCAATGGGGAAGCCAGATTCACTTAACAACTGTGTCAGTAACTTAATGACTGCAGTGATGAAATTTTGGGCTCAATTGTGAACATAAGTCAATGACTACTTGTACACAGTTACAAGCAGAAGAGCTCCTACCCAACTTGGGAATAAATAACAGAAAACTTGGTTAAACCATCCTCTTTCCCACCTACCCTTCTTTCTCCAGGCTACCAACCCAGAAAGGTTGGGGAACTCTGTCCTAAGCTATGATACATATGTCATCATTTAAAAATCAGTCCTAACCAGAGAGCTCTCACAATAGGAAAATGGGCCTGTTGATTTTGATCATGCTTGTCTAATTGGGTTACCTCTCACTTCTATAAAGGCTGCTAAATACTTGGATGCCTGTCATTAACACTGAGGAGAAAGACAATGATAGGGGCTAAGCACCATGCAAGTGTGTGTGACAGGCAGCTGTGGCACATGATGCATTTATGCTCATGCAAGTATGCATGATGAATGTCAAAAACTAAACAAACAAACCCACCAACTACCAAATGGGAGAAGTAAATGCAAGCCATGCTCCTGCTTTACTGAGAGAGCAAGAATGTCTATGGAGATTCTCAGTCTCATTCTCAGCCAGGTCATGGTTGTCCCAAAAGTGCTTTTTCAAGAGGCAACTGGACTTTGTTTTTCCTACAGGACGTTTCACTTCTCACCCAAGAAACTTCTTCAGCTCTTGCTTGTTCTAGACTAGAGTCACTTAGTGATACTCAAGGGCTGAAACTCAGGTGAATTAAAATTTAGCTTAAGAAATTAAGTGTAGCTTTGGCTGAGAATAATAACTATTCGCCTCTTTTACTCAGCCGAAGCTGCTCCGAAACAACCAGAAACGAAGGCAGGCAGAACGGAGCATTGGATTGAACCGCGGGCGGCGGGGTGGGGGTGAACGGGCGCTTTGGAGGAGCTGCGCCGACAGGAAAAGCCACCCTGCCGGCTTCTTTGAAGCAGTTTCTTCCTGGGCTGGTGGAGGAGCGAGAGAACGACTGAGAGAGGAACGAGGCAGACACCTGAGGGATAAGGCTGAGGGAGGGAGGGAGACACCTGAGTGATGAGGCTGAGGGAGGCAGGGCTGAGAGGCGGGGCTTCTCAGCCATCGTGCAGGGACTTGTCCTGAGCCTCCCTGAACTTGGTGGTTTGCTGGCAGACGTTTTATTACCCGACTAGGTAACAACATCAGATGTTATCTAGTCAGGTAATGAAGCATCTGCAAGCAAACCACCAAACTCGGACTCCTCCCCCTCCCCCCCTCCTTGAAAAAGCCCCCCCCCCCTCCTTGAAAATGTGTTTCTGCGTGAAACTGGTCCCTGGTACAAAAAAGGTTGGGGACCACTGGACTAAAGTATGGGAGAGGAAGGGGGAGGAGGAGGAGATATCTAAAGCTTTTGTCACTTTCAGTCTTATTAGAAGAGCTTGTTAGACTTGTACTGTACTTTCCCTTGCCAAGCCATAATGTCTTGCTAGGTTTCCATTTCCCATTCACAGTTAATATGTTAATTCCTGTTCCTTCATGTCTTCCTTGTCCTTCATGCTGTCCTGTAGAAGATGAGATAATTAGGCAAACAGATTATCCTTGCATATAAGCATAGGGTCTATTCCAATTCAATGGATGGAACATTTTTCCAACAGCTTGACTCTGATTTTTACATATTTATTTATGCATAAAAAACATGAGTCCATTTACATTGCTCACCAAAAATTACATTTTAATACACAAAAAAAACAGCAATATATATATATATTGAAGAAAAGACAGTATGATTAGAAGAACAGTACTGTGTATAGCCCAAATGGTGATTTCTCCCACACATAGTGGAACAAGGCAAGCAAGTGACATGCTAGCAGTACATTTCGTCATGAATCAAACACAATATTTCTGCAAAGGTAGCAGTCACTGTCAAATGGGGAGGGGGCCATATGGCTCATGAGATGCGCCCCCTAATGCTTCAGAGGACTGGAACAAAGTCATGGAAAGCTGAGTGGCTTCCTTAAGAGCTACTGTGGTGAATTATTTGCCTTTAGTAGCATGTAACCTCCCACGTAAGGAAGCAAAACAAGAAGCAGATGGAGATGTCATTAGACATCCATGAAGTCTATGATCTGTGGAAGGTCCATGGCCAATTTTGGAGCTTTCTGGCCATCCTATTTTTCTGCCACTGGGCATCATTGCCCTCTAGCCACATCCAAGCAAATTTTGCATATTTTGTTGCTTCTGTCCAGATCAGTGGTCCCCAACCTTTGCACTTGGCATCCTGGGTGGGGGAAGAGGGGAACTGGGCCATGTGAAGAGTGGGCTGGTGCAAGTGTAGCTTGACTTGCATGAGCAGTGGCCCAGTGCACTGAGCTCAATTTGCACAAGTTGAGTTGCACACACCAGGCCATCGCTCACGTGGCTCGGTTCTTAATAGGCCATGGACCAGGTAGTAGGCTGCAGCCCAAGGGTTGAGAATCTTTGGTCTAGATCAGTAGCCACCAATTCCTGACATTTTCCATATTGAAAAAAGAGCAGTCTGGCTAAATTAGATGAACTAGACCACAGCAAGCCACAATATGGCTTGCCCATTTTTTGCAAACAGATTATATGAATCCAGCCACTGTGATTTACATTGCAGGGGCCCAACTACTGTGGTTACTCAATGAATCCTAATCTTAGTGTGTTTTATGACCCAGCTCTTGCAACTGTCAACAAAGCATGTTTAAAATAAATTATGGTTTAGCAAACTTGTGTGAACTTGGGAAATTAATTGTTTAGATGGATAAATAGAAGAAATCCAGCAAGGAAGTTTATTTTGTGGCTGAGAAAGACAATGAATGGATGAGTGGACAGATAAGATTAGAGAGAGAAAGAAAAACTGTGATTCACAGAAGTGTTAGAATGGCTGGAATGAAAGTCATTGCTGGAACAATCTGATCTGTACAGTTACCATTCCTTAGTCTCAACTTTAAAACAAAAGAAAAAAAAACAGTATCACCAAAGAGATTTCAACATGCTCTGGAAGTTATTCCAATGCCAGGAATCAATAATCCAGCTTCATATGCTTGAGGGTGAATATATATGGTCCCAAAACTGTACATAATACATATCATTAGTGAAGCAGGAAAAATTATTCAAGGAAGAAGTGGATACTGCATCAATTTAGGGGAGTGATGAAGTCACTGGTTTGCTGACCAGATTCTGGAATCATTATATGACATCCAAAGGAAGAGGCTCAATTGATTGACTCCATGATGTAGAATGTGTTAGATGATGTTTGTCATCATTATTAAGTAATAATTACTAATTATGTATCCAGAAGAAGAAGCCAATGGATAGGTAGAGATCTTTGTCCACTGCCATGTTAGTAGCAAATTTGTGGGCCTGTTTTATTATCTGCCATGCTAATGCAAATGTGGGAAACTATCAAAATTCCAGTCTGGGACTAAGGACAAGAATGATGGAAAGAAACTAGAGGATGGGGTTTGTAGAGTATTGGAGGATAAGGAAAGGGTTCAGTTCTCCAAAGTGGCCTCGGTGAGTAGTACCTACAGAATTAGGCGTTCATGTGGAAATCTCAATGGTATGGAGTAGAGTTGAAATTCCACTCTACTTCACCAATCACTTCCATATCATGTCAAGAAAAGATCATGGATGTGTCCACATATGTCTTCAGGGATTGAGTTTACATATTATCCTGCATATTTTCCCATGCCCTTGTGTTAGCACCATGAAGCAAACAGAGATCTAGACTCTCTACCAGACATTAATTTTTAAAATTCTCATTCATTTGTCTTTTGGTATCTATTAGCACCCACTTTTCCACTTTTAAGACTGAAGTTATTTACTTTTTCAAAATCCAGGTTGCATTATATCTCAAGTTCATAACATCATGTTATCAGATTTGACAAATTCAGTTTGCTAAGCCATCACCACATACAGGTAACCAAGCTTAAAATTAACCAAGCATACTGTGCTGTGCAAATACAGGTGAAACTAAAAAAATTAGAATATCGTGCAAAAGTTCATTTATTTCAGTAATGCAACTTAAAAGGTGAACATAATATACAAGATAGACTCATTACATGCAAAGTAAGATAGTTCAAGCCGTGATGTGTCATAATTGAGATGATTATGGCTTACAGCTCATGAAAACTCCAAATCCACAATCTCAGAAAATTAGAATATTGTGAAAAGGTTCAATATTCTAGGCTCAAAGTGTCCCAACTCTAATCAGCTAATTAAGCAATAACACCTGTAAAGGGTTCCTGAACCTTTAAATGGTCTCTCAGTCAGGTTCAGTAGGAATCACAATCATAGGAAAGACTGCTGACCTGACAGTTGTGCAGAAAACCATCATTGACACCCTCCATAAGAAGGGAAAGCCTCAA
Organism: Pseudonaja textilis; assembly: GCF_049901715.1. Taxonomy (NCBI): domain Eukaryota; kingdom Metazoa; phylum Chordata; class Lepidosauria; order Squamata; family Elapidae; genus Pseudonaja; species Pseudonaja textilis. Next base: position 13,632,272 of record NC_141998.1, on the reverse strand, counting down.
AAGGTAATTGCAAAAGAAGTTGGATGTTCCCCAAGTGCTGTATCAAAGCACACTAATAGAAAATTATGTGGAAGGGAAAAGTGTGGAAGAAAAAGGTGCACAAGCAGCAGGGATGACCGCAGCCTGGAGAGGATTGTCAGGAAAAGGCCATTCAAAAGGGCTGGGGACTTTCACAAGGAGTGGACTGAGGCTGGAGTCAGTGCATCAAGAGCCACCACAGACGGATCCTGGATATGGGCTTCAAATGTTGTATTCCTCTTGTCAAGCTGCTCCTGAACAACAAACGTCAGAAGCATCTTACCTGGGCTAAAGAAAAACAGAACTGGTCTGTTGCTCAGTGGTCTAAAGTCCTCTTTTCTGATGAGAGCAACTTTTGCATCTCAAAAGAGGAAGAATGGAGAGGCGCACACTGCAAGATGCTTGAAGTCCAGTGTGAAGTTTCCAGTCTGTGTTGATTTGGGGAGCCATGTCATCTGCTGGTGTTGGTCCACTGTGCTTCACTAAGTCCAGGGTCAACGCAGCTGTCTACCAGATTTTGGAGCACTTCATGCTTCCTTCCACAGACAAGCTTTATGGGGATGCTGACTTCATTTTCCAGCAGGACTTGGCATCTGCCCACACTGCCAAAACCACCAAAACCTGGTTCAATGACCATGGGATTACTGTGCTTGATTGGAAAGCAAACTCATCTGACCTGAACCCCATAGAGAATCTATGGGGCATTGCCAAGAGAAAGGTGAGAGACATGAGATCGAACAATGCAGAAGAGCTGAAGGCCGCTATTGAAGCATCCTGGTCTTCCATAACTTCTTAGCAGTGTCACAGGCTGATAGCTTCCATGCCACGCCGCATTGAGGCAGTAATTGCTGCAAAAGGGGCCCAAACCAAGTACTGAGTACATATGCATGCTTATACTTTTCAGAGGTCTGATATTGTTCTATGTACAATCCTTGTTTTATTGATTGCATGTAATATTCTAATTTTCTGAGACTGTGGATTTTGGGTTTTCATGAGCTGTAAGCCATAATCATCACAATTATGACAAATCATGGCTTGAACTATCTTGCTTTGCATGTAATGGGTCTATCTCATATATTAGTTTCACCTTTTAAGTTGCATTACTGAAAAATGAACTTTTGCACGATATTCTAATTTTTTTGAATTTCACCTGTACAGCAGTTAAATCTTTATCTGAACCAGTTAAAATCTTCTGGTTGGTTTATGATTTAGTATAAGATACAAACCTAGTAAACTGATTAATTCAGTAAATACGTTTACTGTGCTGTGTGAACTAGCCACTATATTTAAGGATATGACCTGTTATTAGTAGAATGCCTCAAACTCAAGGTAAGTTCACAAATCTGTTTTGTAGCAGTCTACAGAATGTAAGACAAGGGTCTTCAAACTTGGCAAGTTTAAGACTTGTGGACTTCAACTCTCAGAATTCCTGAGCTAACATGACTGGAGGAGGAATTCTGGGAGTTGAAGTCCAAAAGTCTTAAAGCTGTCAACTTTGAAGACCCCTGATATAAGAGATGACAACTGCTTTGACCCAATGAACCAGATTTTTTCCTAGAGAAAATAGTCACTGATGCAGAAAACACCTCATTATAGACAAATATACACACAGTTGGCTGATCTGATGAAGACCAGGTGATCTAATTTCATGCAAGTGATGGAAAACATAAATGTGATTTCTCACAATTTGGGTGGCTCTACTTTATTTTGGGCCAGCACATCATCCAGACAATTGAATGTCTACCTATATCTAAGGCTTATCGGTTGTATTTCCCCTAACATGCTTGTCTATAGTTATCCATGGTTTATTGTCTTAGAACTCAAGTATTCCTCCATATCATGCAGTAAGACCAGCTGAAGAAGTTCTGCTCATAACATTGATTTGTACCAGGACAATCAAAGGTGGGACCCTTCTCATAGATGCCAGTCCTGAAGATGTAAGGCTGATTCCATCTTCTCAAATGAGAATTCCCACCAAAGGAATTATATATAGATCTCAATTGCTCAATTATAGGTCTCTGTCTGTTCAAACAGTTTTGAAAATATGAATCTTGTTTCAAGTTTTGCTCTGTTTACTGTCTTTTAGATGTATTGATAGCAGTGTCAGATTGAAACTCTTTTAAGGGTGAGGGGTGGGAATTGTACATTGCTCTAAAATGCTCTCCAAGGAAGAGCAATCCAAAAATAAGTCATTGTCCCAATTGACTGAGTATACACAATCCACTGTAGTGTTGAATAATGACACAGCCTAGCTCTACACGCCAGGTTAGGTTAAAATGTGACAGGCAAATTTATACTATTTATTGGGTCATACAAACTGACATATTAAGATCTGTCTTGTTTAGAGATAAGTAATTCTGCACAAGAAAGAAAATCCACTGTAAAAATGAATGTTATGTAGCCGCAGTCCATGCAGCTCCCCCCTTTTTTGCAAAGTCCACTAAATAACCCATTCCCTTCCTTAATAAAGATGTATACCTTGCTTTACAACTTAACAAAGATAAAGAGACAATATGTTCTCCAAATAGAGGATTCTAATGAATCTTGATACCAGGTTATCAGAGATTTCTTGGGGTTTGACTTGGAGTCTGGAGAAGCAAAGACTTGAGTTTGTTGACAGATTTTGAAAACAGAGACAAGAAAGTAAACTTTATTGGCTACATGAAGGTTTTCTAAAATTTGGATCTGTGCTAAGGGCTGATTTTGTTTACTGACAAAATCAGATTGGTGGGCAAGGCACCAGCTAACACTTCTTACAATTAAGTGATATCCAATTTTTCTTCACTATCCCCGAACAGTTCACCACAGAAGGTGAAGGGGAAACTTTTCACCCAATAGATTATTTGTGGAAAAAACATCTCCTTTTAACTGTGCCTATCAACAGCTGGATTCCTGCCCCAATGGAAAATAAGTGGAAGAGCAAACAGAACGGAGAACTTTTATCAGCTCAGCAAGAAAATGACTACTATCATCCAGACTCCCTCCCATTCAGAAATAATTAACTCCCTGGGCACCACCGGGTATTCCACCAGGGACAGGGCTGGGGTTTAAAACTGCAATTAACAATGCAAATTTTGCTAATCAGAAACATATGTGCACAAACCCAATTAGCTGATTGGCAGGCAGGGGGGGTGACAAATGTTAAGACTTAATATTCAGTGACACAAGACTGTTTCGCAGTTTTTAACTACATAGAGAAACAGGATTCTTAGTCACTTGGGCAAGTCCCAGGGATGCTGGTTGCATGCAGGACAAAAGATTTGCAAAAACAAATGCAAGATGCAATACATGTATTCTCGCTGAATGGAAGAAAGTCATACATTCTGACATTTTGGAAATTCTCCAACATTTTGGAACTTTGAGTTTCTCAAAGTTCAAAAGGTACAGAGAACAAAGTGAAAAATGCTTTAGGCCTTGTTCACCCAATACAACGTTAGTTAAGGCAAGATTTTGAGAATGTGAGAATCTCCTGAATATGAATAGGATTGGGGGTGTTGCTGTTTGCATCATATAAAGTTCTTCTATTTCACAGGAACAGTAGAAAAGAATTGGGTAGTCAACTAATGTTTTGAAATCTCTACAAAAGGATGCTTATTGAGTTTCCTCACTATACAGACAAGTTAAATCCACCAAGCTAAAACAGTGCCCCACAATTCTGTATTTCTCTCAAGGACTGCATTTCAAAGAGATGTCTATAAGTCCTACCATAAAATACCAGGGATTGAATTTGAAGCTTGAGACCTTCTGCATGAAAATCATCTGTCCTGACAATAGATTATAACATCTGAAATGTGGCTTTGTACATATTTTTTTCAGAATCAAAATAACTCAACCATGGATCTTTTCAGGTGGCAGTAAAAAAGCTATTGCTATATAAGTTCTGAACTCTGTTAATTTCTCTTTGTTTGAAGCCAGATTTTTCTCTTCCCTTTTTGCATTTCTATTTTTGATATGGGATTTTATTGTATATGATGTTTCATGGCAGGTTTCTCTAAAGGTCACAAGGAATGTTGTTGTGCAACAGCATGACATGGTGGTGGGATGGTCCATTTCTGATGTCACGCTAGCATCTAAAGTAGTTACAATGGAGGAGGGGGTTGTATTATTATCGTAATACTAACAAGGTTCTTTTTTGTGTCAGGAGCCAAAATAATTTGGCTGCCCTTTAGTAGCTACCTGACACAAGTCCTTTGCTGTTCTGCTTTCTTAAGCTGTCATTGGCAAGGCATAGGATGGTAGCCATATTTTAAATCTCTTTTAGTTTTAGATCAAATACTGTGAAGAGCTTTATTAATTCTACAAGGAACATTTCTCCTCAGTGGGAAGGAGAAAGTCAACTACCTAAACAGAAATCAGGTGTCAAGATAACTATTTTTCAAAATTATCTTCCTGGCTATTTTGTTTTGGGGCTGAAGGTAGGGAGTCTTAAGTATCCAAAAATATTGAACACAGAGTCAAATAAATACTTGTTTATTAGGGTTTACCACGTATAGTAGCAGTTTCGAAATTGATAGAGAACAGGACCTTATTCCCGGTCACCCCTTTAAAACTTCTGGAAGTAAGAAATAAACTTTTCTTTTTAGTAAGACAGTCTATTCATATATTATTGTTTTACTGTAGTTATAACAATTTTACTGATGTTTCTTCTTTTAATCATTTCTCTACAGTTCTCTTAATCCCTTAATATAGGAAGAATTGACATTCTTTCCCTGAAAATATGACTGACCCCCCCAAAACAAGCCCTAGCTCAATTTTCACACCTGTGCCTACTATAAGCCCTACTCCAAAAATAACCTCCAGTTAAGCACCCCACCCACCTTCTGGTTGTACGAGGTGGGACAAAGTGTAGGCATAAAAATCAAGGTAGGGTGACGGTGAGATGGAGCTGCCTTATATTCCCTGCACCTGCTTACCTTAGGAGTGCTGCAGTTAGACTTCTCATGCTTTGACACCTGTCACACCACTGCCCAACTTCTTCTGCAACCACTTGCAGCGGCTCGCGGCCTGACTCCATATGGCACATTGCAAAACACCGCAAGGCTCATTGAGCCGGTGCCACAGCTCATGGAAGAATGCCACAATTCAACAGTACGATGCACCCCACTACCTCCTGCCATGAGCAGCGGTACTGGCACAACAAGCCATAGATCTGGCTGCGAGTGGCTGCAGAAGTTGGGCAGTGGCATGACAGAGAGGTGTGGCTGCAGTGGTCCTAAGGGGAGCAAGTAATACATCCCCCGAAAATAAGACCTGGTGCTTATTTTGTGGCCGAAAAGAAAATAAGGGTCTTATTTTGGGGGAGAGATGGTATTTGAAAATTGTTTACTAATAGTTTTAGTATTGTTGTTGTCTGCTTTGAACTGATGTTGGTTTTTTGCAAGATGTATGTTTTAAATAAATAAAGTTAAATGCGTGCCAATACAGTATACTCCTTGGTTCCATCCAAGCTCTTTGCATGACCTCATTTACTTTTTAAAAAAGATTTTGATTTTTAAAACACGGAATGAGAGCTAGCTTGTTTCTAAAGAAAGCATCACTTTGAGGCAAATCTATATTTCCAGTAATATCTATAGACACAATGGGTTTAGAAGACCCAATATTTTTCAGATCAAAATAGGTAATGTGGAAAAATAAATGCCAGATATTTGCAAAACAATAATACATAGATACAAATATTCACATTTTAAATAAACAAGCTTGAACATACCTGTTCAAAAACACAAGGGCATTTCAAAATCCAATTCCCATCTCCATTATAGACATGTGCACTCATACAATAAATAAAAATATACCTCTCCCAAAGTTCAGCTTATTCAGAAAGGGAGGCAAATGCTAAAAGAAGGGTAAAGGATGAGGAAGATCCAGTGGTTGACTGACAAATTATGGCTTTCAGGACTCTAGAATATTAGCCCATCATTTCTGAAGGAGGCAGATCTTTCACAGACAAATGATGGTACAATGCTATTATCTGTTCCATCTGATGCTTAAATATTCCTGTAGAACACACCATGTTCAGCAAAGATGGAATGACTGGTTACCTTTGAGGACCATGATGACCAACTCTTGCTGGATGTGCAAGTCACTCTTCCTTAACTAGTCTTAACTTCCTTACCAGTCTAATGGGTGTGCTCTCATGGGGGAATTAAAGAGTCCTCTCATGGGGGAATTAAGAGGGTCTTAGAATACAAACAGGTCTTATCTCATATTATTAATGGCTCAGAGGTTCTTGCATCTTTTCTACCAAAGCTGCCCCTATGTTGGATTATGCCATGACAGAAAAAGTCAGTTGGGAATTCTTCTGTTCCCGTTTCTCAGTGGGTTGCCCTACAACAGCAGTCAGGTACACCTGGGTACAGAAGTTGGGGGTGAAAATGCCTGGACAGTGGCCAATGACTTGTTCTGGCCAGAAAAGGACCTACATTAAAAATGCTCTGTGAAGTTACACATAACCCCAAGTCAGATCTTTCTGCAGTGGACAGGAAAACACAGCACCCTTCAGATTCAGATTTCAGTGGCAATAATGTCCTCATAAGGGACATCAGTTCCATGGAGATCAAGATCTAATGGGTCTTTACCATCCTCCCCAGCAGCCAGCTGCTGAAGCATCTTCTCCAGGTTTTGATTTCTTTTGTACATGTGAAGGTAGCTTTGCTGCAGCTGCTTCTGGTATTGGATCACTTTCTCTTTCTCCTCTTTCCAGGTTTGTCGTTCCTGCTGAAAGCTGACTGTGATCTGCTTGTTGCTGTCCTGTTCCTCCTGCAGTTCTTTTTTTAGCTTCTCTATTTCCCTCCACAGGACTTGGGCATCCTCCATTAGGCTTTTCTCAAGGCCCATGGAAACCACACCACATTTCATCTCCTCCCTGAGGATGGTCAGTTCAGCTCTCAACTCTGCAATCTCCTGTTCCAGCAAGTTCACTTTCTCCCTTAGTAGCTCTGACTCATTCTTCTTATGTTGGAGTTCATTCTCACATACGTCTAGTTCCATGGCTTTGGCATGCAACGAATCCTCCAAATCATGAATTTTAATCTCCAACAGTTCCATCTTGGCCCGGAGGTCCTTCATCTGAGCCTTCAGATTGAGGACCTCATTGGTCTTGCTGTTCAGCTCTGTCTGGGATTCTTTCAGTTGTTGTTTCAGGAGCGATATCTCACCGGACTTCTGACAAACCTATTAGAAAACATAAGACTAGAATCAGGATCACATCCAGATATCAACCTGCCAGAGATCTAGATTGTATTGCAATTCAGTCTGCTGCACACAGCAAAATGGGTGGTGCTAAGTATAGAGTATCTTTATTTCAGGTCAAAGACTGCTTCTCTTCATGGATCAATCATGAAAATGAAACTAGTGGAAGGCATGGCCCCTTTCTATCCTTGCAGGCAGCTGAGGCAACAATCTCATTGCATGAGAAGGTCTCTAAAATCAGAGAAACATAGATTGCCCATGCTAGAAAAAAATCATTCAAAGGAAACTTCCAATTTGTTTCACTTTTATCTAAAATATCACTGCAGGCAACATATGGCAATTCAAAGGCTGTGACATCTGTTTTGGGAATTACATCTAGCATCACCATCATATGTCTTTGTTTTCTACTAAAACGTTTTTAGACCAGTATTAATTTTAACTAAGGGAGCAGGATGGCTCAGAGTTTAAAGATGCTGAGCTTGCCAGCTGGAAAGCTGACAGTCTGGGTTCAAGACCTGAGCATCACATGAGCAGGTGAGCTCCTATCCTTGCCCCAACTCCTGCCCACCTAGCAGTTCGAAAGCATGCAAATGTGAGTATCTAAATAGGCACCACTATGATGGGAAGGCAGCAGTGTTCTGTATATTATATATCCTTCAGCATATAGTCATGTTGGCCACATGACCACGGAAATGTCTTTGGACAATACTGGCTCCCTCAGCTAAGAAATGAAGATGAGTACAGCCTCCTAGAGTTGGTCATGATCAGACAGGGGAAACTTTTACATTTATCTTTAATTTTGACTAAACAATACAGAAGACTGGAACAGGTTTCCCCTTTAAAGTGCAGTAGAGTCTTACCTCCCACTGTGTTTCTTCTAGTGCAGGAGCAAAGGTGGTCTTCTCTTTCTCGTAGGTCCTCAGCTTGTTCTCCAGAAGGTCCTGCTCCTTCATCAAGTTGGACAGCTCCTCTCGCAGCTGCTTCTTCTCCTGCTGCAGCTGGAACACCTGCAGTTGCAAGAGTTGTTGCGCTCGCTGGTTCTTCTGTGATGTCTGCTTCAGTTTGCTGTTGCATTTCTGCTTCAACCCTTCCATCTCCTCCCGGCAACGCCTTTGCTTCTCTTCATAGCTTTGGCAGGAGGTGATCTCTTTCTCTTCAAAGCTGCACTGGAGCTCCTGCAGTTCACCCTCCTGCTCCATCAGCTTCTGCTCCAGCTCCTGAATGGCAGACTCCTCTGTGGAGATGGGTGAACGAACACAAACATTGTTCTCAGTCATATGGGGATGAGTGGAAGACTTGCCCGGGTTGAGGATCTTGGTGCCCCCATCAGAGAAAGACAGAGCTTTCAAGCTCATCATGTTACTCTCCTGAAGGATGGCACACTGAGTAATGTTGTGAGCAGAGCCTCCAAATCGGCTAATGGGGCCAACAGGAGTAATCAAGGGGTCCAACTGGTAGCTGCTGGCTGTACTGTGCGTAGGCAGGCTGGACATAGAGTTTCTCCCCGAGTCTGAAAGTCCTCCAGAACAAAGAGCATGCTTACTCTCCAGATCTTTGGCTTTGTCTTGGGTTGGGAACTGCTGAGCAGCATTGCTGTGATCAGGAGAAGAATGGAGAACTGTATTTGAGTGAGGGATAACTGATTTGAAAGCAGTGGCCCTTGCCACACTCTTCTCTGTAGCCTGGGGAGAAGGAGAAAATAATTAATGCAATTTCCTCTATGTGACCAGTTGCTTAGCAATGGTTTGAAGTTACAATGGCCTTTCCTAAGAGTACTTCCAACCCAATTTTGAAGCTATGATGGTCAATCCTGCCGACTCCAGTCACATGCAACTGCACTGAATTTATGGCTATTTGTAGAGTTCCACAGCCATGTGACCATGTTTGTTAAAGGAATATTTCTGATTTTTGAAAAAAATGGCCTATGGAGAACTACTGGTTCATTTAACAAATATGGTGTTTGCTCACCAACAACACAAAAAAGTTCACAAAATCAGGTTGATCACATGGGTGATCTGATTTATGGCCATCACAAATTATGACCATGATAGACAGGCACCATTATGGTTGTAACTACCTATACTACCACTGGTTTCCTACGTGTTAAAAACAGGTGGTGCTTGATTTTGATTGGATGAGAATGGGGAAGCACTGCTGTTTTCTTTTGCATTTTTAATTTTTTCATCTTTACATTTTTGAAAGTTTTCCCCTCCAGCCCTTTATACCTCAAATCCTGTTTGTAGACTTCTCAAATGAAGCAGTTATTGTGTTTACACAGCATGCTGGGCCAAGTAATTTTAAAAGTTTTTTTAACTGCCTAGAATATTATATTTGAATCTAGCCCATCTATTTAAATTAAAGATTCAGGGTATTATACAAATTCAGAAAACTAGTTAATTCAATAGTCAGCTTGTGTTGTTTGAATGACTGACTGACCCATGGGATAAATATGAGGATATTACCACATTACTTCATAATTTGATTAAAAAGACCAAAAGAGGTCCTTATACAGAGGCTGCCCTTAATATAGTTTGAAGAGTAAAGACTACAATTTTTTTTAATGTTGATATGGCCACTTTAGGTCATATAGTTTCCATATGCGTCTTCAAAATACTTGGAAATTGGTTTTCCAATCAAGCTGATTAACGAGGGCTCTGAAGTCTACAGAAGGGATGGGAGACCCTGGAGTCTTACATATGTTTGGGCTACCAATTTCCTGCTCCTTAATTATAGTGATCAAGTTTAACAACTCACTAGTTCCAGCTGATTGGAACCTGGCTTCAGTTTGGAGGGTGTTGGGGTACCATAATCCACACTACTTGTCCCAGCCTGACCTTCCAGCTCACCACCGGAGAGTGGTGCATAGTCTGTTCGGTGTGCCTTCTGGTTCACTTTGATGTAAAAGAAGTCCTCGTTCTTATTGCCTTTGGAGCTGGACTTATTGCCTTTGTGGCCAGTTTCTTGAGAGAAGCTGAACTTCAGCAGACCATCAGAGTACCTGTTCAGCTTCTTCAGCTGGGATGACTTACGCAGCTTGTACTGAGAGGCCCGACAATGCTTACTGTGGAAGTTGTGTCCAGAGATAAGGCTACTGACACTTCCCATGATTATAACCTTGAATAGAGAAGGAAAGAGACTGTCCGAGGGATATTGTCCAAGGACTGGTTTTTACAAGGCTGGCCTGACTGATGGGAGGCAAGGGTGGTGTGGTCATAGCCAAAGTCTTGCTGTGCCAAAAAGCCGCAATCCTGAGAGGATAAGAAAAGAACATGAAACTAAATGAGAAAAAGGCAGCTAATAACTCTCCTTAAAAACAAGACACTGTGGACTTGCCTGAAGTTAGGATAGAAATTGCAATGCCTTCAAGCAAGAGTAAAATGATTGCAAATTTGTAAATTCAGCAGGCTAAATGATGAAAAATAATAAGAAAGTGATGGAACCCACAGAATCCTATTCAATTGTGGTCTACAACAGTGATGGGGAGGTACTGGAGCACTTAAAAGTTTTAAGTCGGTAACACCTGGAAGTACCAAAGGTTGTTTCAAAAGGCAATTGGACTTTGTTTTTCCTTGAAGATGACATGCTTCTCATCCAAGAAGATTCTTCAATCCTGACACTTCAGAACCTACTTCACTTCAGTCAGAACTGAAGAAGCTTTTTGGATGAGAAGCGAAACATCTTTAAGGCAGTGGTGGAATTCAAATTTTTTTTACCACTGGTTCTGTGGGCGTGGCTTGATAGGTGCGCTTTGCATGCATGCATGCAGAGGGTTTGCTACTAACCTTCTCCTGCAATCCTGCACTCTCCCTGTATCTTCAACAGCTGATGCGCAGCAATCCGCTGTGTCGTATGAAGCAGCTGAGCTTCAAAACCAGGAAAAAAACGTCAGAATACAGCTAGGGCAGATGGGCCCAGCAGCTGATTGTCAGAGCGGACCAGTTTGCTCACAGATGATCCTCAGAGCTACCGGTTCAGCTGAACTGGTAGAATACCACCACTGCTTTAAGGAAAAGTCTAGTTGTCTTTTAAAGCACCTTTGGGACAACCATGACCTGGATGACAGAAAATATCCAGACATTTAACAACTGGTAAGTTCTTATCCCTGGTGGGCAATAATAGTGGGCAATAATAGTTCCTGAAATACTTTTTTAAAGAGTTGCTTCATGGCAGGAGACATGTATATGTCTCCTGCCATGAAGCAACTCTTTAAAAAAGTATTTCAGGCCACCATATTATTTTTTATCAATTCTTTAATTTATTAGATTTATATTCCACTTGGGCTATTGGTCTGAGCTCTGAGCTTGGCAGTTTGGTTGCAAACATTTCATCGTCATTCAAGGAGACATCGACAGTGTGCTTTGAATTGTGCTCGTCTGTCAGAGCACTGGTCTTTAAATGCCTTTTTATGTGATGCAAATTAGTGTAGATGTTGTTTGCTTGCTACTTCTGAGTCATGGTCTGACTTTGGACTGTTTGATTGGCTGGCTGTTATTACTGAGGCATGGTCTTTGGTTTTAAGTACCGTCTGTGTGATGTAAATTAGTGTTGTTTGTTCGGAAACTGCTGCGTCATGGTTCGGTCTGTTTGAATGGCTAGTTGTTGTTATACACAGTCATGGTCCGATTTCTTATGAACTGATGGATTGTGATTTTGTTATTGTGTAGTGGGTGTCATTTGTTCATTTTAAATGCTATCTTTAGGATCGCAGCTGATGCAATTCTTTTGTTCTCAGCAATTGGTGGACTGGATCGATGTCAATATTTATTGACTGGTTTTCCACCAATAAGTCAATAAACAGACATATTGGTGGCAAGCATCACACAGACGGTATTTAAAACCAAAGACTATGCCTTAGTAACAACAACCAGCCAATCAATCAAACAGTCCAAAGTCAGACCATGATTCAAAAGTAGAGTAGCCAAACAAACAATATCCACACTAATTTGCATCACATAAAAAAGCATTTAAAGACCAGTGCTCTGACAGATGAGCACAATTCAAAGTGCACTGATGATGTCGAATGGTGATGAAATGTTTGCAACCAAATTGCCAAGCTCGGAGCTCAGACCAACAGCCCAGCTACCAACCCAAGCTACTTATATTAAAGTACATTTCAACATCCCACTTGCCTATGACTAAGGTAAATAACTAATCACTGAGTGCAGGATATGTATCATGAAGCATACTCTCTCTGCATATCTAGGGAGGGCTAGTAAAGATTTCGTTCTGCCAACCTGAAGAGCTGAAGATAACACTCATGGGCCTGTATAGCACGGAACTTTGGAAAGAACTTAGTGAAGCATGGTTCTGCATATTAAATACTATTGCATGTTATTTCTCTCAGGGAAGAGAAAAGGAGTCCATTGGAAGTGCTAGAGGACCATATCAGTCAATATAGACCATACTGAACCAGGGCTGCTGTAGCACAAGAGCTGTGGTGGTGCAGTGATTAGAATGCGGTATTGCAGGCTGACTATGCCCACTGCCAGGAGTTCGATTCTGATTGATTCAAGATTGACTCAGCTGTCCATCCTTCCAAGATCAGTAAAATGAGGATCCAGATTGTTGGGGCCACTGTAGAGAGGTCTGTAAAGCACAGAAGTTCAAGTTCCAAGGAGATAAGCACAGGTATAGGAGCAAACAATCAGAACAGAGGACAGTCTCAAGCAGAAGCTTTATTGTTAGTCACCTGTTTTACAAGAATCTCACTAGATTGAATGCATTCCCTTGGGAATGGTCAGATAAGTGATTTTTGGATGATGTCAAGCCTGTGCTGCTTGAAGGGACTCTAAGCTTGGCCCCCTCTTAACAGCACCCTCCAAGTCTAGCTGGAAATTCCACCAAGATAACCACACTTGACCATTGCTTTCTGCCACTGAAACTACACTTCCATCCTTCAGTGTGATAAAAGATGCTGCCTATGAAAGATTCATAAATGAATCTTTAATCGATCTATAAATGCAATGAGTTTGTGATAGATTCAGTCCATGAGGTGAACTATCTTGGACTAGCACTCATCATAAGGCAGATTCATGAATTCATATAGGATACAAATGTTTTGCACGGCAGATAATACATAATATTGATGGACTTCCATGGGGGGAAGTAGCCCAAGGATCGTGTAGGCACATTAGCCATATTTTGCAATTAACATGTAATTTTTTTAAAAAAAAAGCAAATAAGCAAAATGGGAGGGGCTGATAACAATCAGGTAATTTCCAGAAGGAGATGGGGCATTGAACCGTTTTCCTCCAGCAGAAACAATTTCCCCCAGCTTTTTGAATTTTTTTTTGTTTCAATAGATCTTGTAATCTGGGCTCAACCAAGTTAATAATCCCCTTGCTTTCCTTATATATTCCTGCACTTTTTTGACCTATCTCAACTACTGAAATGGGACCTAATTACAAATAATGTCTGGAGGAGCGATCTTGAATGCAAGTGGTATGAAAAGCACACAGTATGTTATTATCATTCTCGTAGTTCAGAAAATGCTTGGAGCACAGGTAATCTTATTTTCTTGGGGTGAAAAAGATAGTGTTCCTTGCAATTCCAACGTGTCTTGGCCTGAAAGTAGAGGAATGTATTTTTCCTGATGCATATGTAGAAATCTGGAACTGATTCTACCATTACATGGTGATGGATCATTAATGTGCCAAAAACCAACTACTTTAGGTTCCTTAGTTTTTGCTGGCCAGGGAGGTGAAAATTGAGTGGTCCTATCTTCCTAGTGGATTCTTAACCTGCTTTCTCCACAGAAGCAACATTCAAGTTCCAAGGAGATAAGCACAGGTAGAAAATATGAGCTTCCTCCTCCTCCTCCTTCTCCTCCATGCCTTCATCCACCTCCAGTTAGAAAACAAACATTTTCCAGCCAAGCAGCTGCAGAGGTCTGTGTGGGAGAGAACAAAGATTGCATGGAGACTTAAAGGAAAAGGGTATCTGCGACTGATGGCAGAAATAACATTATGTAGAGGAAATGGCAGGGCACAGATTCTGCTCGCCCACTTGTGAAGACAGGTTTTCAGCTTCCAACCCAACCCAAGCCTCTGTTCTGCTTTTCACTGCTGCCAATTAGCAGATTCTAATAGATAGTTCCCTTTAATCTTCAAGTAACCAAATGCTCCATGAAGTCTAAAAATGCATGCAGGCAATGAATGGTCTGGAAAGCATTCACCAGGATTGCAAGAAGGTCCTGGGGAAAAAGGGATAGATCTGTTAGGCTTTCAGATGAACAAAGGCATGGAGATAATTTTGAATGGATGGACATATTTTTGAGTTGGATGGAGAAGAAAATAAAGCTGGAATGCTGGATTGGGTATTCTTCATTGGGGATGTTGAAAAAGCAACAAAATTTGGCTTTAGTCAACCAGCCACATCAATTATTTTATAAATGCTTCATTATGTCAAAATGCATACACAGCAAATATTTATATAGAAACCAATATGTATCACTCAATTAAGAGGCAACTTTGGCTATGCTGAAATCATTTGTTTATTCCTCTTAATATCTGGCTTGCTTCTCATAATACTGGTTATTGGCTTTCAGGGTTGATAGCCTTCCTTTTATCTGGATTTGTTTTATATTTTGTTTTTTAAGTTGTATAAATATATGTTAAGATTTTATGCTATACAAAAAAGCCTAGCATAGAAATGAAAAAGAGATGCATATATACACAATGAACAAAATGCAGCCTTGTACACTTGGGATAAAGATAGTCCTTGACTTATGATCAGAACTGGGATCAGGATTTCCACTGCTAAGTAAATCATGCCTGATTTTACAACCTTTTTTGTCACATTAGTGAGCGAATCACTGCAATTCTTAAGCAAATCCGGCTTCCCCATTGATTTTGCTTCTTGAAAGCAGCTGGGAAGGTCAGAAATACCAATCATGTAACCCTGGGATGCTCAACCATCATAAATATATGCCAGTTGCCAAATGTCCTACTTCTGACATGACCATGGAATGCTGAAATGGTTGCAAGCCACTTTTTCAATGCCATTGGAACTTTGAATGATTGCAAGTCGAGGACTACTGTATGCTGCCTTTCAAGAGACTCTTCCACCCCCCTCCCCCCCATATGCAATTCTATCTTTCCTACCACGGAGATGACCTATGCTGGTTCCAGATACCATAGCAATAGCAATAGCACTTAGACTTATATATTAGACTTCACAGTGCTTTACAGCCCTAAGTGGTCAGCATATTGCCCCCAACAATCTGGATCCCCATTTTACCGACCTTGAAAGGAAGGAAGGCTGAGTCAACCTTTAGCCAATGAGAATCAAACTGCTGACAGTTGGCAAAATTAGCCTGCAATACTGCATTCTGATCACTGCGCTACCACAACCATGTTGTCTTTCTACTCCCGAACAGATATGGTTCTTTTTCTTACAGTCTTTTTTTTTTAATAATGGTGGACTTTAAACATTACACAATATGGCTTGGCCCGATTGGTGGGATGAAATTCAATTAGACAGAAACTTGTTCATTAACTGGAGTGAAGAGCAAGTGGATGGTTGCTTTGTGCCACCTGCTTGAGGGACTGGCGAATCTCCAGGCGGTGGAATATTGACCTTCAAGGGTGGTCCAGAATCTGGAGAACGGTAAAGGAAATGGGACACAGCCCAGTTATTAGAATGCAAATGGGAAAGGATGGCATGTGGGCATCCATGGGCCACTTCTGCCCCAGAGTAACAAAAAATGCTCAGATTTGCAAGCATTTTTTCCTTGCCTGGCAGGCAAACACAGGCTGGCTCTTAGCATATGGGAGTCTTGCAACTCGAGAGGCACTAATGCCAGGAAAGCACCTGGCAGTGGAGCAAGCCAGTTATTACAAAAGGGCAAGGCCTGGATCCATTCTCTGGGTTTCAAGACGAGAAGTGCCTCCAGCTGGATGAGCCTTAACAAGATATTAAAGAGCTTGTTAACTAAATTAATCAATGGGGGAGGGGAGGGGAACAGGATAATGGGGGCATATGAGGGACTTGTTAGAAGGTCACTGGAAGCCCCGCTGCTCATTTTTGTGCAGCATCACAAATGCCAGAATGCTGATATCTCCTCAACTGGAATGACACATATAGAGTAGAATTTCAGGGCAGATGTCCTGTGTCTCACTCAGAAATTTTGAGGGATTTTGCTTGCTTGAAGAATCAGCTTATATTACATTTTGTAGTTAATGAAGTAATAACCATTAGCATCTCAAAGGGAGAAGATGCAAAACCATGAACTGCAAGCTATTAAACTTAGATGACTGAGTGGGAACATTTTGAGAGAGCTCATTTTCCCTCTGGCTCCAGCAAAGGGGTAATGAGTGGGCTTCGAAGGCTTTGTTGGAAAATGAAAAGACCCATTTATTCCCAACTGATTATCTTTCTTGCCAATATAGGCAGTCCTTGAGTTACAACCACAATTGAGCCCCAAATTTATGTAGCTAAGTGAAACATTTGTTCGGTGAGTTTGCCCCATTTTGTAACATTTCTTGCCTCAGTTGTGAAGTCAATCACTGCATTTGTTAAGTTAGTAACATGGTTGTTAAGTGAATCTGAATTCCCCATTGACTTTGCTTGTCAGAAGTTCACAAAAGGGAATCACATGACCCCGGGACATTGCATCCATCATAAATATGAACCAGCTGCCAAGCATCTAAATTTTGATCATGTGACCATGGGGATGCTGCAATGGCTGTAAGTATGAAACATGGTCATAAGTCACCTTTTCAATGCCACTGTTACTTTGAATAGTAACTAAATAAATTTTTTTTTCCTTTATTCCTTATTTCCAAGGGCACTTCAACACACCTATTCAAATTTACCTCATTCTGTAAACCCTTTTTAAAATTAAGTGGGCAACATCACCACCAAATTGGTCCTATGCTTGCACAGAAAAAGCACTACGCAATCTAAAACCATCTCTATCTATTGGACCAGATGGAATATATGCCTACTTCTTAAAAACGCTATCCACTGACATAGCAGAACCTCTAAGCATAATCTTTGAAAAATCTTTCAGGACCAGCTCCTTGCCTAACCTATGGTCACAAGCCATGGTCATCCCCATCTTCAAAAAGGGAGATCCCAGCCTTGTTGAAAATTACAGACCAATCTCCTTATGCTGCGTCACCTGTAAAGTCATGGAATCAATTATGAACCAATCCATTATCCTCCACTTAGAGACAAACAACCTATTCTCCAATAAACAATTTGGTTTCAGAAAAAAACTATCCTGTAATCTGCAACTCTTACACTGCAAAAACATATGGACTATACAATTCAATCAGGGCAAATCAATCGACGCAATCTACATAGACTTCTGTAAAGCATTTGATTCAGTGGTACACAACAAGCTACTCCTAAAATTAAAATCTTATGGTATCTCTGGACACCTACATAACTGGATAGAAGCGTTCCTGTCAAACAGACAACAAATGGTCAAAATTGGGAGTGTCCTATCAAATTCTGTACCTGTCAATAGTGGTGTTCCCCCAAGTGTTCTAGGACCAACTGTCTTCATACTCTACATAAATGACCTCTGTGATCATATTAAGAGCAACTGTGTTCTTTTCGCTGATGATGTAAAGCTGTTCAATACCACAGACAATACTGATACCCTTCAAAAAGATCTTGACTATGTATCAGAATGGTCAAACAAATGGCAACTTCAAATCTCAATAAATAAATGCTCTGTCTTACATATTGGCAAAAAAAAAACAGAAAATAAAATACAAGCTGAATAGTCAAGACCATACCAAAGAATGACAAAGGCTGTCATTCAGAAAACTAAGTAGGATCAGACAAGCAAAAAGAGAGGGCGCTTGTATTGTCTGGCACCATATGAATAAAATAGTTAACCAGTGCAAGACTGCCTGTGGCATCCATACAATTGTTTTGTAAATGGTCATTGTTGATAAATATTGTTGGTGTTTCCCCAAAAATAAGACCTGGTTTTGTTTTGTTTTTTGCTCCAAAAGATGCATTAGGGCTGATTTTAAGGGAAGCACCATATGAGGGTAATGGCGAGGGATTCGCTCCTGCCTCCCTGGCCCTGGTCCAATCAGGAGCCCCACCCTGAAGTGCACACAAGCAGCAAGCGCAAGGGGGCCAATGGTGTCCGGCAGCAACTGCTGTAGCCCACACAGTGCAGAGCACTGCAACCGTTGGACCAGCCCTCCGAGAAGCAGGCAGAGGTGGGGAGGAGGCACAGGAGCCCCACACACTCACCACTTCCTGTGGTGGCCATGCCCACCCCCACCCTACCCACCGAGGGCTGATGATCTTAACTGGGGCTTATTTTTGGGATAGGGCTTATATTAGTTTGACTCATCCTTCCATCCTTCCAAAGGTCAGTTGAATCAGAACTCAGATTGCTGGGGGCAATAGGCTGACTCTGTAAACATCTTAGAGAGGGCTGTAAAGTAGTGTGAAACAGTATATATGTATAAGTGCTACTGCTATTACGAGCATCCTGAAAAATCATGCTAGGGCTTATTTTCTGGTTGGATCTTATTTTGGGAAAACATGGTAAGTAAGTATGCTGTATTTTATTTATCTTTTGACCCAACTCTTTATTATTTCAAGTATTTACATATACATAGTTCTCAACTTACAACCACAATTGAGCCCCTACATTTATGTTGCTAAGTGAAAAATTTGTTAAGTGAGTTTTGCCCCATTTTACTTTTCTTGCCACATTTGTTAAGTGAATCACTGCAATTGTTAAATGAGTTACACCAGGGGTGTCCAAGCTTTCACCTTCCCTGGGCCACATTAGAAGATGAAAATTTGGTTTGGGCCGCACATAAAATAAAATAACAGTAACGATACCCGATCATCCCAAAAAACCATAGAAAACATAGTTAACATATTAAATTTATTTGGAAATAAAGTTAGTGAGATGTTTTTATTATTTATTATTTATTAAAAATTATTTATTTTTTATCACGGTTTTTTTATCACAGTTTATTTTCCGGCCAAATTTTGCGGGGCGGGGGGAAAGCTCGTCTGCCTCACGCCTACCTCTCCTCCTGCAAATAGCCCGGCTGGATGAGGCAGGACTGGAAGGCAGAAGCAGCAGCAGCAGCGGCGGGGGCAGAAGCAGCGGCGGGGAAGGCTTCTGCCCCCGCCGCCGCTGCTGCTGCTGCTGCAGCGGCAGGGGAAGGCTTCTGCCCCCGCCGCCGCCACCGCTTCTGCCCCCACCACCGCTGCTGCTTCTGCCCCGCCACTGCTGCTGCTTCTTCCCCCGCCGCCGCTACCCCGCCGCTTCTGCCCCACCACTGCTGCTGCTTCTGCCTGCCGCCTGCTTCTGCCCCGCTGCGCCGCTTCTTCCCCGCCACCGCTGCTGCTTCTGCCCCCGCCCGCGTCTGCCGCCGCCGCTTCTTCCCCCGCCACCGCTGCTGCTTCTGCCGCCGCTGTTTCTGCCCCCGCCACCACCCCCGCTTCTTCCCCCGCCACGGGGGCAGCGGCGGCGGGGGCAGAAGCAGCAGCGGTGGCGGTAGAAGAAGCGGTGGCGGTGGGGGTGGCGGCGGGGGCAGAAGCAGCGGGTGGCGGCGGGGGCAGAAGCGGTGGGGGTGGCGGCAGGGCAGAAGCGGCGGCGGCGGGGGCAGCAGCGGTGGCGGGGGCAGAAGCAGCAGCAGTGGCAGGGCAGAAGCGGCGGGGGTGGTGGCGGGGCAGAAGCGGCAGGGGTGGCGGCGGGAGAAGAAGCGGCAGCGGCAGGGGCAGCAGCAGCGGTGGGGGCAGAAGCAGCAGCAGTGGCAGGGCAGAAGCAGCGGGGGTGACGGTGGGAGAAGAAGCGGCAGCGGCGGGGGCAGCAGCAGCGGTGGGGGCAGAAGCAGCAGCAGTGGCAGGGCAGAAGCGGCGGGGGTGGCGGCGGGGGCAGAAGTGGCGGCGGCGGGGGCAGCAGTGGCGGCGGGGGCAGAAGCAGCAGTGGTGGCAGGGGCAGAAGCGGCGGCGGTAACAGCAGGAGGTGGCGCTCTGACGGCACCCGCCTTTTCTCTTGCTGCTTGGCCTGGTGCTCGCCTTGCCCCACCTCGCGCCTGCCTCTCCTCCTCCTTCTCACTGGCTGTGGCATGATGGTTGGGGTGGGCACTGGGCCGCATTACGAGGCGACCTGGGCCGCATGCGGCCCATGGGCCGCGGGTTGGACAAGCCTGAGTTACACGATCATTAAGTGAATCTGATTTCCCCCTTGGCTTTGCTTGTCAGAAAGTTGCAAAAGGCGATCACATGACCCTGCCACAGCGCAACTGTCATAAATGTGAATCAGTTGCCAAGCATCTGAATGTAAATCATTGACAAGGAGGATACTGCAACAGTCATAAATATGAAAAATGTTTATAAATCACTTTTTTCAGTGTCATTGTAACTTTGAATGGTCACTAAGCGAACTGTTGTAAGTTGAGGACTACCTGTACTCTTGCCTAATTTCAGAAACCTAAGTAGATCTGGTTAGTTTTTGAATGGGAGATCATCCAAAAGGAATCCTGCTAGGATTGAAATAGATGCAGGGAAATTGAAAAAACAAACCAAGAAAAAGCAAGTGACAAACCATCTTCATACTATTAAGAAAATTACAGGGACATGTCCATGAAGTCCCTTTGATTCAAGCTTTATCCAAAGAAGACTTTATTTTTTATTATTCAGGATAATCCTTCCTTGGACCTAAAGATTCTGAAACATAGGAAGTTTTAAGAAAACTTTTTTTATTATATAAATGGATACATGGCCTGGGCCTAAGTTTTTTGATTGATCATCTGATCCCATTTATATCTACCCAACTCAACAGAGCAGGGAGATAGGGTAAGTTAGCAGTACCCTCTCTTAAAAAAGGTCCATCTGGTGGTACCAAGAAGAAGCCCTTTTCTGTGATGGTGCCCTCCCTGTGGGACATCATCCTTGCAGAAATAAGATGCTTTCAAGAGACCCTGAAGATGTGGTTTTGCCAATGGGCCTGGGAGTCCAAAGTGATATGGAGCCCATAAAGTGGTTGGCTTGATTGTTGTCACCAGAGCAGTGTGAATGTATTGGATTTTACATTGGACTTTTATTTCTGTAAACTAGCTGGAGTCAGTATGAATGAATTGGGTGGCCATATAAATTTCTGTAATCAATAAATACTAAAGGTTTTTTTCAGGCCTTAGTATGCCTCCTCTCTCTCAATTTGGTGCTAAATTGCAGCTAGAATGACTCATCCTCTTCCCCTTCGCTTGACCTTAACCACGGACATTCCTGTTTGGGTTGATCAATGGCCATTGCCAGCAAATAAATTGCTTGCATTGCAGCAATTAACAGCCGAATAATTACAATATGATCATATCGAGCCGTCGCTTAGCCCATACAACGCTCCGGTGTTTGTTATAAAGAAAAAATCTGGAAAATGGCGCTTTTTGCATGATTTAAGGGCTGTCAACTCCATCATACAACCCATGGGCTCACTCCAATGTGGCTTACCTAATCCCAACCTTATTCCCACTAACTATGACGTTGTTGTCATTGACCTCAAGGACTGTTTCTTTTCTATCCCCCTTCATGCAGAAGACTGCAAACTCTTTGCCTTTACTATTCCCCAACCTAACAGCTCTCATCCCAAGACAACTTTGCAAAGTGTCTTCTTTTCATGAGAGACCACCACACTCCCCCCCATTATTGTTTGCTTTAATGCAACTTTTACATAATAAATAAGTCAACAATCTCTGTGCAGGCCAAAAGGAAAGGAATGAGAGCCTTCAAGGTGTCACCAATTACTTTCCCAACATCTTTGGAACATCTTGGAATCTCTGCAAGATTCATCCTACATCTGTATATCTGAACTAAAGGGATGACAAGTAATTTCATCAAAGTGATAACAAATTGAAGCCAAAACAGACTTCACCTTGGCAACTGCCAAGATAGACTTCTCTCATCTTCTTCTGGTGGGGCATTCATGAGAAGAATATACAGCCAAGCTCGCATTGAAAGGGCAGAGGCTTAATTGTTTCTCCACGTGGACAAAGATCTTCGTTACACAAGACTGCATTCGTTCTAATTCATCATCTCCATTCATTCGGCTGACATCCTCTAGAAGGATGTTGAGTATGGGAGTAAAATAACATCAATTGTGGCATTATAAAGCTTGTGCTTCTGCTTGCATGCCTGCACACACACACACTACAAACTGTTGTCATTTGTTAGGGAGAACACTTAAGACATGATTATATCTTAACAGCTGGAAGTTTATTGTACTTCACATTCTCTCAACTGTGAGCACTGAAGAGAATTTGGCCCAGGAAACAAATAGGGAAAAACCCCACCTACCACTTCCAACTAAGCTCAAAACACTATTAACATAAGCTTTTAAAAAGTAAGTAAATCTCAAGCACTCTGGGAAGATAGGAAACTGTATCTCTTTCACAGGAAAAGGCAAATTCTAAGTAGCAATAGTAATAGCTTACTTAGCCAATACTTAGACTTAAATATCACTTCACAGTGCTTCACAGCCCTATCTGAACAGTTTACAGAGTCAGCATATTGCCCCTAATCCGGGTCCTCATTTGACTGACCTTAGAAGGATGGAAGGCTGAGTCAATGTTGCCAGTGAGTATCAAATTGCTGGCAGTCAGCAGAAGTAGCTTGCAATACTGCATTCTAACCACTGTGACACCACGGTTCAAATAATTGAAAGAGAGATTTCATCATGACATTAATTCAAATTACCTCACATGCAATTACAGCCACAGTGAATTTTGCACCTATAGCATTGTGTGGTGGTGCCCTGCATCTTTCAGCATCAATTCACAATGTTCTCATTGGCTCCAACGATGCCTCATTTCCCCCATTACCACTAGCTATCATGTTGCTTGCTTAGTTCTGACTCAGTATCTTTACAAATCCAGCCACAAGGGGCTTTCTGTCAGCCGTTTATGGATTTATTGTGCAAACCCAACTGTTTGTGGATTATTTGACCAATCTTAGTTATGAAAGTACGAGAAAAGGAAATTAAGCTGCAACTTGCACATCCCTCACTGTGGTATCAGTTGAACAGAGAAGGTGCCCACTGTTGGAAACAGAAATGAAAGAAATCCATGTGGACAGCTGGATGGATGCAGCTCTCTCAAGGGAACTTTACTCCCACTAACTCCAACTGCGAGGGATGCTCCCCTTCTTACCACTGTAGAGTTCAGAGTGCATTAAATCTCAGCTTTGTCATTAATTTATCCCCAAAGCATTTATAACCCATTTCCATCAGTTGCATTCGCTATGAGCAGGGGGAAAAAAGCATGTCTGGGAGACTAAATTAAATGCTCCAGAGAAAGGAGCTGTTTTCCATCCTATTTAATTACAGGGAGCCTTGCCCTGTAATTGTCCAGCCAGTGTACTAACAACTAAATTGGCACTTACTATATGTTCTTCTCCTGTTACAGAAAGTAGAGAAAATACTCTGCAACCTCAGACTGCATAAGTTCCTCTGCCCTTTACCTTCCACACCCTTCTGAATAACAGAATAACAGACTTGGAAAGGACCTAGGAGGTCTTCTACTCTAACCCCCTGCTCAGGCAGGAAGTCCTTGGGCCTGTTCCATTTCAGACAAAGGGTTATCCAACCTCTTCTTAAAAACTTCCACTGTTGGAGCATTCACAACTTCTGAAGGCAAGTTCTGGGCCATGGCTGCTGAAAGAGGTCACCTTAATTCATGGCATTGATATCCCATCACATCAACTGGACTCTTGAAATACACAAAAGCTGCAGTATGAATCCTAGAATGGTTGAATTTCAAAATAACAAAGAAAATCTCAGCCTTTCCTCCAGATGGGCTGTGCCTTATTCTCTGGGGCCCTTAAAATGTTTTCCCTTCATATCTTATGGGCTAGCTTGGGGTCTAGAGATCTTGAAAGACATGTGCTGGGTTGCAGAGTCACAATCTCTTAGGGGCCAAATGCAGTTGGTGCGTGTGAGGAGATTCTTTCTTGGGGAAAGGAACCAGAAACCACTACTTTGAATCTGAGTTCCTTTTCCAGGAAATGACTGTCATTTAATGTTGTTCTAAAGGGAGGAATTCAACAGCAAAGCCTGCATTTAGGACTTGGAAGTTTCCTGGGCCACCGGTTCACAGGGAGCTGATGGCCCATTCTCCCCCACCCGTCATTACTGCAAATTACCCACTTGAAATATAAAAAGAGGTAGGTGGGTAGGGAGAAAGAGCCTTTTAATTTTAGATTTGAGAAATTAGTAGCTGAGCCAAGTTGCCATG
Organism: Pseudonaja textilis; assembly: GCF_049901715.1. Lineage (NCBI taxonomy): Eukaryota > Metazoa > Chordata > Lepidosauria > Squamata > Elapidae > Pseudonaja > Pseudonaja textilis. Next base: position 13,607,844 of record NC_141998.1, on the reverse strand, counting down.
GAAACTAGGTTCTCTTTGGCATGCTCTCCCTTTCTATCGCAAAGTAATTTGACAACCACCTTTCTAGAATAGGGAGACAGGCCTTGAGCTATAAAACACATTCAGACCATGGAAACAGTCAATGGAGGAATCTTCCCACAATTCAGGTTCACTGTCACTATTCACAGGTTCTACTCTTCCCACTGGAACATTCACCATATCCCCATGATCCAATGAAGACCACTCTGGCATAGAGATGGGACACCAATCCTTTTTTTAACATGGGATATGGACAGGATAATTGTGGCTGGATCCTGCTATGTGTTTGGCCTATTTGATTTGGGTTGAGCATACTGTGAGAACTTCATCAGTGTGGCTTATTGGCTAGCAGAGCTTATTAATTGATAAATTAACAAATCAATTACATTATTTATAAGCTGCCTATATCCTAACCCTGGACTTTTAATGCCTTGCTATTGTGATTCATTAAGAGGTACCTTAAATAGACATTGTGGGCTTGATAAATTAAAACTAGTTTCTTTAATTGTGCTTGGAAAACAGTTAGCAAATACTTCAAGTCTATTAATACCCTGGCATCTGTTAATATAAGATCAATTACTTCTCCCTGTGAACCAATTATTTAGATGGAATCAGGATAACAATTGAGTGATTTTCCCCTCAGAATTACTTTAGACTTTGATTATTTTTCCCTGCTAGCTTGGTCTATTAAGAGATGTGCATCTTCCTTTTTCAATTGCTTACTAAAGTGAACAATTATTGTGAAATTCAGATGTGCACAGTGACAGAGGAACATTAACCGAGAAGGTTAATTCCAGCAGTACCCTGTAAACCATTTACAGTTAAATATGGAATTAACTTACAATGCCAGTTAACCTCCTGCTAAAGCAGCAACCTTCTGGCTACAGTACTACTTCCATTAATGGCCTATAAATATCATGTATAAGTTCTAAATGGACTGTGCAATTTTCATCCTGAATTTAAATCAGTGACAGCATTTACTTGCTTATATAATATGGAAGCAGGCCAAATGAACCCATCATGTATCTGGGTGAAATATAAAATTAATTCTCCTTCAAGACAGGCAAAGTCTCTGTATCATTTTGTGGTGGACAGGTTGAGCTGGGCACTATACAAGAAAAGAGAGAGAGGGCACCACCGAGATGGTTTGTTCTGATTGATTAGATTGCACCAAAACAGAAACATCCACCACTGGTGTATATTTTGGAAATATAACACAACCACTCCATATCTGCCAATAGGAAATTAGCATCGAAATGATACAGATTAACTGTTCTTGATATGCCTCATTTTAAGGGAATCACACTGCTCATTGGCAAGGAAACCTAACTGAATCTAGGCTTCTGCATTGAGCTGTGGCCAGAGGAATGTTTAAGAGTCTGAACCCCACATGGAATTTTAACTTCAACTCTCAATAATTTTCAGAATCAGTTTAACATAATGATTAAGGCACCAGGCTAGGACCCTGGAGACTGTGAATTCTAGTTCAGCCTTAAACTATATAAGAAGAGTAGGCAGAGCTGGAGGAGGTGGAGTTAAGCCTGTCATAAGCGTAGAATTTTACGTTCCCAAAACTGCCCCAAGTCCAACCCATCCGGAATTCTGCTGACCCTTATTTGACGCCAATTTAGTGTTGAACTAGATTCATGTGTATAGGGTTGAATAAATCTTCTAGGCTGCAATTTAACAGATAGTCCTGATTCCTTGAACCTGATGAATAAAGCCAGCTGTGTGATTTTGGATTATTTCCTCCCTCTCAGTCCTAAGGAAGAAGGCAAGGGCAAACCACTTCTGAAAAGTATTGAAAGAAAATTGCAGAGGCTTGTCCATGTAGTGCCAGGAATCAAGACTGACTTGAAAAAACCACCACCACGCTTTTAAAATATAGTTATCAATACAATATTAAGGAAGAACAAATGTAATTGCCACTACAAAATAACTAAGGAACATAGCAGCTTTTTCTTCCCCTGTGCTCTAATCCAAAGCTGGTGTTCAGCAGCCTCCCATAGCTTCCTAGTTCATGGTTGAGCCCTTAGGGCAGTGTTTCTCAGCCATGGCAACTTTAAGATATCTGGACTTCAACTCCCAGAATTCCCTAGTCAACCACACTGGATGGGGAATTCTGGGAGTTGAAATCCAGACACCTTAAAGTTGCCCAGGTTAAGAAATACTGTCTTAGGGTCTAATATCAATTTATTATTTCTTGGTAGATTTAGACATCAGGATGTTTTTTGCTTATAGATGGCTTTTCAATTTTCTCTCTTACCTGCCTTACTATTTACTTCTTTGCCTGCAAGAAATTAATCTTTGCTTGCCAATTCTCTCACTTTTCTCTCTACTTAATAATAATAAGAATGAGAACTCTAAAAATTAAAAGCCCTGCTCACCATAGGAATAGAGATGGAGAGTGGGGCAGGTCAGAAACATTATTCAAAGAACAACTCATTAGTAATTGTCTGCCTGACAAGAACTGAAGACTTGCAATGAGCAGATCTAGCAAGCACTGAATCTTTAATATAAAGGCTCATAAATCCTTCAGATAGATCTAGTTACACAGAATATTTATATTCTACCTTTCTGTTTCTTGGTGGTTAACATAGTTTTAGAAAATTGATTAATCAATGCAATCATTTTAAGTATTAACCCAAAGCATGCATTAAAATTACATTTTAACAAAAGGACAAAAAAAGATAAAAATAAACTTGAATCATGCCTGAAACCAACATATTTTCACAGAAAATGGAATGCTATTCAGAATGCAGGCAACTGTTCTCATTTAATTTTGGGAGTGACAGATTGAAAAACATCTGCTGAATGGTGGATTAAATCTAGGAGGCAGTGCTCCCTAAAAGGAAGTCTTTGGACTATCTCAGATTTGGCATCTTTAAGAGAAGTGGACTTCAACGCCCCAGAATTCCTTAGCCAGCACATGCAGCCTGTACCAGCTGCACTACAGTTACATTCTACTGAAAGCAAGAAAATAAAATGGATCCCAAAACCCAATCTTTGGGGTGGGGGGGTAGGATACATAGAAGAACATAGAAAAAGAAATGTAACAGACTGAAACTGCATCAGGATAAAGGACAGAGAGACTACCTGGAGATTTTATGGATGCATCCATATAATTTCCTTATTAGTATGGTAATAGCAATAGCACTTAAGACTTATACACTGGTTCAGCCCTCTCTAAGTGGTTTACAGAGTCAGCATATTTATTTATTTTATTTTGTCAAGCGATTATAAGATAACAGGTATAAGTGTAACATAGTTATGAATACATGAAATTGATACATATCAGAAAAATATAAAAAAAACAATAGGACAGGGACTGTAGGCACATTGGTGCGCTTATGCATGTCCCCTCTTAGGAAAGGGATGAGGTCAATAGTAGACAGTCTAAGGTTAAAGTTTTTGGGGTTTGGGGATGAAACCACGGAATCGGGTAGAGTATTCCAGACATTGATCACTCTGTTGCTGAAGTTGTATTTCCTGTAATCAAGTTTGGTGCGGTTTACCTTGAGTTTGTATCTATTGTGTGCTCTTGTATTTTTATGGTTGAAACTGAAATATTCATTGACAGGTAGAATATTGCAATATATAATTTTAGATACTATACTTAGATTGGACCGAAGGCAGTGTAGTTCTAGATTTTCTAGGTCTAGAATTTCAAGTCTGGTGGCATAAGGTATTCTACAAGTAGAGGAGTGGAGAACTCTTCTTGTGAAATATTTCTGGACTTTCTCAACTGTATTAATATCAGATATGTAATGTGGGTTCCAGACTGATGAGTGTATTCGAGTATTGGTCTAGCAAATGTTTTGTATGCTCTAGTTAGTAGTGTGATATTACCAGAGAAAAAGCTATGTAGGATTAGGTTAACAACTCTTAATGACTTTTTGGCTATGTAGTTACAGTGGGCTCTAGCACTTAGATCATTAGAGATGAGTACTCCAAGGTCCTTGATAGAGTTTAGATCATCAACATGATCAGCTTGTATTTTATTTTCAGCTTGTATTTTATTGTATGACTTTTTTTTGCCAATATGTAAGACAGACCATTTATATGTTGAGATTTGAAGTTGCCACTTGTTTGACCATTCTGATACATAGTCGAGGTCTTTTTGATATTTTTTTTATTTTTTTTTATATTGCTCCCAACAAGCTAGGTCCTCATTTTACTGACTTCAGAAGGATGGAAGATTGAATCAACCTTGAGTCAGCATGTATAAGCGCACCAACGTGCCTACCATCCCTGTCCTAATGTTCCCTTTTATTCAGATCCATTTCATGTATTCATAATTATGTTTATCCTTATATATGTTACCTAATACATGTTTGACAAAATAAAATAAATGAAAATAAAAAATAAGAATAAGAATCGAACTCCTGGAGTGAGCAGTGAGTTAGCCTGCAATACTGCATTCTAACCTCTGCACTACCACAGTTCTTTGCTGAATAAGTTTACTTTTTCTTAAGGTTGACTTTTCCTCAATTTTCCAGTTCAGTATAAAATTCTGGTACAAACTGATGGTCTTTCATCCAGAGCCTGACTAGGATCCCTCTTAGTATTGAGGAATTAGCCAACCTTAACAAGGTACTCTCACTTGGCTCAACTCTCCAAATAAAAAAACATAGGAAACATAGCCTACTAGAGAAACCTCCAGGACCGAGGAAAGATTTCATTGCTTTGGGGTACTTTGACTTTAGTTCAATCTGCAAGATTAAAGGAATAACAGAATAATACCAGAATTGGAAAGGACCTTGGAGGTCTTCTAGCCCAACCCCCTGCTCCAACAGAAAACCCTATACCAGAGGTGACGAACCTATGGCATACATGCCGGAAGTGGCACGCAGAGCCATTACCGCCGGCACACAAGCTCTCGCCCAGAAAATGTCTACTCACATGCAAGTGCGCTGCCAGCCCGACAGCTGATTGTCGGGTATCTGGCGAGCATGCGCAGTGGCGCGTGGGAGACACGTGTGTGGCACACAGGGTGGGTGGGTCATGCGCACATGCACAGAAGTGCACAGAGCAGGTCACACAAGCACGCGCAGGGGGCTTGGGGGCACACACATTGCCTTCTGGATGATGGCACACGAGCACGAGTGTGCACAAGCGCATGTACAATTATCGACATGGGAGCCCAAAAAGGTTAGCCACCACTGCCCTATACCATTCGAGACAAGTGACTATCCAGTGTCTCCTTGAAAGCCTCCGATGAAGGAGCACCCACAACTTCTGATGGCAAGCTGTTCCACTGGTTAATTGTTCTCACTGCTAGGAAATTTCCCCTTAGTTCTAGGTTGCTTCTCTCCTTGATTAATTTCCATCCATTGCTTCTTGTCTTGCCTTTTGGTACTTTGAAGAATAGGCCAAACCCCTCTCCTTTGTGGCGGCCCCTCAAATATTGTAACACCGCTACTATGTCTCCCCTAGTCCTCTTTTTCACTAGACTAGACAAACCCAATTCCTGCAGCTGTTCTTTGTATGTTTTAGTCTTCAGGCCTTTAATTAGTTGCTCTCTCTTATTCTATCTTCTTTTCCTTGCTACCCACCTAATTCCTCTCTAACCAGTAGCTTTTCAACAGCCTGTTTCCAACCAAGAACACTAGCATTCATCAGCCTCCCACCACGCTCCAGTCCTGCTTGCCAGAATGGAGTGACTAAGGTAGTGGGCGGAAGCGTGGTGAGTTACAAGCCAAATTTAGCAGCTTGTAGTGCCAAATTGGAGTGTATCTTATCAGGACTGGGCTGCCTCATGCATAGAGCTGAGTGGTTTCTACAGTGAGCAAGCTGCTATGATAAAGGGTACAGTACAGCAGAGTTAGGATGTGCAAGACAGAGAGGGGCAAAGCGTGCCATCTTGGTGCAGATAGAGTCAGGAGGCAGCTTGCAACTAACCAACTTATATGTGCTTTGAGCCTTGGATTTGTGGTCTGGGGAAAAGTTGACTCTGTTTTGTACGTTGGATGGGGAGACTGGTCATGTGCTACGATCACATTATCATGCCAGTTAATTTTTGCCTCCTTCTGCCTACCTCTCTCCACCCCATGATCAATTCCATTTGTATGTTTGTAAGAGTAACAGCAGCAGGAGCCAGATAAAGACCTGGCTGCCTAAAAACCTATCTGTGGATGAATGAGAAATAGGTTGAAACAACAGTTGCACAGCAGATATCTTCTAAAAGGATACCTGCTTCATTCAGTGCTCCACAAACCATTCATTGTTTTTATTCATCTGACTTACTTTATTCGTCCAATGCATATGGCCGCCCATCTTCCAAACAGGGGGCTTTGGGCCACGTACAATGAAGCTAAATCTATATATATAAAAGCGAAAACCACTCCCCACACATCATAACAAAATCTCCAGAACCGTAAAGCCTATAAACTTGAAATTTGGCATGTATGTTCCTCTTGGCTTCTAGGTGCTCACTAAGAAAGGATTTTTTGAAATGACATCAGAGTATTAGTGGGCATTAACATGCTCTGATGCTAAGGAGTTCTACTCCCCCTCCTGAAAAGAAAGTTTCAGTTTCAGTTTTACTTTACAGCACCAAGCAAAGTACAGAAAGTTGAGCTAAGCCACACCCAGGCAACTTGCTTACACAGCAAAAACAGCTCTCAACTCACTCTGACAGGATGAATATCGATGGATGCTGGTAAGCAGAGGCAGAATTTTTTTCCACTTATTTTCCTTCCCAAAAACTAAGCCCAACCATGTAGTTTCATAGCAAAGTACGAGTATCGAGCTAGTAGCAATATATTGAAAACCGTTATTATTATTTAAGATTTAATCTTCAATTCAATTCAGAGTCTGGGGCTGGTAAAAACTTAACAGTTCAAGTCCTAACCAAGGACCTAAGAGCTGTTAAGGTAACCTCTGAGTATGTAGACTGTTCCAAATAAGGTGGTTTTTTGCAATGTCAGAATATTCAGGTCTAATAAGTTCAAAATGTCCCTGTATTTAGGCAGCCTTTCGGGTATTGCTCCAAGGGCTTCTATTACTATTGGAACAACCATTGATTTCTTCCTCCATAATCGCTCAACTTCAATTTGCAAATCACAATATTTTGATATTTTTTAGCTGCTTCTCTTTTATTCTTGCATCAGCTGATATTTCAATATCAATGAACTTTTACCTTTTCCACAATGATGAAATAAAATATGTTGTGGGCCAGTTTGTTGTTGTTGTCATTCTCACATTATAGAGAAAATAAAACTAAAATAAAAAACACATAATAGTAATAGGGGAGCTACTCAATATTTCACCAGTCCCCAGAGACCTAGGATTAATGGCACAACCAGGTCTTGAGCTACTTCTTGGCAAACAAAAGGGATGAAGCTAAATTTATTTTGGGGAGAAAATTCAACAAAGCAGTCACCACAGAAAAAGCACATCTTCCTAGGATTCAACAAGTGTAGCTTCCTAATCAATGGGACCCAGCAAGCTTCCTTCCCTGGATCTGGAGGGACAGAAAGATGTCACTGGGAAGAGGTAGTCCCTATTTCCAAGGCTTAGGCTGGATTTGCCATTGCAAAGATGGCTGTACCCACAGAGAAGCTGTGAAAAAGTGCAAGGGACATATGAGTTAGTCACCCAACCATCCTCATATTTTTAAAAAGGAAAAGGGGTAATTCAGTGAAAATCTCCTATTGAGATGCTTTGTTAATATTTGAAACTTTTCAGTGGAATGCAATACACAGAAGTGCCAAGTTTATTTCTTTATTAAGAAAATGTATATGGCTGCCCAACTCACTCATGGTGACTCCAAGTAGCTTTGAGTGTTATAGATTGAGCTGTCAAGGTTCTGACTAACAAGCCCAAGCAAATAAAAACTCCAAGACTCAGATCTCTCTCAAATAACTTCTTTATTGGGCACATCATATCAGCACAATTAAATGTAATACTAATTCTACATGTTTCCCATGGTTTCAGTATAATTAAAATGGAAATAACTTCCTTTCCAAAAGTCTCAGGTCACATTGACCAATTAGGTTAATTGGCAGGCTCTTCAGGCACTCCTCCTCGTCTCTATCCATCACCTGTAGATATGACCTTGGTTCCCACAAGAAAGCTCTGTGTTTTGTCTAGCGAAGCATTTCATTCTCCTTCCCTCTACCCACTCTGTGCAGCAACTGAGGAATTGAAAAATGGCTTCGGCCAGGTTCGATTTGAAGTCAACATGAGTTAAGGTCAAATCTTTAGAGATCCACAAAATATTTTCAAACCTGATAAAGGAACACTGCATGTATTGTACATGCATGTTTCCCAGCTAAAATGACTGCATGCTATAAGGCCATGCTAAGCATTCATAAGTCACCTTTCACCAAGCTAGCTTCCATGAACAAAATAGCCCTCCTAGAGATATTAAAGCAGTTATGTCCTCTGGAAGGCTCATACAGCTCCTTCAAAAACTTACCTTCCCAAGTATGGCTTTCTACTTGGATTCCCAGCGAAGAGAATAGCAACAGCACTTAAGATTTCTATAGTGCCACATTAGTGCTTTGCAGAACTTTCTGGGAGGTTTACAGAGCCAGCATATTGTTCCCAACAATCTGGATCCTCATTTTACTGACCTTGAAAGGCAAAGTCAACTTTGAGGCTGTCAGGATTGAATGCCAGGCTGCGGGCAGTTTGCCTGCAGTACTGCACTTTAACCACTGTGCCACCGGGACTCCTAGAGAAGGGATCAGTCAGCTACACAATGTGCAGGCAGTTGAGGAAAGGCTCTGAAGCAGCAGTGCAAGCCATACTGAGCCAATCAGAGGGACTGAAACATGGAAACCTAGTTTGGCAAACTGTATCCTAGAAAGCATGTGGAAGTGAGACACTATTCATCTAGTATGACTCTGTGAGAAATTCTAGATGGTCTGGTCTCCAATTAGCAGTGTTGCTCTCAACTTTTATCATTGACAGTGTAAGCTCCATTCCTGCAGTTGGCACCATCAGTATGACTGGTAATCAGTGTTTCTCAGCCTCAGCAACTTTCAGTTGGGTAGACTTCAACTTCAGAATTTCCCAACTAGTATGCTGGGAGTTGAAGTCTTAATGTTCTTAATGTTACTGAGATGGAGAAACACTAGCTTAGACAATTGAAACCTCCTCTGGCAACCTTCAACTCCATCACCAGAGCTATTGGCAGCTTAGATTGAATTGTCTGCATTTTGCTAGCATTTAAGGAGGAGAGGAAAGCCAAAGAAAAATATACAATTAGCAAAAACCCACACAATTTTGCTAAGATCTTGGGTAGAAGCCGCAGCCAGGCTACACAACAAAATGAAGTGTATTATGAGACACTGATATTTCCAGTAAAAGAAGGTCCTCTGCACAGCAGAAGCTCCAAGGGAGCCCCTTGTAGACAATGCAGTCTTAGCTGTCCTTTTTCTCCAACAGGGAAAACTGAAAGCCCAGCACAGATCTGAATAGAAAGCTTCAGTTTCAAATGCAAACCATATATTACATTACAGATATGCTGAATGTCAAAGTTTGCTACAGCTACTAATATTTAGGTAACTAGAGTTACCAAAGGTAACTAAAGTATTCCCCAAAACCAGGGGTCTTCAAACTTAACAGCTTTAAGACTTGTGGACTTCAACTCCCAGAATTCCTCTTCTAGTCATGTTAGCTTAGGAATTCTGGGAGTTGAAGTTCACAAGTCTTAAACTTGCCAAGTTGAAGACCCTTGCGCAAATCTCTTTCTTATGGCTCTCAGTTGCTAAGAATAGGTAGTTCCTCCCCCCTAGTATTTCAGAAATATGGTAATATATACCTTGAAAAAGATTTAGCATAGTTTGGGGCAGGGGTGGGATTCAAATTTCTTAACAACCAGTTCTGTGGTCGTGGCTTAATTTCTGAGTGTAGCTTGGTGGTCATGTGACAGGTGGGCGTGGCTTGCTGACTGGTGTAGATTGGTGGTCATGTGACTGGCTGGGCGTGGCTTTATGTAAATATTTATTTTTTTATTTAAAACAGAGCACCTTTTACCCAAAATCAGGCAAAGCAGGCAGGCAGATTGAGTTGCTCACAGAATCACAGAATCACTAACAGATATACCTTTCTGCAATCTGCTGCCTGAGTCTGTCACATAAAATTTGCTTGCAAGCAAACTCATAAAATTTGCTAGCAAGGAAACTCACAAAATTAACTCACAACACACCATGTATGTAAATATTGAATTTTTTTATTAAAAAGAGCAACTTTTACCTAAAATTAGGCTAAGCAGGCAGGCAGATTAAATTGCTTGCAGAATCACAGATCTACCTTGCTACAATCTGCTGCTTGACTCTGCACTGAAAAATAAAAGCTTCAGTCCTAAGGAAGTTTTCAGCTCTGCTCTCAGGCCACTTCTTCTCCCCAACCCCCTGAATACCACCCCTGACTGGGCCTCAGGGAAGCCTCTGGGGCGAAGGGAAAGCAGTACAACTTACCCTCACCACTAATTCCTTGCTTTAGTGAATTTGCTAATCCACCCTGATCCTGTTGACCAAAAAATGCTAAGCATATTCATTGGCCACCAAAGTTTGCCTGTCCTCCAGGTGAAGATGCTTAGCAACCCACTGTTGGAAAAGCCCATCAGCACAAAATACAGCAAGCTCCTTTCCCAAATCCCAACATCTCACTTGGAGTAGAGCAGGGGTGTCCAACCTTGCCAACTTTAAGACCTGTGAAATTCTACTCCCAGAATACTCCAGCCAGCATTGTCCACAAGTCTTAAAGTTGCCAGCGTTGGACAGCCTTGGAGTAGAGACTTCTGTAATGATGGTTAATTTCAAAAGCAGGAGAAGCACTGATAATGTAGAATGGTATTAATTTTGCAAAACATTTTGTATTAAAAATGTTTCATGTCTGGATTGAACGTCTAACCATTGGCAAGAGTCCTAATACTGTCCTGACCTCGCTGGAGGCGTTCAGCACTCAGAACATGTCTGAGTTGTCTGGAACAGTATGGAAGGCTTCCTGTGAATTTACCAGAACCCAAAACAGGGTCTTTTGATTGCAAAATGTTTCAGAATCAAAATGTTCTGTATACTCCTGGCTCTAATCGTCACAAATTAGTTCAAGGAAAGATGCAACGTGACCATTGCATTCTGTACTGTAGGGATAAGTAAATCAAGTCATGAAATGGAAAGCCATGCTACAAAGAGTTGGAAGATTCTGAATAATTTGGAGATATTACTTGCACCTCTTATTTAGAATACAGAACAACAGAGTCAGAAAGGACCTTGGAGATCTTTGGTAGTCCAACCCCCTGCTCAAGCAGGATACCCAATACCATTTCAGACAAGTGGCTCTTCTGAAAAGTCTCCAGTGATGAAGAACCTGCAACTTCTGGAGGCAAGCCATTCCACTGATTAATTGTTCTCACTGTCAGGAATTTTTTTCCTTACAGTAATTGGCAGGTTCCATTACATTCATAACTCAAGGATTACCTATATTTCTAGGCTGGTTCCTTCCTTGCTTAGTTTCCATTGTTTCTTTATACTCATTATAATGTGATTTATACGGATAAGCATTACTTAAGCTTTGTTTTGATTGGCCGGTTGCTTTTGACCAGGGATGTCAAACTTAGGTCGTCATGGCTGCATCACATGATGTATTGGAACTCCCCCCCATTCACTAAACTGGGTGTGGGCGTAGCCAGCACGTGATGCATCCGGCCTGCGAGTTTGACAGCCCTGCTTTAGTTGTGATGCTAAAATTATGCCCCATAAGGTATTTTTTCCTTATAACTGAAGTCACCATGAAAAATGTAACCCATTCAAAGGTGTTTTATTTGTTTGCTGGACCATTACAAGAGAAAGAAGCTACCCAGGACGCCTTCAACCTCTGGGCCCCTTAATGATCAAATTACACAAAACAAAAATATCCTGCCTAAGAATGGTATGAAAAAAATCACAAAAGTAAAACTTTCCAAGGAGTTAATATTTTCGAAATATACCTCTTTCCATAGTGTTCCAAGAGGCTGCCTCAAAGATGAAGGGGTCATCCTATTTTTCAAAGCACCCGAAGGCAGAATAAGAAGCAATGGATGGAAATTAACCAAGGAGAGAAGCAACCTAGAACTAAGGGGGAATTTACTGACAGAACAATTAATCAGTAAAATGATTTGCCTCCAGAACTAATTAAGTGCTCCAACACTGTAAGTATGTAAGTGCTCCAACACTGGAGATTTTTAAGAAGAGATTGGACAACCTTGCCTGAAATAGTATTGGGTTTCTTGCCTAAGCAGGGGATTGGACTAGAAGTCCTCCAAGGTCCCCTCTATTCTGTTATTCTGTAGTACAATTGAAGGCCCCCTTCTCATGGACTAGGCAAGATGTCACTGCTTAGGAATGAGGGCTGGCAATGGGAAAACTCTGGTACCAGTCCCTCTCTCAGCCCAACCCACCTCACAAGGTTGTTGTTCTGGAAAAAAAACAGGAAAAGGGAGTGCTATATATGTTACCTTAAACTCTGTTAGAGAGGAAAGGAAGAATATGAATCTGTTAAAAAAAAATCCCATACTCTCAAAGCCATCAACAAGGGAAAAACCCACCCCCACCAAAAACTGGCAGGGCAAGCTACTGTGTACCAGAAGCAAACCCCACAATCCTTTGCAATGATGATAAGCAAACAGCTCAGAGAACAGCAAGAGCACCATAGATAAAAATCTATGAGCCACATAAAAGGAGTCTTTTAGCCACTCCAAAGATGCTGAGGAAAACCTTGGCTTTCCCCCTAAAGGCATTTATTACAAGAATCTCCACTTTTTTTTCCACAACCTGGGCCCTCACAATAACCATAAATGACATTATTATTTTTTTAACAAAATAATCCAAATTTTGCAGATATCTGAAAAAGTTGCCAAGCTCCAAGGTTAACAGGCTCTTTGCTAAAATTCCCACCACCACCACCACTACCACATATCTGATCAATGCTCATGAAAAAGTAAATTATATGGGGCTTATTCAGAACCCCATCAATGAAGGAGCTCTGGTCTCTGTTCAGTCACTAATCAATGCAATAAGTTTGGTATTTATGTAATGGTTTTAAAGTCCTGGAGAATGGGGGGGAATATAAATTGAAATATCCTTTCAGAAAACCTTTCCAAATTGAGGGCCACACTTATTTTGCTGGGGGCGGGGGACACTCTTTTTTTTAAAAAAGAAGCAAGATCAAAATAAACTTGAAATTCAGTGTCATGTCATTAGCATTTCCCTCTCATTAACCTAAACCAAAATGACTGTTCTCCAATGTTTTCTCTGACACATTCAATTTTATAATTTGGCCAGGTCATTCAGGACTAGAGCCTGTTTGCACTAAGGAACTGTGTTTGAAGAAAGAAACTGAAAAGTGTTTAGGATCCCTGAAACATGCCCTATGCAAGACCAGAAGTGATGCTTCAAGGTGCATCATGCAAGCAGCCAGCAGCACTGATTCAGTTTCTGTCACTTGGGACACACAAAGCAGCAAAAAGACACACAAAGAATCCAACCAGCCATTCTTTAATAAGGTTCAGATGGTCATTGCTGACCACATCAGCAGCTATGTTCCAGGTGCATTATTTCTGGCCGCACTGATATGTGAGCTTTTCATTTCCTCCGGCATATAAAACAGGCAGTCTTGCACAGAACAAGCCAACTGGCTTCATGTTGGCATGCACATTTACCAGAAATAATGCCCAGGCACATGGAGGGAAAAGTGTGAAAGCCTCACTTGAAACCAGCATTCACAAATCTCTCTCTTTCTTGCTCCCTCTCTCTTTTCGAATTTAAAAGCTCAGTCTGGTTGGGCTTTTAGACATCCAATGGAGTAACACTGGCCGATCTCTTTTTATAGCACCAAATATATGAGTTTTTTAAAAACCTCAAGACAACTTATGGCAGCATCCTATGAAAGTACAATTTACCCAATTACATTATTTCTTCCCCCCCTCAGGACTTTCCATTCTGCCAAAAGCTCTCCAAAAGTTTGAGCATGGAGTTTTCACCTCCCCTGCTACCAGAGCCTCTCAAGTGGAGATGATTACAACTGAACACACTCATACATACAAAATAGATGCTCAATCACTTACCTGTAATTTTGCCCCTAGCATCAACCCTGAATAGCGTCCAGCACTCACACTGCAACATGTGCAGACTTGTCTTGTGAACCCTTTGAAGTCAGGAGGACTCGTGTATGTAAAGCTGAAGCAGGATCTCTGAACTTTGAACAAAACAGGAGCTTTGGATATCTCGGATCGCAACTCCCTCAATCACTGGATGGCTGACAATGCTGAGCGGGGCTTCTGTCACCTGCCCCAGGTACCCCCATCCCACTCCCAGCAGCTGGAGGGCCATCCCTGCAGTGCAAGAACTTAGCTGCAGTCAGACAACCCTTCACCCTTTGCTGACTGAATTAACCGGCTGCTTGGTTTCGCATAACGTCCATAATAGTCCATAACTAACAGAACGGGTTGCATTCGGAGCATACAGTAAATCAGGTTTTAAAAAAATACCGAGCAGGTTTACCACCAACCAAACTTCCTGTGTCAGGAAAGCAGCCGCACAACAATGAGCCCGACCAAGCGTGCTGTGTGAGCGCCCAACCTTTTGTTTTGTACACACTGATTTTCCGGGCCGTGGCCAAATCAATTCCGCGAGCGAGAATTCCTGCAAGGAACGTCGGTTACCCCAGTCCCCCCACAATAGCCCCCGAATTAGGCATCCGTAAGGACCGGGTTTGCTTGCCTGTTTCCCTGTCCTGCGCTACTTTTGCACGGGGACCGCCGGGGCGCAGGAAGCGCCCGCTCCTCACACTGCGCCCCTTCCCCGAATTGCCGCCGGGACGCTCCTCTGGCGCCGCCCTCACCTGGCTCCGGCTGTACCCCGCGTCTTGCACGACGATCCCCACCCCCCCACCATCACCACAACGGGCGCAAATCCGGACCAGCGCCACTCGCGGCAGTCCACCACAGTCTGTCCGTCAGCCGGGCTGCTTTAGCGCCGCAGCACCGCGCCTCGCTTCGTCGCCAGCACTTGGCAAGGCGGCGGAGCGGGGCGCGGGAGGAGAGGGAGGCGGGGCGCGGTTGGACATCCCAGGCGCTAATTGGCTGCTTATCTCAGTTCGGGCACGCAGGGAAAGCGGCCCGGCGGCGTGGGGGGGGGGCAGCCCAAACTGGCTTTGTTACGCCGCTCGCTGGCAGCTGCCAGACGGGGGGAAAAGACGGGGGGGGGGGGAGGGAGAGACAGCTGTAATGACATGTGTCGCAGACGGACGGCACGCGCCCCCTCCCCACGTCCCTCCCCCCACGCGGGTCGCCTGAAGGGGTGGGAGGAGGGGGTGGGAAAGGAGCTGAGCTAATTGCTCCGAAAGGCAGGAGGGGCTTTTTTCAAATTGCACGCCGCCTTCCTGCCTCGAGTTCTCCGCGCGTATCCGCCCCCGTTCCGCCTTCTGTCCCAGGCGGCGTGAGAGGACTATGAGTGGATCTTCAGCAGATGTGTTTGGGGGGAGGGTTGTCAGTTGTGCAAAACAGCCCCGAATTCTAAGATTCCTAGACTTCAGGGTGCAAGTACGCGGCTATCGATATTCTGATCAAAGATTAATAGCGAAGCTTGTCGCGATGTTTGGAGATAATTCAGCCTTTTTGGGGGGGAGGACGAGAGAAAGGTGCGAATGGGGGGTCTGCAAAATGGAGCCCCCGTTCTACGGAGACATTTCATCTTGAAGTGGGGAGGGGGGCGGAGAAAAAACGGGGGAAACAGGTCTGCCGCCTGCAAGCTCTGCTTCAGATTTATATAATGTCCAGACAAAACACGACATCAAAATCACCATCTATTAACTCAGTCTGGAATATTTTGGTAAAGCCACATGCGAACAACTTTTGAGATCTAGCCAGAAATAATAACAATTTAACTTACAATCTCTTATGTTGGTAATTGGAGTTGGATTTACACAACCCTTCTAACCTGTTTACTAAATTAATCATTTTCCAGGTTATAGCATAACCTATGTTTTGCATAACCTATAACATTTAAGGAGCCTCTGTGGCGCAGTGGTTAGTGTGCAGTACTGCAAGTTACTTCTGCAGCCAGTTGACTGCAATTTGGTAGATCGAATCTCACCAGGCTCAAGGTTGATTCAGCCTTCCATCCTTCCGAGGTGGGTAAAATGAGGACCCAAATTGTTAGGGGAAATATTCTGACTCTGTAAACCACTTAGAGAGGGGTACAAAGCGGTATATAAATCTAAGTGCTATTGCGATAACACATTGAACTGGAAACTAATGAAACAGTTTGGGTTCATAAAACAAGCAAGCTGCAAAACCAACCCAACTCAACCCAACTAAGGATGACACTAGCTGCACATGCTTTGTTAAGTCTTTTAACTGATCTACTGTTATATATTGTGTGAACCAGCTTTTAATGTTTGGAAACCTGTTTCTACATTTATTTTTTAAGACAAGTTTGGAGTGCCAGAAGTATCTTTGCTTTTGCTTATATCGTGGTTGCTAGAAGACATACAAGATGAAAACAGTCTTTCTAGAAGGATTCTTCCCTCTCATTTTCTATTGGAGTCTGTAATATTCTAATATGGAAATTTTGTACCTTGAGGTCCCAATGCCATTTGAAGTGTCTTAAGTACTTAAAAAGAAGAATCCTGCCTTAGGCCAAGATTTCTGATAGCAATAGCTCTGATTGATAGATTTTTCTTCCCTGGATTGGATTTGTCCAATCAGCTTTCAAAACCTCTGCATTTTTTTTTACAAAAATAAATAAATAAATAGAAAAAGGCAAGTTTGGTACCACCACACTATGTTAGGACTACATTTCCCACAATTCCTAGCTGCCATGATAAATAAAATTCTTGGAAAACCAAACTCAAAATGGGAAAAATTGCCAAAAGTAAACAGCCTGTGAAATGATGAAGTCACTCTTGTCTGCCTTTGGTTGGTTGGTTGGTTGTTATTTCCCACCCGGTGAGTTTTGCTTCGCTCTTCTTAAAATGCTTACTTTCCATAAACAACTTATGTTTTTTGTTCTGTTCTGCAGAAAGGTGGCCCAATCCCTTTCTCTCTGCACTCCTTTTTAGCTCTTGAATGACGTAGGTATAAAAAATGAAAGGCATAAAATTGGAACATTTACAGCAAACGTCAAAAAGAAGAAGTCTTATCCGCTGAAGATTATCTCTAGTTCAAATGCACAGGTAGCAAGGCGTAAAGGATATTCCACTGAATGCAAGTCCCAAGGAACAATTCCTGGTTAAACAAAGACATTTTCATCTTAGATATCCAAGTTCTAGTTCAAGGTTGACCAACCTTGGCAACCTTAAGACCTGTGGACTTCAACTCAACTTAAAGTCCACAGATCCTAAACTTGCCCAAGGTTGGACATTGCTGCTCTAGGTCAGGTTAACCACCTGTCTCTCCCCAACATCTTTTGAAATTTATCCAGATTTATCCATATTCACTACCATTTTGGTTTGCTTTCACCCCAGGCAGATGATCAACAGGATGTCCCTTGCATTTCCTCTGCTTCCCACATGGAGGACTTCTTCTACTGTAACATCAGGTGCCAAGCGCAACACTTGAGGAGAAGGTAGAGAAGATCCAGAGTACCAACTTCCTGCTATATTCTGTGGAATTACTACTAAGTTTTGTCTGACTATGCCTTCGAAGATCATGCCAACAAAACCATGCAACTAGTAAAGTCATGCAAATGAGACTAGTAGAAGCTCAAATAACTACTATCACTCAGTACAATATATCCTGCAAGAAATATAATGCCTGCATGCTTGATTCCACATGGAGAAGTACCTTACAAAGCCATCTTACAGGTAGTCCTTGATTTACAACCATTCATTTAGCAACAATTTAAAGTCACATCAGCACTGAAAAATAAGAGACTTACGATCCGTTGTTGTCCTTACCACTGTTGCAGCATCCCCACAGTCACGTGATCAAAATTCAGGCACGGTGTCTATGTACGATGTTTGTAGGATCTTGGTATAATGTGATCACCAATTGTGACCTTTCCAGCTGTCTTCAGACAAGCAATGCCAATGACTGGATTCGTTTAACAACTTCATGATTCACTTAATAGAAGTATTTGCTACTGTGGCAGAAATTGGGTGTGGCTTCCTTAACAACCTTGCTTAGCAGTGGAAATTCTGGTCCCAGTTCTGGTGGCAAGTTGAAGACCATTTGTATACCAAGCCACAGCACTCTCCCCTCTAGGTTAACATTTTATACTTTGGTTGCCAGCAGCTCTTCATGATCTCTCTCCCTCTCATTTATCACACCCCATTAATTCATCTGCTCCTAATTATGCAGTTGGTTCCCTATACCTTGTCCTGGAGCACCTCAAGTTGTTTTTCTGCCTCTCAATCCTTCTGACGCCAGCAAAACAGGCATCTAAGGCTCATCGGGGCGGTTTTGACTACTTTCAAGCCATCAGCATTGGTGCTGGCATCTAGATGAGTCTGTCGCGTGCAGGGAACAGCCAGCCAATCAGCGATTGCTCTTTCTGGCCAATAGTTCGAGGCAGAAACTGCCAGCCAATGGAGGCTTCTTTGTGGGCTGGTAACTAAGTGTGTTCTCTTCCCCCACCTTGAGTTCAGTGCTAAACAGACCACCTTCCCTCTTGTTCACAAAAACAAAAAGGAATACACTGCTATTGTTTCCTGCTGATTGAATGCTCACCATGATAACAAGCCACCATTGTCTTTTAAGCAAATGGTAGTGTGCTGGCATCTAAGTAACGGGGATCTCTTAATCTTTTACCAGTGCGAGGCTATGATGGAACAGAGTAGGTAGCAGAAGTCAGAAATCCCCCCCTTCCAACAAAGATACAAGGTGCCCCTTCATGCACAAAGCCCTGTGCATGAAAATAACATCTCTAGACTTGCACTGCTATTTTCGTGACCATGGATATAATATTCCTGGCAAAGGGATACCTTGACACTGCAATATTCAGCCCCATCCCACTTATCAAATCATGAGATTAGAAGAGGATACATCTTGCAAAAGTGGCAGATCTCACTTTAATTTAGAAGATCCTCTAGGAAGCCCTTGCCAATAAATACAGCTAATATTACTGTGAACAAAATGGACCAACAGGTAGTACTCGACTTAAAACAATTCATTTAGTGACCATTCAAAATTACACTGGCATTGAAAAAGTGACTTAATGACCACTGTCATACTTACGACTGTTGCTGTTCTGACCCAGCCTAAGCAGAAGCAAGAAACAGACTCCTTGTCACAAAAAACCCCTTTATTTACCTCTTGTGAATTAATTGTATTTCACCCACTGAAAAGTCCAGACAATACTTCTTCAAAGAATTAATGGCAGCAACAGGCCTTATCAGTTCCTTGTGATAATTGCAAGGTCATGAGCTCCCAGCCAAAGGCTGCAAATTAAGTTCTGGCAAGCAGCCTCTGGCACGAAACACCATGAGCAAAATCTTCAGAAAGATGAACTCTTGTCTCCTATGACAACTACCCGCCTTTCCTTCTGTTTATTCCCCAACCAGGGAGTGGCCATTCAGCGTCCACGTGTGCTTTACTTCCCAATTTGACTCCTTGACCTCCGTTGTTCCTCTCTCCTAACTGCTCTGCACATACGTGCATCTGGAATAGGCCCCAGCTGTTCTTCCTCCTCACTCATATCAGTCTCCAAAGGCCTCCTGTGGCTGGGAAATGTTGGACGGCCCTGGCTCTATTTCTGCGTCTGATGCAGAACATCCCTCAGAGCCTTCTCCAGGCTCCCAAACTGGCCCAAGTTCCTCCTCAACTTCCTCATTGTCCGATTCTGCCGTCAGTTCCGCTGGCAGATCACAACAGTTGCAGTATCCCCAGGGTCACATAATCAAAATTCAGATGCTTGACAACTGACCCATTTTTATGACTTGTAGTGACCTGGGGTCATGTGATTCCCTTTTGCAACCTCCTGACAAGCAAAGTCAATGGGGAAGCCAGATTCACTTAGTAACCTTGTTACTAATTTAACGAATGCAACAATTCACTTCACAACTGTGGCAAGTTGTAAAATGGAGCAAACTCACTGAACAAATGTTTCACTTAGCAACATAAATTTTAGACTCAATTGTGGTCGTAACTTGAGGAATACTTATATTTGACTTGGAACACAATTCTTTATGACCTCTTATGCTTTCTGTTGCTGCAGCCTGGCTAATTTCCTGATTCATTGGTGGCTGAGGTGGAATGTGTGTACAATCTCATACAAATAAGTGTGTACAACTTACAACTGATCCCTGTATAATTGGTTCAACAGCTGTAGACAGGAAGGCACTACAGAGTGATAAATTCAGCAGAATAAACCATTGGTTGCCCCCTAACACCCCTGGATGACATTGCCAGGTCTGGCTGTTTCAGCAGAGCAAGGAAGATACTTACGGATGATTCACACCCTGGCCAGTGTCTCTTTTCACTTTTACCATCGGGCAGAAGACACGAAAGTATAGCCAGCCAGACAAACAGGTTTAAAAACAGCTTTTATCCATAGGCTGTCAGACTCCTAAATACAACTACAATCACTTCATGCTTACATGGAAACATATGACTGGTTTCTCCCTACAAACTTGTATAGGGATTATTTTCTATATTCATGTTGTATTGTATTTTTATTATGGATAGCACCAGTAGAGGCTACATGAATTTCGTTGTATATATGTACAGTGACAATAAAGGTTATTATTATTATTATTTGGTGTCTTGAAAGTAGCCAACAGGGACATGCTCTTTGGAGCTGTAAAACAGACGGAACAAGATGACAGCTCACTCTGTGGGAGGAGCAGAGGAGCTAGTGGGACTTGGGAGGGAAAAAGAAAGAGAGAGGAGGCAGCAGGCAAGGGTTGTGTTTTCCTCTTTTTGAGGGAAAGATAGCTATGTTGGATGTTTGAGAATGGCATCTAAGTATGGTGTATGGTGTTGTTCCAGGAGCTTCATACTTGAGAATTGTCCAGTGTTGGAGATGTCCAAGCTCTCTCTTGGCCAAATATCAGCCCTCAACTTATAATCAGTTGCATATCAACTATTTGAAGTTATGAATTCCTAGCATAGAGACCATCCCACTGAGTACAAGAAGCACCACCCCATGCTTGCATGACTTCAATTTATGAGGTTTTTGTCAGAAACCATCAGTTGCTTTTTGGTTCCAGCAAAAACTGCCCTATAGTGAACAATGGATTCACTGAATGACTCCTGCAACAAAAGGTTGTAAAAAGGGGTCCAACCATGTGGTGATCCTACCTGGTTTCTCCAAGCAGCTCTTTTAAACATCTCTGCAATACCGCAGTCCAATTTGTCTTCTCTTGCTGGGCTGAGCACTTTTCTCTTTCCCTGTTTCTTGAGAAATGGTCAGATTCATATCCGCATTCCTCCACTCTTGCTTTGCCTCCCCCTTGAAGTTCATTCCTTTCCCAAAGCTGCAATTCACAGGTCAGAGCTTGCCCTGTCTCTTGAGTCTCACCGCCTCCTCTGCCTTGCCTATTCTAAGTATGACTTTGTTCTGTAAACTACCTGCAGGATTTCTCAGGGAGCAGCAAGTCTTCAGCTTTCAGGTAAGAAGACAGCCCAAGTGAAAGAATCAGGACAAGTAGGTCCTTGAGATCATTGAGCAGTTTCGGAGCTGGTTTAAGTTGACAATTAAATTGACATAAAGAGTCAGCCCCATCCTTAGATAAATGAAATTGTCTCCAGTGTCAACTACTGAGGATGGCATTCCAAAACAGGTAGTCCTCAACTTACAACTTTTCATTTAGCAACCAAAGTTACAATGGCACTGAAAAGAGAGACTTATGATTGTTGCAGTATCCCCACAGTCATGCAATTAAAATTCTGGTTCTGTGCTACCAGCATGTATTTACAGAGTCCTGTGGTCATGTGATCACCCTTTCTGGACTTCCCAGAAGTAAAATCAATCGGAGGAAGCCAGATTTGCTTAGTGACTACATTATTCACTTATCAATTGCAGTGATTAACTACAAAAGATTTGTAACCAACTGACACACTGTATGTATATAAAATGGAAGATGGTTTTATGTTTTTATGTTTTGTTTGTATGTTTGTCTTAAAAATAAAAACCTTTATAAAAAAAAACAATTGCAGTGCTTCACTTAATAACCATGCCAAAAAAAGGTCGTAAAGTCAGGCACAACTCACTACCTTTCTTGGCAATAGGAATTCTGGTCTGTTCCTAGGAATTAAATTTAAACTTGAATTTTTTTCTGATCAATTTACTATAGCTTAACATCTAAATAATGGTTCCGATGGTTTGCTGACTGTTCAGTGCCTTTCCCTTACCCATGAGACATTTTTACAGCATAAGTCAGCTGCAAATCTTACAGAGGTTAAACTGCAGGATCCCTTTATTTTGGGATATCTTATTTGCTGTTAATAGGGAAATACACAGGTTGTTCCCCTTACTGATATATCAGATTTCTGAACATGTACAGAGATGTACAAATGGACTTACCCAAACCATGAACTTCATGAATTGCTATGTCATATATTGAGTGTGAGGGTCTGTGATGGCTCAGTGGTTAAAACAAGCTGAACTTGTCAGCTGACAGCCCAGGTTCGAGACCCAATGGAATGGGCTGAGCTCCTGTTACTTGTCCCAGATCCTACCCACCTAGCAGTTCGAAAGCATGCAAATGCAAATAGATAAATAGGTACCACTTCAGTGGGAAGGTGACAGCATTCCATACACCTTTGGCATATAGCCATGCTGACCACATGATCATGGAAATGTCTTGAGACAATGCTGGCTTCCTCAGCTAGCAAATGGAGATGAGCACTGACCCCTCAAGTCAGACATCTGGGTAGGGGAAAGCTTTACCTTTATATTGAGTGTATATTGCCATATGTACTGTAGCTTTAAGTCCAATTTATATTAATCACAAAGGCTGATCTTAAAGGGGCTATTTGACATTTGAAGGATCTGGGGGTTTCCATTCTTATGGTAGTCAAGCTACAAGAATCCTCTCCTCATCTTGACTTTCAGGATGTTACTCCCAAGAATTTAGATCATCCTTTCTCAACCTTTTCACTCTGGAGAATCCCTTGAAATAATTTTCAGGTCTTAGGGAAACTTGGATAAAAATAAGACACATATACAAAATTTCACAATACACTGCTAATCTACATTATGCATATTCTCCAACATTTATAACAGCAAAGTGACATAAAAATTCCCATCACTAAGAATACTAATGCTACACAGTTTTTAAAAAGTGTTTTGTTTTCTCCAGTCATTTTACCTGTGGGACCCTAGTTGAGAAAGGCTGGTCTAGGCACACAGTAAGAAGGAAAAAATGGCAAAAATGGCTCCTTGAAAACTGATTCTCATAACCTGAAATAGGCTCTTAGAATCTTAAAATCAACTTCATTTTTCCATATTGTACGCTGCAGACTTACTGTGTTAAAACAGCACCACTGTGTGCCCAGTTCCTGAATAACACTTATACAGAATATATAGAAAGTAACATTATTTTGAAAAATGATTAGTAAAAGTGTAAATATTTGTCCTATTTTACGTTGACAATATAGGAAACAGTTTGTTATTCTTTCTAATTAGCTTAACAATTTAGCATATCTAAGAAAGGAATATAACATTCTACATATGTAGTTCAACTTTGCTAATAGTGCTAAATATTAAACAATATTTAAGCTTACCACCACCATATCCCATTCTCTTGCAATAGGTACACAATTACTTTAACTGTCAGCACATTTCCCTATTAAATCCAACAAAGGTGAGAGTAACATTTAAATTTTCAAGACAGGTGTCATTTGATGGACAGCATTGTGATCGGTTTATGGTTTCTGTGGGTAACAAGGTAGGGCTTATGTCTTCAGCTTTCATCAGGATGCATTGCCCTAAAGTTCATTTCCTTGGTTAAATCTTTGCTTTAGTGGGTAAGATGACAGAAAGGATTCCATATTTTTTCAAAAGAGAGATATTTTCATAGTGGCAGCAATTCTCTGGTGTGCAAATCTGAGATAGGAACTATCCCCCAAGCTCATTTTCAGTAGAACGGCATGAATCATGCTTTACAGAGATCTATGACTCATCTTGTGCTTCACTAACCTTGGATGCACCTTTCAAATAGTTTGTTTTCATTTCTGAGGAATTGATGGAAGTGGATGGTAAGTGAACATTTGCTTCATTTTTCTCCAGAAAAAAAAATTCCTCTTCCTCTGCCTTGACTGGAGATACAAGTTGCTTAGACACAAAT
Organism: Pseudonaja textilis; assembly: GCF_049901715.1. NCBI lineage: Eukaryota > Metazoa > Chordata > Lepidosauria > Squamata > Elapidae > Pseudonaja > Pseudonaja textilis. The sequence goes on along the minus strand of NC_141998.1, from coordinate 13,583,604 downwards.
GCAGCTTTTTCTGTTTTTTTTTGGAAAAGACCAAAGCTGCGTGGTGTTTCCTCGGCAGGCAAAATCTGGCTGATCATTGGTTTCAGAGCCACTGGGTCATCACATTTGTAGACAGTAGAAAAGCTCAGGCTATCAGCTTCCAGAATTCCCCCTGCAACAAGGGAAATTAGTTGTGGGTTTCTGGTGGACTTTGTTGTCCCAGCAGCAGACTGTGGAAAGTCTATTGGAACTTCTGGCTTTTGAGAAATGTTGTGATCAGTGGAATCTGTAGGTTTGTTAGTGACACATTCATGACTCTCATTTTCCTTGCATTCCTCTCCACTTAACAAAGATGCATCATTTGATGATCCACTTACGTTTTCTACTTCAAATTTCTCCAATATTAGATCCTTAATATTAGGCTTTTGGTTGACTGAAGGGTGGTCAAGAAATTCATCAGGAGATTTAATCTGCTTCTTAAATTCAGTGGGACGATCATTGAAAGAGTACTGGTTATGCTCAGAGTATCTTCTTCTTGTACTCTAGTAAATATACTTACCAGTATTAAAAAAAAACAAGCTATATAGAACATTTAAGCTGATATTATTGCTCTATGTGCATATGTAAGTATATGGATAGAAATACAAATGCATGCACTTTTATCATGTGGCAGAATAAAAATCTTACATGCTATCTCTCCTCTCACTAAAGCTAATAGACCTGTTTTAAAACATGAGAAGCCATCCAGTTAGTAATTACCACTTATGGACATGGTCATCATCATCATCTTTATGAATGGATGCACGTTCATCACCAGAAGCTGCACTTCTGTGATTCTTGTCAGTCATGGAAGCTTCGGGAAACTGATGGGAATCTGAGGACAAAAATGATAATGTTGATGTTCTTACAGTCTATTACCTCCTTATACATCCCAAACCATCCATCATTCCTACCTGCTTCAGGACTGTTCGTAGTTGGGGATAAATCTTGCTTGCATTCATTAAGTTGTCCCTCTATCTTTGACAAGCAAACCTGCAAAGGCAGGAAGCAGAGTTACACTGTGAAAGAGAAATCAATTTTCAACACAAGAGTAACTTTGAGAAGACTGACAAAAAGGATCTAATAACAGTTTTCATGTTCTCTCCAAAGGAAAGTCACACAGAAGCAGCCACAACTTGAACTGTGGTCTGAGTCCAAGATATGAGATAATGCTCTTAAGTAACTGGGAAGATTGAAGTTGATTAAAACATCTTCTGAAGAATCAGAACAGTTTGACAGTGAACTACTTAGAGTGTTTATGGACCAACGCATCTATTCAAGCAGAAGCTAGAAAGTCATTTGTTTTAATATTTCTGTAAGTCTTAGCCTTTCATGGGGACAAACTGCTCATCATGCTAAGATGTTCATTGAAATGGAGCTGTGTGGTTGTGCACTGGTTAGAATGCAGTACTGCAAGCTATCTCTGCTGATTGCCAGTAGTTTGATTCTAACTGGCTCAAGGTTGACCCAGCCTTTCATTCTTCTGAGGTCGATAAATGAGGACCCAAATTGTTGGAGGCAATATGCTGATTCTGTAAACCATTTAGAGAGAACTGTAAAGCACTGTGAAGTGGTATATAACTCTGAGTTCTATTGCTAATAATGATAGCATATTGGGGATAAAGGCTGTTAAGAGTGTAAAACCCCTATCTTTCAGCCTCACTAAGTAGACTAGACCAGGAAATCAGCTTCACAGGAAGTCAAGAACTTCCCTTTATTGAGATTGGCTACACAGGAATAGAATCCTGCAAATTGTTCTGCACACACTACAATAAATGAAGCCAGTATTTGCCTGATAACTTTCTAAATGTTATCTCATGTTTTTTGGACATAAAAAGTTCCATTAGCCTAAGTAATGGTTCTTGCACATTTCCACCAAAGACAACTTCTTTTCTTTGTACACTACTTCATAAACCAGTCCAGAGAACTAGGTATTTTACTCCTACAATTTTTCATTTGATAGTGTTTGCAAGGATATGGTCACATGGAGGCAAAATTAAGGTAGATAAACTGAATCCAAGAAGACATCCAAAATTGTCATTGGGGTGTATAGGTCTATTCCAAGTGTGACCATCCTCATCTTCTCTGCTATATGTTATTTGGAGAAGTAAACAAACGCTTACCTTTCTAGACTTGGTTGCTGGTTTTGACAAAACTTGATGATGAATCTTTACTAGTCTTTTCTTCAGTTTCTGCTTTGGCAAGATAGCGTCACCTAAAAGGATTTAGGCTAGTGTCATAAAAATGCTTTGGATGTTCTTTTCCACTGCAAGACCTAAAGCACCTATTTTACCCTTTAGAACAGAGGTGATATTCAGCAGGTTCTGACCATTTCTGGAGAACCAGTAGTGGAAGTTTTGAGTAGTTCAGAGAACCAGCAAATACCACCTCTGACTGGAGATTTACAGCATCCTTCCCCTGCCATGCCCACCAAGCCACAAAATCGTCTCTCTCTTGAGGAGCGCTTGCAGAAGCAGTGCAGGAAACCAGTTGGGCTCTTGAGAGATGAGAGTGACTCTGGCTGCTTCTCTCTGTGAGCACTCCTAGAGAGAGGGATGATTTTGCAGGTAGCTTGGCCAAACTCTTGTCCCTGGGAGTCAAAGCGCTGAAGCACGGGAGACCCAGGAAACTTCAGCCAGGCTCCTCGAGTGAAGGTGGAATGTTGATGCTGCACAAATGCAAGTAGCGCAGCACTCCCGCACCTTCCAGCCTTCTCCATTGCCTCTTTGGCCCGCCAGTATTGCCACCCCTCTCTTGCCGCAACAGCACCATTACCTCATCCTGGCCAGTGAGGGCTGCACCACCCACAAATTTGCACATTACACATGTCATCCACTACGGTGGAGATTTCCAACCCCATCATGTGCTAGTCCCATATTCCAGAGCTACAGTAGTCACAAGAATGGCCCTTTGGTCATCCTGGAGCAGCTCCTCCAGTCCATGGTAGGCCAGCGCACCCAGATGGAGGAGCAGCTGCTCCGGGATAACCAAGGGCCAGTCCTGTGACTACTGCAGCTCTGGAATATGGGACCGACTTTCCCACCAATGTCAGCAAGCCACCCCGGGGTGGATTTCCCTCTCCTGCCATTGGTCTTACCTTCCAGTTCCAGCTCTGATGGCTCTACTCAAGGTAAGATTTGCGCTCAGCTGAAGAGTGGGGGCCAGCAGGTGGGAGGGCCATATGGGCGGCGTAGCCTTGTGTTCCCGCGCAGCCTGGATTAATTGCTTTGGGGGGGTGCTTTGGGGGGGACATATCTCTGTGAACCACCAAAATTTTCTCATGGGCCACCAGTGGTCTCCAGCCCACTGGTTGGCAACCACTGTGCTAGAAGGCATATAATGCCCAAAGATTGCCCACTCTTGATCCAGATGTGTCATCTATACTTTATACATTTGATGGATGAGTCACTGCATGCTCTTCCATTATTACTTAGGTTCATCTTCTAAAATGCCAGCCAGAATAAGTGGATCAAATGTTAGATATAGTGTAGAAATGAGCAGGACAAGATTCCCAGATGATTTTGAAGGAATGATTTTTGCAAAGGTAGAAATGTCATTTTCAAATTTCATTCTCTGCTCAACTGTTTCCTTTAAGTTGAATATGGTGATCTCCTTCCCCATCAAGTCACATAAAAGCTAAACATTAAGTACAGTACCAAAAACACTACCTTGTTTTTGCAAGTTTGCTTCTGTGATCTTTTCTGCAGACTTCTTGTTGATTTTAAAGAAGAATCTGGAATTTAAAAAAAGTTGAGCTAAGCATTAAAAAAATCTTAGTGAGATGTTCAGCACACACAGGTATTAACTCTGTTCACATGGGCATATCAAATCAAGATGATTATAGTAGGACAATAGCAGAGAAGATTGTGCTCCTTTTATGAAGAGATATTTTAAATTAAACAGCCACGCTATGGAATTCACTCAGTGTCAGGGTTCCAATGATTGCCTTAATTAAATCATGAGCCATGAGCCAAGCTTCAAAGGAATCCAAAAGATTAGGAGCAACATATCTGGCACTAACCCACATGAAGCCAGCTCTGAGACACGTAATTTACTATCACCTATAACCCTGTTTCCCCCCACACACCCCAGGTGTGTCATAAATCAGATTCTCCAACGAAACACATCCATCGGCTGAGTGTCATCAGTCACACACTCGAATGAAGGCTTTTCACAGGCAGAAGATCCAGTAGCCTAAGCTACAATCACCACAAGATAAGTGTGGAATGTGCTTCTGGCCTTCATCTGCTGAACTGCTCCCTCAGGCCTTTCACCCCTTCTTCTTATAGCAACTTGGAAACAGGCATAGGAATGATTTACAAGTTGACATTCAGCTCCCCTCACTTCTTGAAAGAGACCCATAGAAAGCAAAAACAAGTTGAGTGCAGGTATAGAATTTAGGATTGCGACCACCTCCAAGCTTGAATTACCCAAGATGCCTCTGATAAGGGGTAGTCCTTCCACTTTAAGTATTGGAGTTGTCTCCTGTGCCACCTCAAATGGAGGATTCACTGCACCTCATCCTGTGACCACAGGATCTGGGGGCTCATGAGGTAGGGGCCTCAGGGTCGATCTGACTGTTCTGTATTAACATTCTTGAAGACTCGCATTCCGATTGGTCCACCCGGACCGCAACGTGATTGGCTGACTGAACTCCTGTGATTGGAGCGCTAAGAATCTACCGCAATTGGCCGAGCCGATCGCGGGAGATTCAAAGCGCTGCCATTGGCCGCTGAGCCGCCGGCCGGCTGTATAAAGCCAAGTGGCTCGCAAGCCTATTCTGTTCCATTCTTAAACTCACAATAAAGAGCTGAATGTTCACTCCCGAGTCTCGCCTCTCAATGCGAACCGATCTACCCGACAAAACACTGGCGACGAAGGTGGGATCGTGAGGCGAGGAACGAACCAGCACATGGCAAATGGCGCACAACGACCCACAAGATGGCCAGCAGCACCCCGCCACCCGCTCCATTCGACCCAGCCACCGAGGACTGGGAATCGTACACCAATCGCTTCCAGATGTTCCTGGAATGCAGCAATCTCAAGGATGGCAACGGGCAGAGGAAACGGGCCATGTTCCTGATGCACTGTGGCCCCGCGGTATTCAAGATGGCCAAGGCGCTGGCAAAGCCCGCCGACGTAAAAGAAATGGACTGGGCTGACCTCGAGCCCATCTTGCGCCGCCATTATGCCCCTGCCATGCCCATACTCATCCGTAGGCACGACTTCTACTGGCGAGATCAGCGCGAGAGCGAAACCATAGGCGATTTTGTGGCCCAGATAAGGAACCTAGGGGGTCTATGCGGTTTTGCCGACCTGGACGAGGTGTTACGTGACCGAGTCGTCCTCGGACTCAGAGACCCCATACTGCAGAGCCGGCTGATGGCCAAGGGCGACATCTCCCTAGCCGACGCCCTCGCCAAGGCAACTGCAGCCGAGGCCACCCGCCAATCGGCAGCCCGGATGCGGCAGACAAACACAACTGAACGACTGCCAAGCAACGAAGCGACCCCGGCACCAGCGAGGCCCAGAGAAGCCAGCCGCCGAGAAACAACCACACATCACGGCGACATTGACCCCCAATCCGACACTGATGAAGAGGAAGAGGAGATCCACCAGCTACAGGCGGAGGGGACATAAGTCGGAGGGGACATAAGTCAGGATTCCATTGCGCCGGCTGTGGCGGCGACCACCCCCACTCCGAATGCCGTTTCCTCGATGCCATCTGCCGGCATTGCGAGAAGCGGGGGCACATCGCCAAGGTGTACCGGAACAAGAAAAACTACAGCCCACAGTGACGAGGCAGCAGCCCCCGACGACGAGACGGCACCCCCCCCAGAAACCGAGACCGCCAAACCAAGAGCCGATGGAGCCGCGACGGCCACAGCAGATGACTCAGCGAAGCACAGTGGCACGAAGAAACCCACCAGACAGTCGTCATCGGCCACTCATCGACCATGGACGCCCGAAAGGTACACGTGGAGGTGAGCATCGAAGACCAGCCCTGTGAGATGGAAGTGGACTCTGGGTTCTACCTCTCCATGGTCTCTTGGCGCACAATCAAGCGCCTAGTGCCAACCATCCGCTGCCACGAGCTAGACGACCAAATACTAATCCTGAAGGACTACCAGGGAAACCACATCCCTGTGGCCAGCATCGGACATTTTAAAGTCACCTTCAAAAACCACACCGAGGTATTGCCACTCACAGTCGTAGCCAAAGACCGCCCCAGCTTGCTCAGCCTGCAATGGTTCTCCCTGCTGGGAATAGAAGTGACGGGCATCCACCACACAGACGAGGCCGACTGGGAAGCGACGCTCGTGAGGGACTTCCAGGAGGTCTTCGACGACTCTCTAGGCAAGTACCGAGGGGCCCCTATCTCCTTCAACCTTAACCCTAACGTCGCCCCGATCCGCCTCAAACTGCGGCGAGTGCCATTCGCGCTCAAACCGAAAATCGACGAGCAACTAGACAAGCTCGTCGCGCAAGGGGTTTTAGAGCCAATTGACCATGCCCGCTGGGAAACGCCCATAGTCACCCCCATCAAACCTGGTGGCTCCATAAGAATCTGCGGTGACTATAAGGCCACCCTCAATCACGCGCTACAGCAAAGCGCCTACCCCGTCCCAGTAGTACAGCACCTTCTGCACTCACTGGGGGGAGGCCGGGTCTTTGCAAAACTCGACCTGGCGCAAGCCTACCAGCAACTGCTGGTCGATGCCGAGACAGCCGAAGCGCAAACGATTGTCACACACCGGGGGGCTTTCCGATGCAACCGACTCCAATTCGGAGTCAGCGTCGCCCCAGGAGTCTCCCAAAGCCTCATGGAAAGACTCCTCCAGGGAATAAAAGGAGTGGTCCCCTACTTTGATGACGTGCTGGTCGCAGCCGCCAACAAGGAACAATTAGAAACCCGTTTAAGGGCGGTGCTGAAAAAATTCAAAGACGCCGGCCTTAAAGTAAAAAAAAACAAATGCCAACTCTACACCAAGAGGGTCGAATTCCTGGGGTACCTCCTAGACCGGCATGGAATCCACCCAATCGGAAAGAAACTCAGAGCCATCAAGGAAGCCCCCACACCAACAAACAAGGTGGAACTACAGGCGTTCTTGGGACTGCTTAACTTTTACAATGTTTTCCTACCCCAGAAGGTGACTGTGGCGGAACCCCTGCACCGGCTACTCGATAAAGCAGCCACCTGGACCTGGGGGAAGCGGGAGGAGACTGCATTCCAACAGACAAAAAACCTGCTAACATCAGACGCAGTCCTGATCCAGTTTAGCGAGACCCTGCCGCTAACAGTGACATGCGACACGTCGCCCTTCGGCATCGGAGCAGTCCTCAGCCACACCCTACCCAACAGGAAGGAAGCACCCATCGCCTTCTTCTCAAGAACGCTGGCCAGACCGGAGAGAAATTACAGCCAGCTGGACAAAGAAGCCCTCGCCATCGTCTCCGGAGTGAAAAGGTTCCATGAGTACCTTTACGGTAGGACCTTTTCAATCATTACGGACCACAAACCCTTACTCGGAATACTGGCAGGGAACAAGGCCACCCCAAACATCCTGTCACCCCGGATGACAAGGTGGTCCGAGTTCCTTGCCGCTTACTCGTATGAACTGTCACACCGGCCCGGCAAGAATATCCCGCACGCAGATGCACTAAGCCGGTCACCCCCACCAGACTTAGACGATGTCCCAGTGCCCACAACAATGACCCTGCAAATAGAGACTCTACCCAGCCCGCTCTTAACCGTGCCAGACATTGCCCGAGAAACAAATAAAGACAAACGGCTGGCGCGGGTATTGAGCTGGGTAGAGCGGGGGTGGCCAGAAAATGAGGGCAGCGAACAGTTCAAAGCCTTCAGGAACTGGCAAACCGAGCTGTTCACACAACAAGGGTGCATACTCTGGGGAGACCGGGTAGTTATACCAGAGACACTACAGAAAAGGGTACTGGCAATGCTACATGAGGGGCACCCGGGCGTTGTCAAGATGAAAGCCCTGGCCAGAAGTTATGCTTGGTGGCCAGGGATGGACAAGCAAATCGAGACATGGGTCGCCAGGTGCAACAGGTGCCAAGAGATGAGATCCACCACCCCCGCCGCTCCAGTCCTGGAATGGGAAACCCCCAGAGGACCGTGGTCGCGAATACACATAGACTTCGCCGGGCCGACCAAGGGGCATACATTCCTCATCACCGTGGATGCCTACTCCAACTTGCTGGAGGTAAGCACCATGAGGACAACAACAACAGAAGCAGTCATCGATAAGCTTAACAGACTCTTTGCGACACATGGATTGCCAGATGTCTTAGTGTCGGATAACGGCCCGCAGTTCACGGCACTGGCATTTGAAAGATACCTGGCCGAGCGGGGCATCAGACACGCCCTAACCTCGACGGCACACCCGGTGGCGAATGGACGGGCGGAACGGATTATCCAATACACAAAGAAAACCATCCAGAAAATTGAAACCGGCGACATTCAAGAAAAGATAAACAGAATGCTACTCATACAGCATATTATGCCCAGCACGACCACAAACAAAAGCCCAGCAGAACTACTGATGGGCAGGAAATTGAGGTCCCCGCTGGACCGGCTACACCCCACCTACAACCCGGAGAAACCCCCAGATTCCTCCAGCTGGCACCGGGCACTCAACATCGGGGACACAGTCTATGCAAAGAACTTCACAGGAGACCCACTCTGGGTACCTGCGCAAATAACACAGGTAACCGGCCCCCGGTCATACAGACTCCAAACCACGGATGGAAGAAGCTGGAAGCGGCACATCGACCAGCTACGGTCCAGGCTAGCCGCCAACACCCCCGACGCCTCGACAACAACAACCACAGAAAGCAGAGAGGGAGGGGGAACCACAACAACCAAGCAGGGGAACGACAAAAGGCCGGAAACGCCAGCGGTTCACCCCCAAACGCAAGCCGAACACTCCCCACCAAAAGATAGCAACGTCCAAATAAACCAACCATACTCACCAGCAGACCTTGAGCTGTCGCAGACGGGAGCTTCACCTGGAAGGTACAGCCAAGCCAGCTCAACCAGCCCAGAAAAACCAGGCGGGAGCAGCAGGAACTGCACCTCGACCGACCCAGATAATCCGGGCGGGAGCTGCAGCGACAGGCCCGGCTCACCCTTCCAGGCGGTTCCATCGAAAGGGTTGAGAGCGACGCGGAGCCTGTCCGAACCAGCTGACGATCACACAGGGACTGAGCCATGCAGGTCAACCAGGCAGGTACAGAGCCCCGCCTACCTGCGCGACTACGTCACCACGCTGCGTCGGATGAAACCATGAGGGGAGGGGTGTTCTGTATTAACATTCTTGAAGACTCGCATTCCGATTGGTCCACCCGGACCGCAACGTGATTGGCTGACTGAACTCCTGTGATTGGAGCGCTAAGAATCTACCGCGATTGGCCGAGCCGATTGCGGGAGATTCAAAGCGCTGCCATTGGCTGCCGAGCCGCCGGCCGGCTGTACAAAGCCAAGCGGCTCACAAGCCTATTCTGTTCCATTCTTAAACTCACAATAAAGAGCTGAATGTTCACTCCCAAGTCTCGCCTCTCAATGCGAACCGATCTACCCGACAAAACACTGACCATGAGTTTTAATAGGCTATTATGGAATACTGGGTGTATCTTCCCTAGCAATCAGGGCAATTTCAATTGCACCATGACTGGGTGCAATCTTTATGGTCCCATAAACTTTGGCCCCAGTTTCTTGCTAGAGAGTTTCAGCCTCAGATATTTTGTGGAGATGTAGACCTTCTCTCCCACCTGGAATGGCCATTGCAGGGCTCGGTGTTTGTCTGCCTGTTTCTTATAAGTCTGCACCGCTTTAGCTAGCACTTTTTAAACATTCTCCCAAGTTGCTTTTAGCATTAACATCCAATCGGTCAAGCTGACTGATGAGGGGGGATCTCTTATATACTCAGGCATTGGGATGAAGTCCATATCACTCACTATCCTTTTTTTTTTCAATAATTTTTTTATTTTTATTTTTTAAACATCTCTTTGAGTGAACAATGTGATTCCAGGTTTTTACATTCCAATACAAACATGACTATGATTACATGTTTAGCTTTCTTATGCAATTTCATTTCATATCATTATCTATTCCAATTTTCCTTTTAATATTCTCATATATTACTTTATAATATCTATATTCTTAATCAATCTCTATATTCATTATGCACATTTTCTTGTATTCATCATATTTGCAGGTTTTATCACATTATGTTATTCCATTCATCATTCCAAAAATTCATCTTAATTTATATTATCCAGTATTTATCCCCTTTCATTGTCAATTCAATCTTGCCACCCTCTTTACATTGTAACACATTTCCCATTTTATTTCCTTTAACCAATTATAAAAACTAGTAATTGTATAGCCATTTTTAAAATTACTATATTCTATATTCAAATTCCTCATCATATTATAGCAATATATTTTACATTTTTCTTAACTTTACTATTACCTTTATATTTTCTAATATCAATATTCCCCTATTTGTGTATATTATCTGCACATATATTTTCTATCAGATTCCAGATGGTATTCCCTTTTCCCTATTACATATTAATTTCTTTATACATTCCAAAAACATTTATATAACAAATTGTATTGTCCATTTTATTCCCATTTCACCAATTATAAAAATTAATGACAATAAAATCATTTTTAATTTGCATACTCTATATTCATCACATTTCCTCATCACATTATTATATCTTAAATAATGATCTTATAATAAATTCTTATTTCCATATCTGTTCCAATTAAATTTATTTATCTATTTTTAACAATAATTCTTAATAAAATATTAATTCCAAACCCCTTAACATATGTATATCTATATTCTTGACTACTAAAATACATTTCCATGCAGAGTCCCCCATCCTTCCCATTTTTAACCATTGTCTCTTATTCTCCTGACTATATAAATTCTTCTCATCTTAACTTGCTTTCCATTTTCTATCATTTTTTGGTCCTTTCTCTTAATTTCCCCCTCTTTTCCTTGTTATTTTCCACAGTTTCTTTCCCCGTTTTTTTTGTTTTGACCTCCTCCCCCTTCTGGTCTTTCCTCTGTAATTTCCTCTTCCTTTGTTTAGCTTTCAAAAAATTCTCCCCTTTATTTATCATGTCAGTCATTAAAAATTTAAGTTTAATTCCCTTTTTGTCCTTTTGTAGTAGTTTCTGTTTCCATTGTTCTTTTAAACTGATTTCCTCTTTGTTTAACTCCTCCCTCTTAGGCTTTCTTTGTTCTTCTATGATTTGTGTCACCATTTCTAGTTTTTCTGCTATGTTGCTCCATATTTCCAAGCTTTTATTTATCATTTCCTTTAAGCTTTACAGTTCCAATCTTATTTCTTTGCATATTACAGTCAATGTCCATAAAACTTTATTTTCTAGTTTTAATCAGTCTATTCCTTGTCAAACAATTCCAAAACCACCAATCAATCCCGGGGTACTATCTTGGGTATTCCTTTGCTGTAAAATTTTAACATTCCATTTTTCAGAGTTTTGTTATAATAAAGTTTCTTTTATTTCTTTTTAAATTCACACCTTAGTTAGACCACATGTTTTTTATAGAGTTAGTAAAAATTTTCCTTTACCATTAGGTGGCTGTCTTAAACCACTTTCTACTTTCCACCTTTTAATTTCCGCTTTTTAAGCTTTTATTAACTGCTAATTCCCAATTTGCTGTTATTTTCTTTTTAACATAGTCAATTCCAGCATTTTGAACAATACCCAATTAGTGCCAAATTCTGTATAATCACCAAATTCAATTTCTTATTCTATTGTAGTCAAAAATTTTCTCTGAGTTCTATCACTTCTGTTTAAGTCTTTTCCAAGAGTTTCTTACATTTTCCAATTTCTCTCTCTTTCAAATCACCACTAACACAATCCGTAACCAGAATTCTTTTCTGTAATTTTCTGGGGTTACCTTTTAAAGTCCAAAATATTTCACCTGGTCTACACACTGTTCATGACTTCACCAGTCCAGCACAACCTTAGTTCCTGGACAGCTTCCCGTCTTTATGGTAGTCATTTTAGGCTACCACTATAGCCTGTCTTTGGCGGGTGTGTTCCTAGCCAAGGAGGAGAGATGTAGCTCCCCTTGACCCAGTAGGTGGTCCCCCTTTCTGAAGGTGGTCCCCCTTTCTGCAGGGTGGTTCTAGTTTGGGACCTTCTGATGAGTAGAGCTCAGATCGAAGCTGCACTCGATCGCGGACTCTAATCAGAATTCGACAGAAGTGCCATTCACTACCCTGAAGGGGGTTAGTCCTGTGCTACTGGGAACAGCATTATTTTACATGATCTCCACAAAGAGCAGGTCCGCCCAATTGGACTGCTGATTATTCACGTAGCACCTCAGGTACTGCTCTACCATGGCATTGAGTCTCTCTGCTCTCCATAGGTACTCGGATGAAAGGCCAAGCTAACACCCTGGGATGACCCAATAGACTGCAAGAACTCCCCCCAGAATTTAGCCATGAACTGGACTCCTCTGTCTGAGATAATTCTTCCTGGTACTCCATGCAGGCAGTAGATGTGCTTCAGGAACAACCTAGCTAATTGGTGTGCTGAGGGTAGTCCGCTGCAGGGTATGAAGTGCGCCTATTTGGAGAATAAGTCTATTACAGTCCAGATCACCATGTTCCCCCCACTTTTTGGCAACTCCACTATAAAGTCCATTGCAATCTCCTCCTGTGGCCTCATCAACTCTGCTACCATCTACAATAGTCCAGAGGGTTTTCTTGGTCATTTTTTCATTGCAGAGCAGATGATGCAACTTTTCACATAACTGTCAATATTTTTCTTTATGCCAGGCCATCAGAATTGCCTCCATGCTAAGTGTAAAGTCTTTAAGAACCTGAAGTAACCTGCTGGTCTGGCCTCGTGGCTCCTCTGAAGGACTAGGTTGTGTAGGGATTCTGGGACATAAAGTTTTGTCCCCTTCCATGCTAGGTCATCCCTTTTTGTCAAGATGTGTCCCAGAACCAGGGGTCTGCTAGCAGTTTGCCCTTGAGTTTTGTAGTTAGATTGCTAGCAGTTTGGTCTTGCTGGTTGCAGTGTTGTCATCTGGTGATCACTTGGGCAGCTATTTGGGTAAAGGGGACAATGGCATCTAAAACCTCCTCCCATTCACATTTGTACTGGCACAAATGAGGGTGTCAGACAGAAAGTTCCTCCCCCGGGATGTGTTTTAGCAGGAAGTCGAATTGGTTGAAGTATTGAGTCCAGTGGAGTTGTTTGGGTGATAGTTTTCATGGGGTCCTAAGGGCCTCCAGATTTTTATGGTTGGTCAGACTTCTAATGGCCTCTGCCCAGCATGTGGTGCCAGGTTTGCAGTGCCTATTTCACCGTGAAAGCCTTTTTTCCCCATGCATCCCATCGCCTCTCTGTGTCCATGAGCTTGAAGGAGGTGTAGGCACAGGGCTGTAGGTTCCATTGGTTTATTTCTTTGGAGTAATACTGCTCCCACTGCCACATCGCTGGCATCTGCTTGGATGATGAAGAGTTGTTTGGGGTCAGGATGCTTCAGCACTGGTTCTTTTGAAAACAGTTCTTTCAGTGTTTCAAATGCCTTTGGCAGGTTAGGTCCTACTGTAGGGGTTGTCCCTGGTGGGGTTTCATTCCTGGGCTATTTGTCTTTAGGAGATCCATCATGGGTTTGGCAATCTTTGTGAAGGAAGGGGATGAATTGTAAGTAGAAATTAGCAAACCCCAAGAAGCTTTGTAGCTGCCTTCAGGTGCAAGGGGACTGTCAGCCTAAGATGGCTTGTACTTTGGCTGGGTCCATCTCTATGCCCTCACTTGAGACTCAATAGCTCAAATAGTCTAACTGTGCATAGTGAAATTCACATTTTGACAGTTTGTTGTATAGGTTGCTGCTAGAAGTTTTTCCAGTACCTGGCAGACTAGGGGTATAGGTCATGGTCATGGTCATAGGTCATGGTCTCAGTGTAGATGAGGATATTGTTCAAGTAGACAAGGTCTCCCTTATAGAGGTGCTCATACAGCACCTCATTTATTAACTGCATGAACACCGCCGGGGGGGCTGCAGTCTGAAAGGCATAACTTTTAATTGGAAACTCCCTAAGGGGCAGTTGAACACTGTTTTACATTCACCTCCCTCCCTGATTTAGACTTGGTAGTATGCTTCTCTGAGGTCTAATTTGGTAAAGACCTTCCCCTTGTCCAGGTGAGATAGCATGTCCTTCATGAGCAGGAGTGGGTATAGATTGTGTACACATAGCTCGTTTATAGTTCTAAAATCCATGCATAATCTCATAGTCCCACCTTTTTTTTCTTTGAACAGGACTGGGGCTGTGACCCATGGCTTGGCTGGCTCAATGAACCCTCTTGCTCAGATTTTGTCTATATAGTTGCACATTTCTTGCATTTCCTGGGGTGTCATGGCATACATTTTGGGCTTTGGTAGTTTTGCCCTGGGGATGATTTCTATGGTGCAGTCTGTCTCATGATGGGGAGGTAGGACATCACACTCAGTTTCACTGAATACCTCTGCGAGGTCCTTATATTCTCTTGGGATCTGTCTGACCTCTGGGGTTTTGTCAGAGGTGGCTGCCAGTTGTTCTGGTGAGCCCACTGGGAGGGTTCCCTGTGTGGATGGTGTTTCTACTTGATGGTGAGGAGGTGGCTGGGATCCCTTTGCTATCCTCAGTCTGCAGCTGCCCCCCAGCTACCAGATGGTCAGGCCCCACTTGTCTAGCCAGGAGAGTCCCAGTATGATTGCATATGTCATTTTGGGGGCCACTACGAATCGAATTGTTTCCCAGTATTCTGCTAGCTCTAGCTTTGCTGGTTCAGTTAAGTGAGAGGCATGGCCCCCTCCCAATAGGGACCCATCAACCTTTTTGAACCAGATCGGGTAGGCCAGCCTTTCTGCTCTGATCCCCAGTTTCAGGACCATGGTTAGGTTGATCGGGCACCTAATGCAGCCTGAATCTATTAGGGCTTGGAAAGTCCCCTGAACATCTGTTTTTGGGGCTGTGGGAAGACAAAAGGGGAGACCAGTCCACTCACCACTGGTTCATTTTTGCCCTCGTCCTCAGTGTCATAGGAATCTGGCGACTGGTCATCATTGCCTGGGTTTCCCTCCCTCTTCAGCTGGGTGGGGAGGGACCTCTGCAGCCTGAAGGGCCTTCTGGGATGTGTTGGTAGCACATCTGGGGCCTCATTCCAGTTGTGCCCTGGGTGGTGATTCTGGCCTTAGTTTTGGGCCTGGGGCTGCGCATGTCGCTGCCATGGGACCCATTTCCCCACATCAGTAGCATTTAATTGGGCTTCATGGGAGGGCTGGTTTTGGGGCCAGTTGTGGTGCTGTGGTTCCCTGTTGGCTGGGTGTTCTCTGGTCTGGCTGACTTCTCTCTTTGGTGTCCGGTGGTTTTTTCATGTCGTTGGCGTATAATGCCCTGTTCTCTTTTATGGCCACTTAGAACCACTCAGAGAGTTGGTTCAGGATGTCCTGATAGGTGGTTACTTGGACAATTTGCTTGTCCAGGCTTGTTCTGAAAAAATGAACTAGCATCCTTTCAGGCAAAAGGGGTAGCTTCCCACTGATACTCCTGAATTCACAGATGTGTTCCTTGATAGGTCACCCTCTCTGCTTTAGGTTGCTGAGCTCATCTTCCGCATATGGGTCCTCTTCTGCCTCCTCAAATCTGGCCTCTAGCAGTAGTAGGAAGTCATCTATGTACTGCAATTGGTGTGTGTGGGGGGGCCTCTTGTGGAGGGTTGCTAGCCATCCTCTTGCTTCTTCCTCCAGCCCCTCAGAAATGGTATTCACCATGTCTCTGGGGGATGGGTAGAGGTGTCCATAGCATTCTAGGTGGATCTCAGCTGAGTCAAGGAATAGAACTAGCTGGTCTGAATCCCCATCAAATTTTCCCCTGAAATGGGGTAGTTCATTCAGCACTGCTCTTCCCTCCTCCTGTTGGCTTCTGTAAGCCTGCACTCGAGGTGGCTGGCCTTCTTCCCTGGCTCTAGCTCATAGAGAGGGAGGGGGCTGCCTGCTGTGTGGGAGAGGCACTGGCTGCAGCTTTGGACTCCTTTTTCTTCTGGTGGGTGGAGAAGGGGGGCTGTGGTCTTGCCTGCTTCTCCTCATTTCAAAGGGCTCTGTAAAAACTCCCCTCTGATGGTAGCCTGGTCAAATTCCTTCCTCAGCTGCTCTATGCATCTCCCCAGGGGTTCCGTTAGGGGCTTTGGGAGCCTGGCCTCTGCCCAGTCCCACATCCAATCCACTCTTCCCAGCTCTCTCAGGGGCCTTCCCCCTTCTGAGCCTGTGGTTGGGAAAACTCCAACCCTAAAGCACTTAGTTGCTTTAGGGATTTTCTTCCACCAATACTCATCCATTTTTCTTTCAGTCACTGGAACAGGTTCCTCGGTTTTGGAATTCAGGGTTTGCACTCTGGCTATAATTATGCTGTCAGCTTCTGTCAGCTGAAGACTAGGTCTGCTTCTCCCTCGGTCGCCTGGAGCAGGCTCTCTTTTGATAGCTCCCCTCTTGCCATGGTTGCCTATGTTTGTCTCCATGCACCCCAGATGTCAGAGAGCGATTGGAGAGGCCAGGACCCAAGAACCCTAGTAATCTTGAGAGTTGGCTTGCTATCAGAGTTCTAACAATTGCCCTAATTAAATCATGGGCCTCGAGCCAAGCTTCAAAGGAATCCAAAAGATTTATTAGGAGTAACGTGTCCGGCACTAACCCGTATGAAGTCAACTCTGAGACACGTAATTTACTATCACCCCTTGGATGTGTTATAAATCAGATTCTCCAACGAAACACATTCAGGGACTGGGTGTCATCAATTACACTCTCCAATGAAGGATTTTCACGGGCAGAAAATCCAGTAGCCTAGACTACAATTTCCACAAGATAGGGCTTCTGGCATTCATCTGCCACACTGCTCCCTCAGACCTTTTCTCCCTCTTCTTCTTATGGCAACTCAGGAACAGGCATAGGAATGATTTACAAGTTGACATTCAATTTACTTCTGTAGAAAAATTCGAAGTTCCAACAGGCTGGTTCTTTGAGATAGAAAGGGCCTTTCCGATGTCCTAACCAGCATGTCCATGCTCATTCAGATTTCTGAAAGCTATTGCCTAACATATTCAAAGGATAATACTGAATTTAACAGGAACAGCTATAGCAAGATGGGTCTAGGAGCTGAATAGGAAATGCCATTCAAATTATCCTAGCAACAGGCTATGGAAGACTGTTGAGTTCCTGAAGTAATCTTTTTTATGTAAACTAATAGCATAAATCTCATTGTTACATAATCTCAACTCTAGTCCACAATTTTCCAGCTTTTGCAATTTAGTGTCCCTTTCAACTGCAGCCAGCATAGTGTAAGTTTGAAGCTGGTGTTTAACAAGATACTTGTTATTTAAGAGGGGATTATTACAGTTACCCATTTAGTGATGGGACTTTTTCAAGCTATAACTGGCAGCAGTTCAGTCAATATGAATAAGTCATGATGAATGCTGCTAAACAGATTTAATAAAAGTTATATCTTAAGAACAGAATCATGCAACCATAGCATTGTTCTGGATTAACTTTGCAACTTTGACAATATTTCTGTCTATGCAATTTACCTGCTTGAAGACTGGGTAGGAGAGGAAGGCTGAGGAGCCAAGGTTGCAAGCTGCTGGTTTTCTCCTGGCTGTACTAAAGAACAGCTAGCATCTTGCAGTTTCCTCTGAAAAACAGTCACTGTGGAACAGGCAACAGAGTCCGAATTAACTGTGTCTTTAAAAAAAAAGACATATCACCACCTCTTGAATTAGACATTTTAACCTTTTCAAATTTAAAACCATTCTTATCTTGTTGATTTGGCTTCAAAGCAAAGTGATTTGATTTGCAGCAGAGATTTTTACTATCAGAACAGTTTTGCTTTCTGAATTATTTGGGAAGATTAATCTCTGATTTCTCCTACCTGTATGCTCTAATTCCACCACGGTCCTCTCTGCTGCAAATGCTCTGCCTTCTAGTTCCTGCTTTTCCATCAACAGGCATTCTAGGTAGACTCTCACCCTCTCTGAGAGTCTTAGCTCTGTACATTCAGACAGCTCCATCCAAAGGAAGCACAAAACAGAAGTCAAGCCTAGGCTTTCTTTCCATGGACACATAATCAAAGATAATGAATCTCTTTTCACAGCAACCACCTAAAAGTGTTGAAGCATGAGAAGCATATGCAGGAGATGCATTTTCTATATTAGAAGGTGTTTTGTCCACATAGACCTACCTAGTTGTACCTTGGTACTCAATTGCTTTGAAACTCATTGAATATGGTACTCAATGCATTTTGACATGAAAATGTCCTGGTATTCATTGTTTGTTTGGTACTTGAAGCACAAGCTAGAACTTGTTGGTATTGGCTGTCTTGTGACTCATTACATTATTCCTTATGGAAAAAATTGTTTGGTATTCATCATTTTGGTACTCATCACACCTCCCAGAACCAATTAACAGTGAGTGCCAAAGTACCACCATACAATCTTAGATTTATATGCAAGGATCTTATTTCACAAAAACAAAGATGCAGCATCCTAATCTTGTGTTTTCAATAGAAATCCCCAATTCAAACTGTCAGCTCTACCTCTGATAACACAAGTTGATCAATTTCATTCAGCAGGCAAACCAACTTGCAGTTGTCCTTCCTGGCATCCCCATTAAAACTGAGCAACAGATTTCTAATTGAAAATACTCAGACCCATAACCTCCCCCTCAAAGAAAACATGCAAACGCTTAGAAAGGAGACATCATCCAATATCCCTAAAAAAAGTCACTTCAACAAACTCACCTGGGATAAACAGAAAAGCACCAGACTGCACTCCTTAAAAAAGGAAGGTGAGTGTTGATGATAGGAGATTCTATTCTCAAAGGAACAGAACCAGCCATCTGCAGACCAGACCTACAATCTAGGAAGGTATGTTGTCTTCCTAGAGCAGTGGTTCCCAAACTTTTTCAGTCCATTGCCCCCTTGATGCTACAAACTCATCCTTAGTGCCTCCAACCCAAGGGTGGGATTCAAATTTCTTAACAACTGGTTCTGTGGATGTGGCCTAATTTGTGAGCATGGCTTGGTGGTCATGTGACTGGTTGGGCATGGCTTGCTGGCTAGGCGTGGCTTGGTGGTCATGGGACAGGGTGGGCATGGCCATGTGACTGACAAACCAAAGATAAGTGGTCCTCGCTTAATGGCCACTTGCTTAGTAAGTGTTCTAATTTATGACTGACCTCCCCAGAACTACTTGATCTGGTTTTGGAGTTTTGACAGTCACGCACACACACACACACACACTCCCTTCTAACTCTGCTGGACCAGGTGGTTTGACTAGATATCTCATTCACTTTTCCTCCCTTTCTTTCTTTCTTTCTTTCTTTCTTTCTTTCTTTCTTTCTTTCTTTCTTTCTTTCTTTTTCTTTCTTTGTCCCTTCCTTTCATCCCTCCTTTCTTTGTCTATCCTTTTTCTTTTTCTCCCATTTTCTTTTCCTTTTCTCTTTCTTTTCTTTCTTGACTCTTCCTTCTCTCTATCTCCCTCCCTCCATATCCCATTCATGTTCTCCTCCCTCCCTGTTTCTTTCTCTCATTCCCTCTCTTTCTCTCTTTCCCTCTCTAACTTTCTTCTGTCTCTTCCTTCCATCCCCCCTCTTTGTCTATCCCTTTTCTTCCTTTCTCTTCCTTTCTCTCTCCCTTTTTCTTTCTTTACTTGCTTGTCTGTTCCTTCTCTCTTCCCCTCTCTTTCTTTCTCTTTCCCTCTTTTTTCTCTCTCTCTCTTTCCCTTTCCCTCTCCCTCTCTTGTTTTTCTCTCTCTTTCTCTCTCTCTCTTTCCCCCTCTCTCTATCCCTTCCCTAACCTATTTACCTATTTTCTGCCCAGGCAGGTGTGGCCTAATCTGTCAAAGGCCTGGGCTAATCCTGCATCACCCTGTTTTCCCTTTCAGAGGCGCCGGCCCTTTATCTCCCCATTTCCTCTCCCACAACTGCCTCTTTCGTCGTCCCATGGCCATGACTTTACCTTCCTCCCATGGCTAGCTGCCAGGGAAGGCAAGCCAGGGCTGAGCCGTTGTTGTTGCTGGGCTCCCTGCCAGCCCACATCGCCCTTGTCATGAATACATGGAGCCGCCGCATTTTTTTCGGTGTGACTGGACTGCAGCCACAACGAAAAAAACACATGGCTGCTGGAGGTTTTCTGCAGAGAAAGTTACTGACCTCTGGCTTTACTCTGCTTCTCCAATGTGCCACTGCATCCACATTCTAGACACCAGCCCTACAAGTCCACCCCATTGAGCCTGCTACACTGGAGGGACTTGCCCAAGCAAGTCCGAGCGGAGTGGTGCAGCAGTCAATGGGGTGTCCCTGCATGGCTGGTGCCCAGAATATGGTGGTGGTGGCATGTTGGAGAAGCAGAGAAAAGCTGGAGATCGGTAATTTTCACTGCAAAAGAACTCCAGATGCTGCATGTTTTTTTCCGGTGCGGCTGCAGTACCAAAAAACCACACGGCGTCTGAAGGTTTTTTGCAGCAAAAATTACCGACCTCCGGCTTTGCTTGCTCCGCTTCTCCAACGCGCTGCTGTGGCTGTCAGCGATTATTGCGCATGCGCAATGAGGACTGACTGGGCAGAGAACGGAGGAGTGGGTGGAGAGGAGCAGGAAAGCCAGGGGCCTGTTTTACCGGTTCTCCAAACTACCAGGAACAGAACCAGTAGAATCCCACCCCTGAATTGTGCCTTGCAAGGGGCCTACCTCCAACACCCCCCTGCCACCTCTTGGAGCCCCCCTGCCAGCTCCCTTGCCTCTTAGTGCCCCCCTAAGGCATCCCAATGTCCCCCAGGGGGAGGTACCTCCCACTTTGGGAACCACTGCCCTAGAGTAAAAATCAAGGATGTGGCTGAGAACCTAACCGAAAGAATTAGGTCCACAGATTATTACCCTTTTCTACATTCTAGGGACGAATGACACAAATAAGGACTTGAAAACAATATTGAGTGATTACGAGTAGCTAGGCAAGAAAATCAAGGACTTAGGTGCAAAAGTAGTTTTTTCATCTGTACTGCCAACAAAAGGACAACATCCAGTAAGAGAACACAGAATTCTAGAAATGAACTATTGGCTAAAACGGGGGTCATCAAACTTTTCAAACAGGGGGCCGATTCACAGTCCCTCAGTGTTCTGACCCAGCCAAAGTTTCTGAAAAGCAAACACAGATAAACTCCAAAACTGAAACATTCACGGCTTTATTCCACAAATAACCCTCTTTGTAGATAACAGATGGCGTGCAGACAATTAGTCCAATAAATCAGAGTGTGTAATCATCACACTAACTCCTTCGAACTTTTGCCTTTTGCAAAGGCAAAAGCCATTTGCAACCAAGCTTATATTCCCTAGAGGGGTCATTAATTAGCATTCTTACTCCCGAGTCACTTCTGCTGTTCTTCCATGAATCATCCTGCTCTCACTCACACCTAGCACAGACTTCTCGGGAACAACCTCCTGATTGCTGCCCGCGAACCACAACACTCAGACTGGGGGGGGGGCGCATCAGCTGGGTGGGCATGGCTAGGTGGTCATGTGGCTGGGTGAGTGTGGCTAGGTGGTCATGTGGCTGGGTGGGCGTGGCTAGGTGGTCATGTGGCTGGGTGGGCGTGGCTAGGTGGTCATGTGGCTGGGTGGGTGTGGGAAATTTAACAGTCCATTTTGCCTTTGTCCTTGCTGTACTTGCTCAACCCAAGGAATCTATTTACTTAATAAGACCTCTCCTCCAATGGGAAAAAGAGCACAAACTTCCTTGCCACTTGTCTAACTTCATTACAACAGCAGCTTCAGGCTCCTTAAAATAGGCCATTAAAAAAGAATAAAACAAACAGGATTTCCTTCAAAATAACTCCTAATCATATGTTTCAGATGACCACACAATAAACCACACTGAGAACTGCACCAAGAGAGACATTGAGAGACATTGGAGGCAGGCAGAAGAAAGTGAGAATCAACACAATGCCCCCTCCAGCCTCCAATGGTGAATTAAGGAGGGATAATGGTCCCTCAGGCTGTTGTGGGCTGGACTATAGTTTGCAAAAAACATGAACAAATTCCAGGGAAGGGATAGCAGACCAGATTACTTTTTTGAATTATTTGGGATTACAGGACTAAAGATTTTAAGCCTGAAAGAGAATTCACAAACTGATTTGCTTTTTGCCACACCTGTGCATGTGTATACAAACACACAAACACACACACACACACACACACACACACACACACACACACACACACACACACGAATATCTACCAAAATTGTTCAGCAACCAAATTGGTGGATATACTTTATATATGGTGTAGAAAGTTAGCACTCTCCCCTCTCCTAGAAGAACGAAATATTATAGGAAATATTAAAAAGGCAGAATATTATATTTCCCTGGATAAGAAAAGGAGAAACATGTATTTAAAGACAAAGCAGATTCCTGCAGCTCCCTGCCCTCTCTTCAGCACCAGGGTGATGGGATTAGGGGATGATACATTAGCCTTCTACCCATCTCACCACATGGCACCTGGGAAGATTGCATCACCCAGCAAAATTCAACCAAGCTATCCCACATGGCCCCATGGGAGTCTGACAACCAATCAGAATACATTTTTTGCCAGAAGAGCAGGAAGCAAGTTCAAAGCCCAGAGAGGGCATAAAACCAAGGGACTCTCAGCATCTCTTTCCTTTTCACTCAAGAGCTCCAAGGTATGTGGTCCTGTCCACCATTAAACCTTTTTCCAAGCAACTTCCATTAATCCAGTGTCTTTTTCCCAATTTGGAACTGAACCCAGAAGGATATTTCTTCCAACAATGGCAAGAATCAAAGCAGTGGGTGAATTTCCTTCAGGCATTATACTGCAGTTGCATTTGAATTAGTGTTAACCAACTTCAGCTGATTTTGAAAAAGCTAGGAGACATGGATTGGGAGCTGAAAAACATCCTGAAAGGCTGTTTTTAAAGATTTTTAAAGCAAGTTTACCAGCCATTAGTAACCCCTCCCCTACTCACCCACTGGCCCTGGATCACATAGCTGCTATGCCAGCAGCAGAGCTTCTTTACAAGCTGGCAGCAGCCCCTCCCCTACTCACCCACTGGCCCTGGATCACATGGCTGCTATGTCACGTGGCTGCATCATAATTGATAGAGCGAATTGAAAGCACAGGAACCTTGGGTGAGAGTGACCATGTCATACTAGAATTCAACACAGCACAAACACAAGCAATAGAACACAATTATATCAGAATTCTAGACTTTAAAAGAGCTGATTTTAACAAGCTCAGGGAGAACTTGGGAAAGATTCCTTGGATGAAAATCCTAAAGGGGAAAACAATTCAAGAATCTTGGGAAACTCTGAAAAATATGATCATAAAGCCCAGACCAGCACAATACCAATGAGAAAGAAAAACAAGAAATCCAAGAAGAAACTAGCATGGCTGCACAAAGATGTCTCTGACAAATTGAAAGACAAAAAGGACAAGTACAAAAAAATGGAAAGAAGGACACACAACTAAGGCAGAATATCAGCAGATAGCCAGAATCTTCATGCAAAAGAACCTATAGCCCAACCTACCAAAAACATAACTGTAAAAGACAGACTAGAGACAAAAGTTAAAATAGTAAAAGAACACCTGTCTGATCTGATGAATACAAATCACCAGGACCTAATGGATTACATCCCAGAATTCTAAAGGAGCTGGTGAATGTCATCTTAGAAACACTACCACATCTTTCAAAAATCCTTGAGCAGTGGGGAAGTACCAGAAGACTGAAAAGAGCTGATGTGATTCCCATCTTCAAAAAAAGAAAGAAAAAAATAAAACAGGCCCAGGAAACTACAGACCTATTAGCCTAAGATCAATACCTGGGATGGTACTGGAAAAGATATTTTTTTTAAAAAAAACAGATCTGCCAATTCCTAGAAATGAGTAATTTAATAACTAGCAGTCAGCATGGGTTTGTTAAAAACAGATCATGCTGAACCAGTCTTATTTCATCCTTCAACATAGTGACTAAATTAGTAGACCAGCAAAATACTGTGGACACAATATATTTAGATTTCAGCAAGGCATTCGACAAAGTAGACCACAACCTACTTCTTGGTAAGCTAGAAAAAAGTGAGATAGATAGCATCACCATCAGATGGATTCATAATTGGCTTACAAACCATACTCAATGAATAGTCCTTAATGAGTCTATGCTTACATGGAGGGAAGTAAGCAGTGGGATTCCATTTTAGGCCCAGTACTTTCAATATCTTCATAAATGACTTATATGAAGGAATAAAAGGGGAACTTACCAATTTGCTGATGATATTGGCAAGAATAGCTAACATCTTAGAAGACAGGCTCAAGATCCAGATGGATCTTGACAGACTTGAATACTGTGCCCTATCTAACAAAATGAAATTCAATGTAGAGAAAAGTAAAGTCTTACACTTAGGTAAGAAAAACCCAAAGTACTCATATAGAATGGTTGAAACCAGGCTTAATAGCAATAACTGTGAGAGGGATTTGGAATCTTAGTGACAACCAGTTAAATATGAGCCAGCAGTGTGCAGCAGCAGCCAAAAAAAAAAAAAAGCCAACACAATCCTAAATTGCATTAACAGAGAGATACAGTCAAGATCAAGTGAGGTACTAGTACCATTCTATAAAGCCTTAGTAAGGCCAAACCTAGAGTACTGCATCCAGTTTTGGTCACCACACTATAAAAAAGACGTTGAGACTCTAGAAAAAGTGCAGAGAAGAGCAACCAGGATGATTAGGGGACTGGAGACTAAAACACATGAAGAACATTTACAGGAACTGGGCATGGTTAGTCTAGTGAAGAGAAGGATCAGGGAAGACATGATAGCAGGGTTCCAATATTTGAAGGGCTGCCACAGAAAGGAAGGGGTCAAGCTATTTTCTAAAGCACCTGAAGGCCAGACAAGGAATAATGGATGGAAGTTGAACAAGGAGAGATTCAACCTAGAAATAAGGATAAATTTTCTGACAGTGAGAACAGTCAATCAATGGAACAGAAGTTGCCTCCAGAAGTTGTGGGAGCTTCATTGCTGGAGGCTTTCAAGAAAACATTGAAATAGTGTAGGGCCGTGACTTGAAAAGTTGCCCGGAAGAGCCCCACTGCACATGCGCACCCCAGCCAGCCAGCTGACTGTTGGGTATCTGCTGCGCATGCATGGGATGTGCGCGTGGGAGACACATGTGCATGCACAGAGGCATGCGGCATTCAGGGGGTTGTGTGTGCATGTGCAGAGGCTTGCGGTGTGGGCAGTTATGTGTGCATGCACAGAGGTACACGGTGAGCATGCAGGGGTTCGCTCTCGCATGCATAGGGGTTGTATCATGGGTGCAGGCACATGAGTGTGTGCACGTGCACATACGTGCTCACTTTTGGCATGTAATGTGGGAAAGGTTAGCCATCACTGTAGGGTCATCTCTTGCTTGGACGGGGGATTGGACTAGATGACCTTTCTGAGCTATATGCAGATGAGAAGTGTTATCCAGGCTCACATATCCCATTAAGCTATATTGCTGTACAGCAGGGGTGTCAAACTCACATCGCCATGGCGGCATATTGGGACTATTCTCCCTTTGCTACGCTGGGCATGGGTGTGGCCAGCGCATGATGCATCTGGCCCATGGGCTGGGAGTTTGACAGCCCTGTTATACTACTTCAATTTAAATTTGTTCAAAAGAATGCATTGTAATCTTTAAACCATGTTCATCTCTTAAGATGTGTGAATAAATGCAATTGAGGTTTATTTAACTCACTGTTAAACAACCCAGAACTCCATAGTGTAAACCCAGTTGTTCTTTGTTAAGAGTAGATAACGGAACTCTGTTCTTATTCGTCCACAAATTTCAATTGGTGATTCTGCTGTTATCTGTTTTTAGGGAATGCTCCTTAATTTCTGATTCCTATTTTGTCTTGTGATTTCTGGAGATGCTTTGTAGCTGATTCTATCAGATTCATTTCTTCTCTCCCTGCTTCAGTCAGGATCTGTAGTATGTTTAAATATAGACTGATGGATATATTTTGACAATACCTAGGCAGTATTGATTCCTCTGTACTCACACACTCCTAAGAGAGGCCTGTTTAGCATCTTCTTTGTTTTTGGAGAAAAGGTAATCCTCATTTAGCAAATTGCCTTATTTAGTGACTGTTTGTAGTTTTATGGTGTTAAAAAAATAACTTTACAACCAATCTCACACTTATGACCTCAGGTCTATCAAGCAAAGGGAAGCTGAAGAAAGATCATAAACACAGTGTAGAGGGCCTTTCTTAACAACCAGTTGTGTTTCCCAATCATGAGCACTAAACGAGGATTATAGTAGTTAAAACCTACTTTTCCAGCTACTTAAATTGTGCTAGCTATTTAAAATGTCTCAACTCTGCGGTCTGGCTCTGCTTTCCATATAAATTGCTTTGTTGCTTATTTCTTATTTTGAAATCATTTGTGATTTGTTGTAGTAGCAATATATTTTGTTGTTTTATTATACTCTAAAGCCCTGAATGTGCTTAATGGGACTAATGAATTGTATGGCTCAACATGCCACCTACCACAATTGTTTTATCATCTTAAAAAAATGTCTGTATACATTTCAAATTCCGTTTATCTGACATTGACTGTACAATTGTGATTAAAAAACTGTAGTGCAATCTTAATAGTCTTAGTTGCTTTTGAAAATTATCTAAGACTGAACTGAGAAAAAGAGCAACACAAGTTGCTCTTTTTAGGGGGTGTGCACAAGCACACCAAGGTGCCTATCGTCCCTGTCCTATTTTTTTTCCTTATATGTATCCATTTCTTGTATTCATAACTATGTTTATACTTATACCTGTTATCTTATAATTGCTTCACAAAATAAAATAAAATAAAATAAAATAAATTCTCCTACAGTTCCAAACCATCTGCGTCTTTGCTGATTTGCTGAAGTTAAATTAAGCAACTTGGTGGCCTCTGGGTAACACATATACTCTCTTAGGGCCCACCAGATTCTTTTTCTCTCCCGATTTAATTTTTAAAAGATTATTCTTTCAGATGCTGCAATGCACCAGTCTCTAGCATAATTACTCAGGAAGACCCTGGACCCCCTTCCAGTGGCCCCAACTGGGATAAGAAAAAGAGAAATATTCATGAGATGAAGAATAGAGGCTGTAGGTGGGTGGAGCAACCTTGCCACTTTGTTTAAGGTAGTCAAACAAAGGTAGTCCTTGACTTATAACAGCTCATTTAGTGACCGTCCAAAGATATAACAGCACTGAAAACGTAATTTATGAGATTTTCACACTTATGACAGTTGCTGCATCGCCATGGTCATGTGATCAAAATTCAGACGCTTGGCAACTGACTCGTCTTTATGACAGTCACAGTATCCCGGGGTAATGTGATCCTCTTCTGCAACCTTCTGACCAGCAATCAATGGGGAAGCCAGATACACTTAACAAGTTTGTGACAAATGTAACAAGTGCAGATTCACTTGACAACTGTGGCAAGAAAAGTTATAAAATGAGGCGAAGCTCACTTAACAAATGTCTCGCTTAGCAACAGAAAGTTTGGGCTCAGTTGTGATCATAAGTTGAGGACTACCTGTATTTTTGATATTTGGCCATGCTTATAAATAGCAGTCAGTCACTAGAGACTCACAACCTTCAATGATCATAGGATTTCCACTGTAGTGTAGAAAATCAGTGATCAATGGAAAATGTCAGATGGAAAGCAGAAATTGGCAAGAGTGGTTGATGAAAGATCTCTCCTCATTTTTCTAACAGCTCAGATATGTATGGAGGCAAAGATGAACCACAACGAGCTGATGACTATGGGCTAACTTTTGAGTATGAAATAGTTCTTGAGAAATTTCAAGCCCTAAAGGCTCAAGATTTATGAAAGTCCCACCCCTAAAGAAGCCTCCATATGACCAGTACAGAACAGACTCCCATTTTCTTTAACATTTATTCATCATGTTTAACTTATTCAGGTATCACAGTTTTTTTACATTAAAATATTTCCATGCTATTTCCCCATCCCATGATTCCCAACCCTCCCCAGATTCGAAGAAAAATAGAATTGACACAACTTCAATGGAATGCATCAAGAGTAAAGGGGGGGAAAGGCTACTGCACCCAAGTTACAGAGCACACAGAACAAAACAGTGCAAAGAAGATCTGCATAGGACAAAGCTTGGGAGGGCCAAAGGGGTCAACAATCTTTGTAGCCTGAACATCACAAACTTCTTCAAGCAACACCCAGCTGAGACCTGGGATGCTGTCCTGTAGTTTTGTGATCTAGATCACCGAAATTGGGAGTGGTGGAACAGGCCCCCAGGAAGTCTGGAAACCAAAATTAAAGTGAAAATATACCTCTTATTTGCCTCTGGGCTTTGAAATTCACGCAAGCCTGTTCTAAAAAATCATTGGGTTGCCAACACCATCTACTGCCTGGTGCCAAAGCAATGTTTAGAACTGTGCTCAATGGCTAATGAACTTCTCCTTTGGAAGATGACTTAAGAAAAATCCCAGGTGGGGATAGGGTTCAAACCTAAATACGTTCCAAAGGGTCTCTCAGTAACAAGACTTCAAAATGGCCATTTGCATGTTCAGTGTGCCTTCTTACTTTCTAGATCATTAGGAATTGAATAAGAAGACTCCTTGGTCCAAACTTTGAAATTATCTACACATATTTCAAAGGCTCCTCAGCATTGTTCAAATATAAGGGTCTGCTGCAGTTGGAAACACTGGGCCTTTTTCAGAGTATTTTGAAAACTAATAAAGGAGAATATTTGTAGCTCAGAATTGATATGAAGGGTCCTTGGTGCTGTCTGAGCTGGTTTGTTTTCTTGCAGATATTTCATGACCCAACTAGGTAACATCATCAGTGCTGGTAAGGAGTGGGTTTGCTCTCAATTTATATTCTGGTGACTTGCATGTCAGTGTTATTGGGGTGGTCTTAATTTGGTTGGGCTGTTTACTGTTGGCTTGATAGTTTCTTGATACCCCAGTCAAGTAAGTTCCGAAGAGCCCATAGTAAACAACCTAACCAAATAATCTCTAAGACCACCTCCACCAACACTGACAGGGCAAACCACTAGTATATAATCCGACAGCAAACCACACTCTTTATTAGCACTGATGACGTTACTTAGTTTGGGTAATGAAATGTCTGCAAGAAAACAACCCAGGTCAGACAGCACCAAGGACCCCCTCATATTTTGAAGACTGATGCTGTACCAAACAAGATAACTGTTAGTTGCAGGCATCCTTACCCTCAACATTTGCCTTGATTACTTTGCATGAAGCATAGGAAAAAAAGGGGGGAGGAAACTCCTGTTTTGCTGCTGTTTCATATTTATGTCCACAACTGCATAAATGTGCAGATGCAACCAGGCAATGGGACTGGCCACCTGGAATGTAGTCCCTATGCAAAGTTTTCACAGAAGAGGTAGGAATCATGTACTTTTCCTGGGCAGACAACAGGATATGCAAATATTGCAAAATCACTGTTGGGCCATTTCCTAGCCATACAATAGCTAAAGCAAATGGTGTTTCGTGGGCTTGAAATTCTACCAGTAGCCAGTGTAACCTAGTGGGTAGCTTTCTCTTGTCCACTTGTCTGCAGGATGGCTTAAGAGTGGAGTAACCCCTGAATACCAAAACTCCTAAGTGGACAAAGATGGCCTGACCAAGGAATACAACTTTTCTCAACTTTTGATGGGTCTAGCTTTTCCTTCCACGACTAGATGATTTTTCTCATGCTCCAACAGTCCGAAAATGGCATGGCAGCCAACTCTGTGTACTTTCTTCCTTCGCGACCACATAAAGGAGAAGAAACAAAAACCCTTGCAGCAAAGCAAAGAAAATTCTAAAAATACACAATTTCCTCCCAGTATATGTAAACCACTCAAGTTACCAGTGTTTGAAAAGGAGCGTATTTTAAATTCTTCAAACA
Organism: Pseudonaja textilis; assembly: GCF_049901715.1. Taxonomy (NCBI): domain Eukaryota; kingdom Metazoa; phylum Chordata; class Lepidosauria; order Squamata; family Elapidae; genus Pseudonaja; species Pseudonaja textilis. Next base: position 13,553,554 of record NC_141998.1, on the reverse strand, counting down.
TCAGCAACACTGGCACAAATATGTCACTTATTCTTGGTTTAATTACAGGGCTGACAAGTAAACACCAATACAAGGGGGGGGGAGGAAATTCAGTATTTTGGGGGGGAAGCAAAAGGTGCAAGCTAATGTTTTGCAGTGGAGTCTCGGGGATAGAACTCTGCCAAAGTGCTCTGAGGAATCCTCTTCAGCATCTCCTTGGGGAAAATACGTAGCAGCTGCCAGCCAATGTCCAGCGTTTCGTAAACAGTTCGGTTTTCATAGGGCCCTGAAACAATAAGAGAGCAGGGTCACATGCTGAGATCCAGATGAAACAACAATGTCCCCTGTCATCTGAGAGTCAGCTTGATCTAGTGATTAAGGCACCAGTCTAGAGACTAGGAGCCCGTGAGTTCCAGTCCCACCTTAGACGTAAAAACCGACTAGATGTCTTTGGGCCAAACATCAGGAGACTGTGAGTTCTAGTCCAGCCTTAACCATGAAAGCTGGCAGGGTGACTGGGCCAGTCACTCTCTCAGCACACTCTTTCACCACCTCACAGGGTTGTTATTGTGGGGAAAGTAGGAGGAGAAAGGAGTATCGTGTGTTGGCTGCTTTATTTGTAAAAATAATAAAGGCAAGATATAAATAAATAAATCTGAAAGACAATCCCTACCCTGAGCAATGAAGTTTTTCTCAAACTTCTGCAGAAATTCAAGGTAGAGAAGATCATCAGAAGTAAGTGCTTCTTCTCCTACTACTGCCTTCATGGCTTGGACATCCTTCCCAATGGCATAGCAGGCATACTAAACCAAAACAAAACAAAAAATTAAAGAACTGTGAAGTTTGTCTCCATATTTCAACCAATGCGAGTTTCATAGGAATTTTGAGATTATTTCTGGCATGAAAGGCAATTAGATATACTTACGATTTATTGGGATCCTACTTCTCATAAAAATTGAGTTTTTATTATTTTATTAAATATTTTTTCTATAAGTAAAAAAATAAATCTAATAAAGGAAAGAGAAAGGAAAGAGAAAAAGAAAGAGAAAAAGAAAGGAAGAAAAGCTTTTCAATGCAAGAAAATGAAGGAATTACAGACCTCTTTTAGTAATTCCACTTACCAGCTGGTTTGATACTTCAGCATGATCCTTTCTAGTCATTCCCTCCCCAATAGCAGATTTCATCAATCGAGACAAAGAAGGAAGTACATTGATGGGTGGGTAAATCTGGAAGAAGAACCAGGTTTTAACAACAGCTCTAAAAATTTGGAAATGTGATTTCCAGTGAAGAAATGATGGACTGAAGAAGGCTCTGTGAAAAGTGAAGCCAGTAATCATGGCAGAACAAAGAGATGGCAAATAGATCAGCTCTTTGATAATTCCTTCTTGGACTTCATGTATAACAGGCACAAAGCAGTATTTCACAACATGAAATACTAACCTGTCGATTGTGCAGCTGTCTGTCTACGTAGATTTGGCCTTCGGTAATATATCCCGTCAAATCAGGAATAGGATGTGTTATATCTTCAAGAGAAATTGAATTAAAGCTTTTAATTTTGTGCAAATTACATGACCAATTACTCATTTGTTTCACATGCAACCTATTGAGCCACAAGAGCTGTGGTAGCATAGTGGTTAGAATGCAGTATTACAGGCTAATTCTGCTCGAAATGACTGTGAGCTGTTCGATTCTCACAGCTCAAGGTTGACTCAGCCTTCCATCCTTCTGAGATGGGTAAAATGAGGAACCAGATTGTTGTGGGCAATAGGCTGACTCTGTAAGCCACTTAGAGAGGGCTATAAAGTACTATGAACTAGTATATAAGTCTAAGTGCGATAGCTGTTTATATCTTAGTGTATTCAATGAACCCAGCCATTATGGTTTATTTATGACTGAGCATGAACTATAAATCCAGCCACTGTGACACACTTGCCTAAGCAGAAGGAATAGAAAAGGTGATCCAAATACAAAGATGGGGAAAGCAAAAACCACCAAATGCTGGGGAAAAAACCTTCCCTTGCCTAAGAAAGCTGTGCAAGGAAATCCTGGAATTACAAACACAGCTGCCCAGATGCTCATAGCACCAGTGTCTGAATTGTGAAATGTTTGCCCATCAGGCTTAATGCATTTAATCTAGCCTGCAGGGCGAGATGCAGAGGTTGAGAGAAGTTCCAGGATTAAAAATAAGCCTGAAAGAGAACTTACCATCATTGGGCATGGTAAGAATGGGAATCTGGGTAATGGACCCACTCCTGCCTTCTACTCGTCCAGCTCGTTCATAGATTGTGGCCAAATCTGTATACATGTAACCAGGAAAACCACGCCGACCTGGTACTTCTTCTCTGGCAGCTGAGACCTTTGGGAAATGAAGGTAAATAGGTTGGAATAACCAGTCGAAGCAAGAAAATACAAAGGGGTCTTCAAACCTCTGCCCGCAAAGCTACCCTTTGACCCTGCACACCAGATCACTAGTTTTCATCCCTCTGATCTCTCTGTGAAATTTAAGATTGTTGCCATCGCCTTAACATAAAGAAATATTTTCCTGAAACCCAGAGTCTAGCTAATGGGCATGCAACAGGTTTTCATACCCGCTGAGGACTTGAATACTGTACACTTTTACTAAATGCTCTTATGAATTCATTCATGTTATATATGAAAGACAATAATGTCAGAATATTCTATAGTAATTATTCTCAAAAAACCATAACCTTCAGATTGTTAGTTAATTTTGTGCCTTACAAGGTAGAAAATCCAAGCTGGCGAAAATATTTGGCTGCACAGTTCAACAGTTGTCTAATTAATAGACTAAATATGTACCTCTCTCAGAGCTTCTGCATAGGAGCTCATATCTGTCAGAATGACCAAGACATGCTTCTCACACTGATAAGCCAAGAATTCTGCTGCAGTCAGCGCAAGACGAGGAGTGATTATCCGTTCAATGCTGGAAAAAATAATGAGCTCTATTAAATAATCATGCCAAAGTGAAGGACTTGCTTTAAAAAAAAGACAGTTTAGAAGAAAAGCCTTAAAACAAGATTCAGGATCCATTGGGAGTAATTAACATGAAGAATGGAACACGAAGAATGCATGGTCTTCTTAAGGGAGTCTGCCTGAACATAATGAGGAGACAAAGGGAAGGACTTCACTCTTCTTTCAGTCACCAATAGATGCTTAGATGTTCTATGAAGGCCTACACAATCAATATCAAAGGCCCCACTTTTGGGTAATACGATTAATAGCCAAGACAAAATCCAAGAATAAAGATTCCAGTCACTTACGTTGGATCATTAGCCAAATTCAAGAACAGGCACACATTGTCCATGGACCCATTTTCTTCAAAGTCAGATTTGAAAAATCGGGCTGTTTCCATGTTCACCTGGAGAAAAGCAAGAAGATGAAGTCAACCAGTTCAAACTCAGCTTACAGAAAATATCATTGTATACTTATAAAGATGTCTACTACGTTCATAAGTTTTGACCTTTCCACCCTGATTTTTATTTGTTTAGCAAGAAAGGAAAAAAAATGCTGTCAAAAGTTTGCAGCAGTTTCAGAGTAATGGGGACAAGTTGCTCTCCCATAGAGGTGCCCATATTGTTTTGGGCAATGAAGGAGAAAATAATTTTGCATGCATTTAATTACTTACTCCCATTGCAGCAAATACAATGGCAAAGTTCTCAGCACTGTAGTCCACCACGTCTTTGGATTTCTTCACCAAGCCAGCCTGACGACAGATCTGAGCTGCTATCTGGGTAAAAAAATGGCAACATATGACTTCAATGTAATAGTTGATTATTAGGAAGAATGCAAATGATAAGGCTATCAAAGTGTCATTTATGAGAGTAACTGCTTTAATACAGGTAGTCCTTGACTTGCGACCACAAATTGATATTATTCTGTTAACTGAACCCAGAATGTAGGAGAACATAGTCATAGCCTGAGGATGGAGTCAAAAGACTAATCAGCCTAGTCATTATGTTCCCACAAGTGATTCAAGTCCAATTCTTCTTAAATTCTGTTAACTTTAATTTAGTTTTGACCATTAGTTGACTAGATTCTCATGAATAGGCATGAACAATAAATCAGCTAAACTAGAATTTAAAATACAGTCCTAATTCTTTGTGCCTGGTACAGAATGACAGTCATAACTCATGCTGGTTAAAGAGGTCATCATGTTACCAACTGGATTTTACAACTTTTTGTCAATAAGTGAACACCACAATTATTTAGTAAGTCCACTGCCTGCAATGGCCTTTTACCAGAAGCCCAAAATTAAAAAATGGGTTTCTGGCAAAATATATATATAAATATGGAATTGTCACATGACTGCAGGATACTGCAAACAACCATAAATATGATCACAGGACCGCTGGGTACCCTGGGCATCATAACTTTGAATTGTTGCTAAGCAACTGGTCATAAGTCAAGGACTGCTTATATTTGGTTTGATTACACCTAGTAGAGCATGAAGAATAGTAGATATGTAGGCATATAAGTGATCTACCTATCCAATCTCTGAGTAATGATGTTCTGGGAGGAAAACTGGATTACAAAGCAACCTACCCTCAAAAAATTACTAGTCTGAGAGAAAGCACATCTCTGAAGATCAGTCTTCATCTCATGTCCTTCAAGAATTTTTGCAAAGGGAGAGGAAGTTGTGAACCACATTCTGTGGAGAGGTGAATTTATTTGAAGTGCCTCTCCGCATCACCAAGGCATCCTTGGATTTCCTATGTCTTTTAAATGAAATATAATGAAGTTCAGCTTTCAGTATGATTTTTAGCTTAATGTTTTGACCTGTCTTAATGTTTGGATTTATTAAACAGTTTTCTTTTAAGCTTGTTTTTATTCTTGAGCTCCATGAAGGACTTGCCAGAGAGTGGCCTCCAGTTTTTTTCTTCTCCTTTTTGATCTGTCCAGGAATTCGACCAGATAGTCATCTCCAAATGGAGGAACTGAGATGACTACTCCATAAAACGCTATTCAAACCCTTACCTCATTATGGGGCAATCCAGCAGCAGAAAAAATGGGGATCTTCTGACCTCTGGCAATACTGTTCATACCATCTATAGCAGAAATGCCAGTCTGAATCATTTCTTCTGGATAGATTCGACACTGAGGATTGATAGGCTGACCTATTTCATTTTAATGGGAAAAACAATCCTGTTTAGTCTGAATTTTCCAAGAAAGTATGACCAGCATTTTCCACAAAGAATATGAAAACTCAACATATCCATATTACAATTCAAGCAATTTGTCTAAGGAAGTGGATATTTCTGAAACATCTATACCAGCGGTGTCAAACTTGTTTTCATTGACAGTGGCATCAGGGTTGTATTTGACCTCGGTGGGGCGGGAGGGCGGGGGGGCGGGGGGATGTGGCCAGGGTGGGCATGGCCAGCTCGATATCATTTGTGTTGGGACACCTGTGGTGGCCCAGGCAGGGCTGGGGGAATCCACTGTCTTCAGTGGAGGAAGGCAAGACCAGGGAGAGAGCCAAACCCTTGTCCTCCACAGGAGCCTTGCCATCCCTCTCAGGCCACAGAGAGGATCCCTGGATGGTGACGCAGGCTGTTCAGAGCCCTAGGCAGCAGAAGGCAAGTGCCCGGCCTCGCCCACATGTTCCCAGGGCACCAGGACCCCACAGGCCAGGCCAGACCCGCTTCCCCAAGGGGATGCCTGGCCGCACTTACTTCCTCCTCAAGGCTGCTGCTGATGTTCTCACTCTGCTGCCCAGGTTGAACATGGTACACATTTTCATTGATGGCCTTTCTGCAGCCCTTTGCCGGCGAAAACGCCTGAGCAGCCCCTGAGCTCAATTTTCGCTGCCAGAGGCACTGCTGGCTGGCTTTGCTGTTTCCAGGATGGTCCCATGGGCCAGATCTAAGCACCTTATAAGCATTTATATTAATGATATATTGAACATTTTAAACTTACCCATGATATCAAGGTAGTCTTCAGCCAAGACTACAGGACCTCTGTCTATAGGTTTTCCTGAGCCATTAAACACACGCCCTACAAAGATCAAAATGAGTGGGAGGGAGGGAGGGAAGGAGGGATGCATGCATTATTATCATAGAAGCTGCCACCCTGCATACAAAATAGATATCAGGACTAATCACATATAAAGTTTTCTATCCAATAAACAAAATCTGGTACTACCGAGCATATCTTCAGACACTGGGGTTCGAAGGATATCTCCAGTGAATTCACAAGATGTTCTCTTAGCATCAATTCCCGAAGTTCCTTCAAACACCTAGAAAAGGGTAAATATTTTACTTTGTGTTTTTATTTCAAAAATAGCATTATATCCATTATCACCCATGGTTTCCTAGCAAACATTTAAACATAGCAAACCAAAAATAGCTTGTCCTTTATTTTAGGCTCCAGCTTCAAGAGCTCAAAAATAGTTTTATTGTCACAAGATTATTTTGATGGGAAACTAATTCCACGCCAAACAGGAAATAAAATTATGTTAAGCTTTCCCGGAACAAAAATATTGTGAGACCAGAAACTGAATTTACTTCTCTTTCATAAGAAGCCTTGGAAGCACACAGTTTCTAAAATATTACAGCTCAATTTAATAAGCTCAATGTAAAATCTTATGTAAAAAAGGTATTGGACCCTAGAATAGCAGGCAAGTATATGGGCAGTCCTTGACTTACAACAGTTCATTTAGTGACTGTTCAAAGTTACAACAGCATAGAAAAGTGATTTATGAGTATTTTTCACACTAATGACCATTACAGCATCAAAAACCAGATACTTGGGAACTGGTTCATATTTATGATGGTTGCAGTGCCCTGGGCTCATATGATCCCCTTTTGCAACTTTCTGACAAAGTTAATAGAGAAGACAATTCACTTAACAACCATATTACTAACTTAACAAATGCAGTGATTCACTTAACAAATGTGGCAACGAAAGTTGCAAAATGGGACAAATTCACTTAACGAATGTTTCACTTAGCAACATAACCTTTGGGCTTAATTGCAGTTGTAACTCAAGGACTACCTGTAAAAGGGTTTATCCAACTAGTTCACATAGCTTATTTTCATTGCAAAATTTGAAATATGACTGGGACTCAATTTACCTGAACTACAGCTTTGGATCCACTGACTTCTAGGACTTGTCCACTTCTCTTTGTTCCATCAGGGAGTGTCAAATGCACAATCTCTGCATACCTGGGAAACTGAATGATAATAAGGACAATCAACTAGGCCAAAAGATTTTTCTAAAGAGCAGCAGAGAACACAAAATTAAAGCACAGTACATCAAGGGTGATCAAGTTCATGTCAGGGAGTAAACGTCTTGAGCCGTGTAAAAACCAAGAGTTAATTTTTGGTACAAATGAAGGGTCCAGACGCAAAACCACCCGGTTGTCATGAAACATACACAAGTCAGGCCTCACTGAAAGGGCAGCTAATTCAGACACCCTCCTGGATGACGTAATAGCTACCAAAAAGGATACCTTGAGGGTCAAAGACAAAGACCCACTGTATGTAAAGGCTCAAAGGGAGAGCCCGAGAGGGCTTGGAGAACCTTAGACAGATCCCAAGTGGGATACCTATGCACAGCAGGTGGCCGCAGATTCGAAGCTTCCCTCAGAAACCTGCGGACTGATGGGTGGTGGGCAAGGGAAGTGAACCTGTCCCATGAAATTACTGAAGTTAAAGCCGCCACCTGTCTGTGGAGGGTGTTTGGTGCAAGGCCCTTGTCCAGCCTGTCCTGGAGAAACTGTAGGACCTCCAGAACAGATGCTGAGGTGGGGTCCTGGACCCTCTCAGAGCACCACTCACAGAATTTCTTCCAGGTGACATTGTAAAGTTGGGTTGTTGACTGCTTATGTGAAGCCTGTATTGTATTACACTATCTGAAAGGTTGACCTCCCTCAACATTTGCCACTCAACTACCATGCGGTCAGCTGGAACCATTGGGGTTCCGGATGCAGAAGGACCCTGACAGAGAGATCCTCGAGGCTGGGATTTTCCATGGCCTCTGAACAGACAGGTTCACCAGGTCTGCAAACCAGGGTCTCCTGGACCAATGAGGAGCCAGCAGAATCAACTCCGCCTTTTCCTCCAACATCTGGATGATTGCCGGGATAATTGGAAGGGGGGGAGGTGTAGAGGAGACCTGGGGCCATTTGCTCCAAAGTGCATTGGTCCCCTCTGCTCCCTGGGTTGGGAACCTGGAGAAAAACCTGTTTACCTATGTGTTCTGGGGAGTGGCGAAGAGGTCCACCTCTGGAGTTCCAAAAATGTGGGACAATTCTATGAACAAGGGAGGATGGAGTCTCCATTCCAAGTGGTCGACTTGAGTCTGACTCAACTAGTCTGCCTGGGAGTTGTCAACCCCCAAAATATGGTACACCCTGAGGGACAGGAGGTTCCTCTCTGCCCATCTCCCCAGACGTTCCGTCTCCCGTGTCAAAGCCCTGGATTTGGTTCCCGCTTACCTGTTGACATGAGCCTTGGCTGCTATATTGTCTGTCATAACTAGCACATGGGACCCTGACACTAGGTTCCAGAAACTTCTCAGCGTGAGAAAAATAGCCCTGAACTCCAGGAGGTTGATGGGAAGAGACCTGTCTGAAGACGGCCAGTGTGCTTGGGCCATCCGGCCCTGGGCATGCGCTCCCCAGCCGTGAAGGCTGGTGTCCTTAGTCACTACAATTCTGTTCCTCACCACAAAGGGATGATCCTTCGTGATGGCCTGGGACTGCCACCATCGAAAGGATTGAAGCACCTGTGGAGAAAGCAGTACCCTGCGAGCAGAATGGCTGATCCCCTCTCTTTGGAAGGGGAGGAAGAACCATTGCAAGGTGCGTGCATGTAGGCGTGCCCATGGCACAACTTCGATGCATGAGATCATCTTCCTAAGCAACTGGCCCAGGAGGGAGAGTGGAATGGAGTGACTTAGTTGAATTCTGTTGATCAACTCGTTGATGCTGTCCTGTCGGTCCTGTGAGAGGAAGACTTCGCAGCTGTGTCAATGATGACCCTTAGGTGCAACAGTCAGGTCGTTGGAGAAAGATGGCTCTTGGCCAGGTTGATGGAGAAACCATGTTCCTGCAAAACCTGCATCGTGATTCGAAAATCCTGTTCGGCCGCCTGGATGGAGGTAGATTGAATCAGAATGTCGTCCAGATAGCATTGGACCCTCACAGGTAAGGCTCAGAGGAGGGCTGCCAGTGCTGACAAGACCTTAGTAAAGACCCAGGGTGCTGATGCAAGGCCAAATGGTAGGGCCCGGTATTGGTAGTGTTCACCACAATAAGAAAAGTGTAGGAACTGGCGATGGGGAGGCCAAATTAGGATAAAGAGGTAAGCCTCTATGAAGTCTATGGAAGAGAGGAGATTGCCCTCCCGGACGCTCTGAAGAATAGAATGCAGTGTTTGCATTTTAAAATGCCTATATGGGATGAATTTGTTCAGGAGCTTGAGATAGTTCTCCACCCCCACCCACTGAGGCCTTTGGGATAACAAAGAGGTGGGAATAGAAGCCTGGCCTCCACTGATCCAATGGAACCCTCTCTATGGCTGTGATGTCTGTCAGCTGATGGATAGCTGAGTCCATTGGGGCGTGTTTAGCTGTGTCTCAAGAGATCGGACAACTGATAAAGAAATTTGGAGCGGGGAAAAGAAACTCGAGGTGAAGGCCTGATGATATCATCCTGATGACCCAGGCATCCATAGTTGATTCTTCCCATCTGGTTTTATAAAAGATCAAACGACCTCTGATGGGAGGGGAGTGAATCCAGTTACTTAGAGCGCCTGAATGAACAACCTCCCCCTTGAAAGGGCTGCTTACCCGAGAACTGCTGTTGTTTGGGTTGGTGGTCTTGCTGTTGTTCCTGCCGAGGAGGATACGTTCTCTGATTGTGATTGAAACGAGGGGTGTTGTCTGGCCGGAAGGTTTGAGGCCTGGAGTATGTGGTGTGTCGAAATTCTGACTCCTTGGAAGAAGTTGACAGCACCTTTCTCTTGTCTCGGGTTTCCACCATGTATGATTCTAAGACTGCTCCAAAGAGGTTTTCTCTGGAGCAAGGAGCCCCCGCCAACTTCCACTTATGTTTAGAGTCAGTCTGCCAGTTGCGCATCCAGAAAAGACGCCTGGCAGACACCGAAGAAACCACTGCCTTCGAAGTGAACTTGGCGGAGCTTAAAGGGGCATTGGCGGTGAATTCGGCTGCCGCTATTGAGTCCTGGTGGGACCTGACATCGGCACTGGGAACTCTGTCCTGAAGCTGACGCAACCAGCGAATGGCAGACCTGATAAAAACGAGGCCGCAGTGGAAGCTTTCATAGCCCAAGCTGCGGCCTGGTGTGTGCACTTCAGAATTTGTTCTGATTTCTTGTCCTCCAGTCGTAAGGCATCCTCCAGTTCCGTAGAAGTGCCTGAGAAAGTGAAGATGGCTACCACTGGGGGATCTAAAGCTGGGAGAGCTAATGCATTGGCCAGGGAGGGACCCACATTAAAGAACCTCTTGTCCTGGGATGAAGGGCAAGGCCCTTACAAGGGGCTGTCACGTTGTTCCTTAACTAAATCCAAGAACAACAGGGATGGGAGAACCTCATTTCAGACCACTGGTTTTGAGAATAATGCATCTCCTTGGCCCGAGGGGCCAGCCTGTGGTTCTGAGGCTACCTCTTCTGGGCTTAACTGGGCTATAGCTAGAGCCTTTTGTAGTAATGGCTGAAACAAGGAGGGTTTAAAGGCAGCCGTAATGGAAGGCTGCTCTGGCTTAGTGTCTCTTCATAAGAGAGGAAGGGATCTTTAATTTCCCCCTCTTCCTCCTCTGAGGAGCTACCCTGTTCAGAATGGTATGAGGATCCCTATCATCCTGACTCTCTCAGGTAGAAGGATGGGGGACATACACAGGTTCCGAAGTGGGAACCTCCCTCCGTAGAGGAAGGTTACCCTGACAGAAAGAAGGATACCCGGGCCACCCCCTGGGGGGTAGAATAAGTGTTGGACACCCTCAGCGATGCCCTGTCTGACTGCCACTGAGACTACAGCCTGGATGTCCTGAGGCCTGTTCTCCAGGGAGGGGCCTATGATTTGGGGCCCAGTTCCAGGAGGGATAAGGTTTATTTCCTCCCTATGTCTATAGACCCCTAGGGGCACAGCCTGTTGAGGATTAGGCTTAGGGACATTCCAGGTAGGTGGTCTGTAATGGGCCTGACAAACTCAGGTCCTGGGGAAGGGTCTCTTCCTGCCTTTCAGGCGACCAGGCCCCTAGATGGCTAGCAGGGTTCCCATCTGACCTTCTCTTTCCTAATGATTGGTCGGTGTAGACCAATGATTGCTCTTGCAATTGCTGAACATTCTTTGCAAATTGTTTTTCTAAGGCCACATGTCTCCTTTTTTCTGCCCTAATTTCAGATTTCGAGGCCTTCTTGGGGGCAAGGGCCTTCGCCCTGATCTTAGCTGCGGCCTCCCTGTTAGCTGAGCGGACTCGTGGTCTTTTCCTCTTCAGAGTCCTTTTGGATGCCTCAGAGGCCTGAATGTGCTGCAGGCCTGATGGTCCTGGCTGGGCCCAATCGATTTCCATTGCTCAAGGAAGAGCACCAGAGGTGCTGTCAGCTCCTCCTGAGTGTGTTTTCTGAGCTGTATGGCCAGTACAAAGAGGATCACTGCCTTGGGGCCCACTAAAGAATGGCACCTGAAGGGACTCGATCACAAAATGGCCGGCCGCCACAAGGCACGGGCCTTTGAGAGCTTGTAAGATGATCTCCTGGGGCCTCACGTTGGAGTCTTACTGTAGTAATTAGAGCGATCAGATTATTGCCTTGCCATAGGAAGATAGTATTTCCTATCTATCTAGCAGCCTTGGTGGTTCAGATCGGGATCGGCTTAATTTGGTCTGTGGGACCACAGGGCTGTCTGTGAGATCTTGCAGTTTGGGGCCTCAAAAAGCTCAGGAGAGACCCGCGCTGCTGGAATGAGTGTGAGAAGCCATCCCAGTCCAATCAGCCACGTGCCCTGGTTTTAGGAGGCTGTGTGATGATAATTAGCCCCAGTAAGAGTTTGGGAGAGATTTCATGGTGTTTTAAACTAGCTCACTTACTGCCGATGTGTCAGCGCCGAGTTGAGGCAGTTGACAGGCAGATGAGAGCAGATCCCTGCTCTCCATGTGAGCAAAGCTCTACCAGAGCCCCAGGAGTGGTTCGATGGTGTTTTATCGATTCCTGCTTTGTTCTTTTCTGTGTGAGGAACGCTACCAACTCAGAGTCCAGAGACAATAGCTTTTATGTCCAAGAGCTGAGTTGAAAAGCTGAGGCTCTCTGGCCTTTTTACAGTGGATGATGAGGATTACCCTCTCTGGGAGATTAGTCTCCCTTAGCTGTTGCCACTCAAGCGCCACACGGTCAGCTTGAGCCACTGGGGATCCAGATGGATCAGGGCCCCCTGATGCAGGGAGATCAGATGGGCTGGGATCCTCCAAGGAGTGGCCACAAACAGGTTGACCAGGTCCACAAACCAGGGCTTCCGTGGCCAATATGGTGCCAGGAGAATTAGCTCTGCTCATTCTTCCAACAACTTCCGTATGACCACCGGAATGATGGGAAAAGGGGGAAAGGCGTAGAGGAGAGCACTGAAGAGCATTGGTCCCCTTCACTCCCTGGCAAGGAAACCTGGTGAAAAATCTGTTGACTTGGGCATTCTGAGGAGTGGAGAAGAGATCCACCTCCAGAGTTCTGAATCTGAGGGAAAGATCCCTGAATAGGGACGGGTGAATGGACCATTCTGCCAGTCAGCTTGGGAGTTGTCGACTCCGGAGATGTGATCTGCTGAAATCGACAGCAAGTGTTTCTCTGCCCATAGCCCCAAACATTCTGCCTCCCTCATAAGTGCCTTGGATCTCATCCCCCCTGCCTGTTGACGTGTGCCTTTGTGGCCATATTGTCCATCAACACAAGAACATGGGAACCGGTCACAGAGGCTCTGAAATGCCTAAGACCCAGAGATATAGCTCTGAGCTCTAACCAATTTAAGGGTTGGGTTCTGTCTGACCTGGACCAAACCCCTTGAGCTCTCTGACCCTCCACATGGGAGCCCCAACCCAGAAGGCTGGCATCTGTAGTGATTACTAGCCTGTATGGTTCCTTGAACTGGAGCCCCTTCCAGAGGGACAGGGAGAGCCATCAATTGAGGGACTGCCGGGCCTGTGGAGAGAGCAGGACCTTGATTAACGAGTGGCTGGTTCCTGCTCATTGAAAGGGGAGCAGGAACCATTGGAGCAATTGGGAGTGAAGCCGTGCCCAAGGGACGATGCCAATATAGGATACCAATACAGGAAACCATCTTTCCCAATAATTTGGACAGTAGCTACAAGGGAACAATCTGTTGCTGTTGAATCTGGCTGATGATCCCTGCAAGGCTTTTTCCACGATCTGGAGACAGGAAAACCTGGCACAAAGTTGTATCGATAACTGCTCCCAAGTGTAGCAATTTGGTTGTAGGTGAGAGATGGCTCTTCTTGGTGTGGATAGAAAAGCCGTGGCTTTGGAGGCAGGACAGGGTAATCTCTGGGTCTGGATGGGCAGAGTGGATGGAGGAGGACAGTATCAACATGTCGTCTAAGTAGCACTGGATCCTCACTGGAACAGAATGTAATGAAGCCACCATTGCTGCTAGAATCTTTGGGAAGACCCTTGGAGCCGATGAGGGGCCGAAGGGAAGAGCTCGATACTGGTAGTGGGCATTCTGGTAACAGAAATGGAGAAACTGGCAATGATGAGGCCAGATGGGAATATGGAGGTAAGCCTCCATGAGATCAATGGAAGAGAACGCCCTCCCGAACGCTCTCTAAAATAGAATGCAGTGTTTGCATTTTAAATTGCCTGCATTTGACAAATTGAGAAATTTTAGGTCAAGGATGGCTCACCCCCCGAGGCTTTGGGAACAGTGAAAAGACGAGAGTAAAATCCACGTCCCCATTGTAAGATGGGGACTGGTTGAATAGCCCTTATGTTGAGTAGGTGTTGAATGGCCGAATTCATAAGGGCTCTCTTTGAAGTGTCCCGTGAAACAAATCAAAAAATTTTCTGGGTGTGACAATAGAAATTCCAATTGTAGCCCTGACCTAACAGTGTTGAGCATGCAGGCATCCATCGTTGACTCCTCCCATTTGGAGGTGAAGAAGGCTAAACAACCTCCAATGGATGGGGAGAATGAGATATTACTTAGAGCAACGGAAGGAACGACCCTCTCTCCCCCGAAAGGGCCGTTTACCAGCAGAAGGTTGTTGTCTGCCAGGTGCTTCTGGGCGTTGTTCTTGGCGTTGAGAATACGCCCTCTGTGGCTGAGTAAAGCGGGAGGTGGTCTCTGCCCGAAAGGCAGGTGGGCGATCGTCAGCTTTTTTCCCCCGAGGAGGAAATAATTTTTCATTTATCTCTGATCTCAATGAGATATGGCTCTAGAGCCTCGCTGAAAAGCTTGTCTCCTGCACAGAGGGAAGAAGCCAGCTTCCATTCACGGTGTGACTCTGCCTGCCAATTTCGGAACCACAGAAGCCTTCTTGCTGCCACCGAAGATGCCATGGCCCTTGATGCAAATTTGGCGGAACTGAGGGTGGCATCCGTAGTGAATTCTGCAGCGCTATAATTTTGTTAAGGTCCTGATGAGACCTGAGGTCAGAGGCAGGCAATTGGTCCTGCAGTTGGTGCAGCCATCGTAGAGATGCCCTCATGAAAAACAATGCAGCGGTCGAAGCCCAGACAGCCCACACAGCTGCTTGGTGGTTGCATTTGAGAGTCTGTTCGGAATGCTTATCTTCTGCTTTAAGTACATCTTCTGGCTCGGTGGGAGTGCCAGAAGAGGAGAATGATGCCACAACCGGAGTGTCTACAGAGGGCACTGCAAGGGAGTTGGCTAGGGATGTGCTGATATTATAGAACCGTTTGCCAAAAGCTGATGGATGAGTACCTGCTGAAGGGGAAGCGCATTACTCCTTGACCATGTCGAGAAACAAAAGGGGGGAAGGCAAAACCTCCATGTGTACTACAGGCTTGGAGAAGAGGGAGTCTCCTTGCCCAGATGGTGGGTTCCCCTTGTGGTTCAGGGACCACTTCCTCAGGTGACAGCTTGGCAGTGACCAGGGCCTTGCTAAGTAAGGGTTCAAAGAGGACTGGTTTAAAGACCAATGCAGAGGAGGGCTGATCTGGATGAGAGTCTTCTTCCTCTGAAAGATTGCGATCACAGATTTCGCCCTCTTCACGTTCTGAAGGAGAGGAGCAACTGTGTTCAGATGGGGAGGCACTCTCTTCTCCTTCATAATCCTCCCATTCTGCCTGTGAAGAATGGGCCCCGAGGCCCTGGGGCCTGTGGAAATCTTGTTGAGGAGGAAAGGAGCCTATGGACTGAGGAGGGAGAAGGGCCTGAAACCTTTCCAGAGGCCGAAGAATCTGCTGAAAACCTTCAGCCAGTCCCTTTCTAATGGTCAAGGAAACAATTTCTTGGATCTCCTTGGGCCTGCTAGCAAAGGTAGGGTTGGAGGGCTGCTGTGGGTGTAAAGGTGGATTCTGACCTGATTTGGGAGGAGGCCTGAACTCTAGAGGGAAGAGAGGGGGCATAGGGCCCAGAAGCTTGCTGGAAATATGGCTCAGACCTGCTCAAATCCTGAGGATCTAGTTGTTCCTCAAATGCCTCAGGAGACCAGGCCCGGGGGTGTCCAAAGGCTCCATGAACAACTTCCCCTCCCCTGGGGGGCTTCTCTGGGAACCCTGATGTTCACCTGGCTGGGAAGCTTGTTGCAGTTGTCCTTTCATTTTTGAATAGTTTTGTTAAATTGTCTCTCTAGAGCCACGTGTCTGTGTTTCTCTGCCCTCAACTCAGCCTGAGTTGTCTTGTTGGGGGCTAGAGCCTTAGCTCTGATTTTTGCAGCCACTTCCCTCTGAGCAGTACGCTATCTGTGTCTTTTCCTTTTAGTGGGTTGGAGGGTCTGTTCCACTGGGGAGGAAAGTTCTTCATGAGCCCTGTCCTGATCCATTTTAAAATAGGCAAGGTTCAAGCGTTGTAAGAATGGCTCTCAATATGCGCTTAAGGTTGGCAGAGGGTGCAATTGGGTCTTTTGTTGGCCTGAAAATGGTCACCGAGCCACTTAAAATGGCCGCTCACCTTGTGTCTGAAGAGACTGCACTCCAAGATGGCTGCTGCTCATCGAGGGCTCTGAAGAAGTAGATGTCGCTCCTTAGACTATTGCGAGCCCTGAGCGATAGGATCAGCCAGAGAAGGTAAGAGTCGCCACCTAAGCAATCAGCTAGCTAGCGCTGTTATTGGTTTGCTGATCAGTTTTACGATCGCGCAAACCACAGCTATGGGGAAGGTAGCTCAGACGCTTCCCTGCTTGCCTCGCAGCTCTTGGGAAACAAACGTTAATCCTAACGTTGCAGGAGAATGGAGCCCCGCTCTCCTGAAGTTGCAGCTACCTGGATCCCTGGGAGCTGACTGAAGCAAAGATAACTTTTTTGAATTTCGCTGAAAAAAAATTGCTAACGTTTTCAGAGACACAGCTTGTGACTTAAAGAAGCTGAGTCAAAACTGGGAATACTCCCGGGGGTTGGCTTTTATATATACAAGAACAGACTCAGCTTAATGGCATCATAAGAAGGAATCTACCCATCCTGGGCTCTCGCTGCAGCATGGAGAATTGATTTTTTTTTTTCATTGAAATTTAAAATATTTTAGAGGTAGCTTAAGGGGGAAGCACCATGCGGAATCTGGTTGAAAACAGATGTATATTAAAATATATATATTAGGAGATGAATGTTATAGCTGTTTAGGGGGATCCTTTAAAGCAGAATGTTCAATGGGATTTGAAAGAGAACTAACACAGGGGAAACCTTGTTTTGTAATATCTGAAATGTGGAGGAATTCTTTGGGAAATGATGATATAAGAATATGTAGTGAAACTGTAAACAGGACAGATAAAAGTATAAGTATAATAACTGTGAAGACATGGAAATTTTGAAAAGGAAATGAAATAGATCTGGAAATGAATGAGAAAACTATAAAATAAGCCTGAGGGAGGTATTTGAGTAAAAATAGAGAATATATAAAGTAGTGATAAGAAACTGAATGTGAAAAATGAATATGTAACTGAAATTATATCTGTGTGCAGATGTGAAAACCTGGAACCATGTTGTTCACGAAAAAAAGATGTTCTATTTTTCCTTTTGTTTTGTGAAAACTCAAATAAAATTGTTTTTTAAAAAAGTTATTTGTCTATGAATGTTATTTTAGTGCAAAGGATGGGATGAGAGTTGCATGTCTGCATTGAACATGTTGAGAAATGCTTTCTGTGTCCAAAAGGATGGTATGTCTATACATTGGTTTGAATGTAATTTTCATTACAATATCAACCAAACTAGCATTGAAATGGACACAAAATACACTTAGACATATAGAGATCCTTCTATAATTAAGGAAAACACAACCACAGAAAACTGCAGTTCAAATCAAGTGTTTTACAAACCGATCAAATCTAAAATTTACCTTTACTTGATCCAAGATTACGAGCGGTCCATTAACTCCAGATACTGTTTTATATGCTAAAAAGCCAAAATGAAGAAAACAATTTAACAATTTAAACAATTTAATGCACTCTTAGTCAAAATTTACACAAATTTAGTAAGTAATAATGGAGGCTAAGTAGTCACATCAAATACATTCTTATGCTTGATAGATCATCTCTGGAAAAGAGATCACAACTAGCTGAGTCATATGCTAGATATGGAGTACCAATTACAGATAGTCCTCAACTTACGACCACAATTGAGCCCAAAGTTTATGTTGCTAAGTGAGAAATTTGTTAAGTGAGTTTTGTCCCATTTTACAACTTTTCTAGCCATATTTGTTAAGTGAATCACTGCAGTTCTTAAATTAGTAACATAGTCATTAAGTGAACCTGCTTTCTCAGTAAACTTTGCTTCTCAGAAAGTCACAAAAGGGGATCACATAACTCCGGGACAACGCAACTGTCATAAATGTGCGTTACTTGTCAAGCATCTGAATGTAAATCACGTGACCATGGGGATGCTGCAAGAGTCATAAGTGGGGAAAATGGTCATAAGTCACTTTTTTCAGTGCTTTTGTAATTTTGAATAGTCACTCATTCAGTCAACTGTTGTAAATTGAGGACTATCTATATTGTAAGTTAGCTAAAGAGATTTTTTAATGCCACTGTTTTTTTGCTTCGTCTCTGAAAATGTAAAATCATGTAAATAGGCTATCAACCTGCTATGGAATTCTAAAGTTACTGATCAACTAATTCTAAGGATGTGTGCTATTGTTAAGACTGAATATATCTAAATTATATTTTCAGGCACTAATTTGATTATAATGAATTATATGCAATAGCTTTCATTTAAATTACAGAAAGACTGGAGGAAAAAAAAATACCACCTAAACACCATGATCCAAAATCATAATTCCCAGAGTTTAAGTACACCACATTTATAAAGGCTACAGAGCCTGCCCTATACCATGTTAATACCAGCAGAGATAACACTGTTTTCATAAAATCATGTATCCCATTATAGCAGTTCAATAAAAGCCTTCTTTGTTCCACCCTTTGCTGCAAAAGTGATGGGGTGGGGGTATCACCATAAGTTCAAAAGCTGCAGATCCTTAATCTTTAGGACAAAAATTTTGGCACAAGGAAGCAAGTCAGAAGCTGCAATCTTCTCAGAGCACGCTGAGGCTCTGTGCCAGAATTTCCTTCAATGAATAGCTGGGAAAGATCATACCCATTTGCATTGGCACCAGTTATCTGCACCTTCTTGAGCGCTTGGCAGTGGGAAAATAATCAAAGGCAGATGTTTGACATCCCAGAGTTTCTTACTCTGTGTTAAGGAGACCTGAACTAGCCTCAGTTGGACCCACACATGTCTGGAGGATGTGTTATTATTTCATTTCACTTTTTATGCATGACACTCGCAAGGATCAACTGGTTTGAACTAATAATGCATTCATTTTATATTTCCTAAGAAAATGTGCTATAGGGTAGGGGTCCTCAATCCCTGGTCTGTGGACTGGTACTGGACCGCAGAATGCCAGAAACTGGTCTGTGCAAACAAATGAATCTGCGGGATACAGGCAACAAACCAAATCACGCCCCCCAATGGTCCGTGGGAAAACTTCGCAGAATCGTCCCTGGTGCCCAAAAACTTGGGGGCCACTGCTATAGAGCACTATCTCTGCCACTATCAGTCCCTATAAAGAAAGAGCAGAAAAAAGGAGAATAATTGCACATAAACTGAAATTTGATTCACATATCACTTTAAATAAGTAATTTTCAAAGTGTGATCTCAATAAACTCTCAATGATTCTGGGGAGCAAGGAAATTACAATGAAATCAATAAAAAGTAAATATTAAGGAACCATGAATTAATACTACATATGAACTCGATCCCTGTACCTTTGCCTGGCTCAAAGCTTTTGCCAAAGAAGTTTCTCACACTTATGTCTCTCCTGTAAGAAGAGGCTACTTTATTGGGCGCTTAGTTCTTTATACTTTGCAGTAAACAATCCATTTGTACTTTATAAAGCTAAGTGCTATACAGATAAGTCTTCAACTTACAGCAGTTTGTTTAGTGACCTTACAAAGTTACAATGGTACTGAAAAAGTGACTTATGACCATTGCAGCATCCCCAAAGTCACATGATTTACATCCAATGCTTAATAAGCGGTTCATATTTATGATGGTCGCAGTGTCCTAGTGTTCTGACCCAGGCTTCATTGAAATTAAGAAAACACATGCTGTGTGTAAAAGCAAACCTTTTTTAATGCGACACTGGGAATTATTTGCATTCCCAGCCAAAACTCATTAAACACAATTGTCTGAGATAAGAGCATGCCTTTCAGGGTTGTAAAAGGCTGCCAAGAAACAGATGTCCACTTAATTAGCAGATAAACAGACAGAAGTTCCAGCAAAGACAAACCAGAGTCCACAGGGCTTTGATGAGGAATCAAGAATCTAATGAACTTCTTTGCTTCCTGCAAAGAGCACATCACCGAGAGCTGGCTTTTATCTCTTATGGGAGGGGCAATCACCTCCCAGCCTTACTCCCAAGTCACCCCTGCTGCTTTAGCTGCTCTTTCCTTCTAGCAGCCCTGTGCACAAGTGCACTGGAAACAGGCTCCCCAAGGTCCTCTGCCTCGCTGCTGCCAGACTCCAAAGGCTCCGAAGGCAGAACCCCACTCTCAGATAGTCCTGGCCCTATCCCTGCATCAGATACAGGACCCTCGTCCAAGTCTTCGCAAAATTTCATGACTGGTTCCCTTTCATCCTCACTGTCCGATTCCTCTGCCATCCGCACCGGCTGCCAGCGAACCACAACACCTGGGGCTATCTGATAACCTTTTGCAACCTTCTAACAAGCAAAGTCAATGGAGAAGCTAGAGTCATTTAACTACCATGTTAACAATTTAAGAACTGCAATGATTCACTTAACAAATGTGGCAAGAAAAGTAATAAAATGTGGCAAAACTCACTTAATAAATTTCTCACTTAGCAACATAAATTTTGGGGTTAATTGTGGTTATAAGTCAAGGACTACTGTACCTCCCTTTTCCTGAATGGATCCAGAGATTTTTAAAAAATCTGAGGAATCCTCATAAAAGCCTGGATTCTCGGGAGCTCATAATTCTAGAGCATCTCTCTCATTCACCCTCTAAACAAAACCACCTGGAAACTAGAAACAATCACCAAGTTTCAGTCATTTGCTGGATGATAATCCTTAGCTTTTTTACTTGTTGACTAGAGTAGTGGAAATGGGTTTTAGAAATGCTTTCTCTCTCCACTTTAGCTTGTCTATGAGAAGCTTCTGAAGATTAAAATGTGCATGGCCTAATTTCTTGCAGGTTAGGTTACCATAACGTATAAGGCATGAAGTTGTCTTCTAATATTCATACGCTCAGAAATAGTATGACCTGGTTCTTACACCAAGGTTTATCAAACAAGTCACAGTTAGATGAGTATATATAACATGCCATAAATCAGGTTTTTAAAATGAAAAGGGATGATTTCACAGCAAATCAAAGCCATGGTTTGCTTATAATGCCACAAGGACCTGGATCCATTTATCATGCTAAATTTTAAGTTTTACCTCCACTAACTGTACATTTTGATTTAATACATACCTGTTCATTTTGCAAATAAAACTCTGTGAAGCACTATGGCCTGTTGCCATTGTCAAGAGGGCTATAAGAAAGTCAACTATCTTGGTGATATGCAAAAATTTTTATCTGGGCTCATAGATGCAGCCAAAAAATGTGTAGGAATTATTTTACAACAATCTATTTGGAAAGGAAGTTTGAGACATTGTATAATGAATAAAGGATGGGGGAGGAAGTAAAAAAGAGCTTGCAGGAAGGTATAAAAGTCCTTTATCAGCAAAAGCTTCAATTTAATTCCACATGACTGTAAAAAGAGAAGCACTTCAAAGAGCACAAGGGCTTTATCAGGCTCACAAGACAAAAGAGTAATCATTAATCACTATTCCCAAAAATTAAGGAAACGATGAACAAACCAGATTATTTCTAGAACAGAATAATTGAGTAAGAAGCTACATCCAATCCATAATTATCTAGAAATAAATCTCATTAGACAAAAGTGATACTTAAAATATGCCAAAGGGATTGTCATGTGAAGGTCATACCTAAGCACAAATCTTCATGGAATCTGACAAAGAGTCAGATCCAATTAAAGATTTGGTAGACAAGAGATTAGCCATTTGGTCAATGGTTTTCACAGATAGCTATGTTATAAATCTGCTTTAGTTGCTGCCACTGTTATTGCTATTTACAAACTGGATGAGGGACAGAATAAATTTGTTCTTCCTTAGTCACCTCACTTTGTCAATTTAAAACCAAGGTGGTCTCCAGACATTTTGCTCAAAAATTCCATTCAGCATGATCATTAGATGCTACAGGTAGTCCTTGACATAGAACTATTCATTTTCTGACTGTTTAAGGTTACAAACGCACTGAAAAAATTGATTTATTAGAATTAGAATTCTTTTATTGGGCAAGTGTGATTGGACACAAAAGGAATTTGTCTTGGTGCAAATGCTCTCATATGACCATTGCAGCATCCCCAGGCTCATCTGGTCAAAATTCAGATCCTTGGAAACTGATTCATATTTATGCAGTGTCCTGGAATCATATGATCACTTTTTGCAACCTTCTGACAATCAAAGTCAGTGGGGAAGCCAGATTCACTTAACACCCATGTTACTAACTTAAATAAGCTACAATAATTCACTTAGGAACTGTGCCCAGAAAGGTCATAAAATGGGGCAAAACTCACTCAGCAAATGGCTTACTTAGCAACAGAAATTTTAGGCTCAATTGTGGTAGTAAGTCAAGGACCACCTGTACTCATTTCTAGTCTCAGGAAAGGTAAACCCAGATTCTTATTTATCCAAAATGTCTCACCAGGTCAACTATCCCATAGCATTATTTTGTTAGGCTTCACATAATATGTTGTATTTGGTGGTTGGCTTAATATGTGTGAATCCAGTAATAATTTTAATGGAACAGTTTGTATCTAGATTAAAACATTTTATGTAAGTAAAATTTATTATTGTTTATTTGTGTTTGGGATTACCATGAGGATGTCTCCAACTTAACTGGAAGAACAGTTATATGAAACTATTCATAGCAAACATGATAGTATGTTACCTGTATTGTGTCAGCACAGTAATATTTACATGCCTGGTGGATTTGTAACAAAGTTTTTGGTGTACAGTAAAGACGTTTTTACAATATCACCAATTATGCTGCTAATATTTGGGTTTTAAATGAAAACGATGTTAAAGTGTAGACCTTTTAAAACAATTAGTCCAGTTTTTTTAACCCTAGCTTTAAATATTTTAACATTGTACATATTTGCTGCTGTTCAAAAGATGTGTGTGGTAAAACAGTTATTTACTCTGTGTGTGTGTGTGTGTGTGTGTGTGTGTGTGTGTGTGTGTGTGTGTGTTTCATAGCAACTGAAGAGCAATGGACAAGGTTTTTTTCCTTCTGTACCATATTTGGGTTTTAGCTATATCCTTAAAATCTATTGCACAGCTCCAAAATATAGCTGCTAAAATCTTGCCAAAGTGCAAATCCCAGTCTCTTAGTGCAGGGTCGCTAACCTTTTGGACCTCAGGGACCACCAAACTCATAATTTAAAATCCCGGGAACCACTAATATGAATTTTGACTGATGGTGGCTTGCTAACATTGGTGGTGGTTGTGGGGAGGGGAGAGAGAGATCTGACATAAACTCTCTCTCCCTCTCCCTCTCTCTCACACACTCACAAACACACAGAGGCAGGGGTGGGATTCAAATTTCTTAACAAACGATTCTGTGGGCATGGACTAATTTGTGGGTGTGGCTTGGTGGTCATGTGACTGGTTGGGCATGGCTTGTATATAAATATTATATTTATACAAATATTGATTTTTTTTTATAAAAAAGAGCAACTTTTACCCAAAATCAATCAAGGCGGGCAGACAGATTGAGTTGCTCACAGAATCATTCAGAGTTCTATCTATCTGCCTTCACATAAAATTTGCTTGCAGTGAGTCTGCACTGAATAATAGAAGCTTCAGTCCTAAGGAAGGTTCGGCTCTGCTCAAAAGCAGAGCCGAAGATCTAAAGACTAGCAACCATTTCCTGCTTTCTAGCTAATCAAAATCTCCTGGCACAGCAGAACAGCTGATGGTTGGGGAACCCAAAAAAAGGAAAAATAGCAACTTAGCAGGCAAGTTTGTCAAGTAAGGAGTGAGCAGGCAGGGAGGGTTCCTGCAGGCCATGTGGGCGGTGCAGCTTTGTGTTCTCGCACAGCCTGGATTAATTGCTTTGGGGGGTGCTCTGTGGGTGACATTTCTCTGCGGACTACTGTCTTAGAGGTCCCTCAAAAGGTAACATCTAGGATGCTGTTTGAAAGCAGGCTTGTTTTATTAGCTTTGTAACAGTAAAGTTACTGATAATTTTCAGTAACTTCAATATTTACAACCTAAGCACAGCCTTACATATCTTATCCTAGATAACATATTCCTTGCAACTGCAGAAACAATATACAAATCTAAGAACTGTGGCCACAAACACCCAATTTTACCCCTAACCTCCCCAAATAAGAGTTCCAAATTAGTTAAAATGTGGCTTTCCAGGCCAGTTCTGTACAACTACCATATAAATCTTACGATTTTTCAGTTCATCCCACTCTTGTATCTGTATGGGATCCATGAAGCAATTTTTCACTGGCGTAACACAGGATGTCCCCGTTCTGGGAGTTCCACAATTGCCAAACTTTATTTGCTGACACACTGCCTTTGATTTATAGCAACAAAATCAGCATCAGGAACATCCCTGTGCCTAATAGTAACCAAACTTAATTTCCCAGGGAATAACTGGGAAATAATAATAGCCTATTTCGGCTTACATCTGATTTAATTGCCTACATTAAACTTGCACACCACCTTATGCAAGGAGGACCATCTTAGCTGAGTGGCAGTTGCCAAATAACCAGCCAGCTCAACAATTTGAAGAGATCAGCCTTCTACATTTCCTCTCCCTTCTGATCTAAAGGCAACCAAGGCAATTCCAGATCAAGCAAATGAATAAAACCAGCTGTCTCATGCAACAATGTTGGAACTCTTCCTAAATTAACTCTTGCCTCCATCTTTCCTCCATTTCATCTGGGAACAATAAATCTAAGCCCCCAAAGACCTGAAAGTCTGTCTTATCCTTAGAGCATTTCACACACTGGGATGTGAGAACAAAAACTCTGAGAATGCTAGAGCCATCTTGCTTCCACTGACTGCTTTAATGCAAACCTGCAGTGTGTCACATGATGTTGACAGAATCTATTAGTCAGAAGGTTTCACAATCTCTCATTCTCATTTCTCATTTTAATAGCAAACCAGGATGGTTCTGTTTGAACCTTTAAGAAAGAGAGATACAGAGAAAAGGAAAAAAAACTAGGCAGGGAGAGTGTACCAGCTTCAAGGGGCAGCAATAGAATAAGACTGGCAAAAACCATCTCTCAGTGGAGGAACGAGAGCATTCTAGTGGTTTTTTTAATCCACCAAATCAGCACGGGGGAATAAGCTGACCAAGACACTAGAAGACAGCCCATATTAAAAAATGGGGGAGAAAGACATGATTCGGATAAGAAAGTGATAAATCATGTGAGTTATTGCCTCAGATTAAAACCAAGGAAATCATTTACTGAAGTGTACTGTTAAGAGAATGGGCATGGAGTACCACAAAGAAGCTTATCTGATCCTGCAGGGGGTGGCATTGCAATATAGCCTACTTTGGGCCTCACCACTCCCAAAATTATTTCTTCACCTTGGGATTTATTTTATTTTATGGCAATTTACCCTACCCTTGGACATTCAGTTCTAACTATGGGAGGTTTACTTGAAAATAAGCCATCCTGGATTTCACTGGCTTTACTGGAAGCAGAAACTGGCACTTGCAGTCCTGTGTGTGTGTGTGCCTAGCCTGGAGTGTTGGGGGGGGTCTGATGCCAACCATTCAAGGAAGAGACACTCAACATCCTTGGAGAGAAAACAAAGGTGACAGAGAGGCTCTCCCTGCAGGATGACGGGCAAGAAGCAGGTAAAAGGAGGCAGAAGCTGGGCCTGGCTGTGCATGCAAGGTCTGGTCTTCGCTGCAGGGCTTTGGGGCATGGAAACCCCTGGAAAAGGCTTGCATTCCCTTCTCGGGCAAATGCACAGAGCAGGAGGATAGGAACACCCTTTTTGATGCCAGGATGAGATCTGAAGAAGGAGGGGCTGCATCCCGGCCCCCACCCAAGAAGAACTCCTGCATCGTCGCCCCCACCCCCATTCCGCCCCTAAGCATCATCACAACACACGGACCAAATCGCCCATCATCCTCAGCCAACATGGGATTTACAATCCAACAGAGGACGCCAAGGTTGGACCTGCTGCATCCAGGGGGATCCTCTCCTCTTGCCCTATGAACAAATCTTAGTTTTCCCCCTTTCGAGAGAGAAGCCGAGCCTGTCCGACGGATCCCGGGCGAAGGTGACCCGAACCGCGCTCCCCCTCCCCGGTCTTTTCCCAGCTCCACCAAGGGCTAAAAGGAGAGGCACTAAGGCGCTGCCGGGCCCCAGTACTCACTGAGGCGGGGCTGAGAGATGTAATCGCGGGTGATGGCGGCCGCCTGATCCCGCGTCGCGCCTCCGCCGCTCAGCTCCGAGACGGCGCCGTTCACCATCCCCCGGATCGCCCGCATCGCCGCCATCTTGTCCCGTCTGGACTGCCGCGTGACTGCGCAGGCGCTGATAGAAGCGCTTTGCGTCACTCACCTCTCTCTCCGCCTTTCTCTTTCACGCCAACCCGGAAATCGCCGGGAAAGGGGAGGAGGGAGAGGGGCGGGGCAGGAGGAGAGGAGCTGGCCAAAGTGCTGAAGGGCGGGGCCAGGAAAACGGGAGGGAGACGGGCAGGCAAAAGCAGGGCGAGACGCAAAGCGCGCAAGCTGCCCCTGAGCATGTGCAGAGCGCAGAACAGCAGCCTCCTCGTCTACAGGTTGCATTGGAAGCCATAGAAGCGAGGAGAGGCTCCCGACTGGGCCCAGGGTTCTCTATCCATCCCAGGTGCTACAAAGACAGGCACAGCTTAATCGGGGATCAAGTTGCATCAGAGAGCTGGGACAGTTGGTTTCCAACAATCCCTGATACTGCAAAGTGGTTGAACTTAGCTTGTGTTATATAGATCTGCATCATACAACAATGAAAGGGCTTTTAAGCACCTGCAGAATGGCTTCTCCAAGTGCCACCTGCACATCATAGCTCCCAATTTGGATTTTGCTTTTTAAAACTGTTGTAGAGCAGGGAGATGTGCATTAATCTTGTAAGCCTCAGAGAATTACTGGCAAGATGGATGGCTAATAAATTTTATAAATAAATGAACAAGGACCATGTCCTCCCCTTGAAAATAAAGGCAAAACTCATGTTGTAAAATAGATTAAGATAGCCTTTTCTACCTCTCAGGTTAGTAGCAGTCCTTTCAAAGTGAATGATAAGCAATATAAACAGTTGCAAATAAAATATAAGCAATAGGAGAGAAAAATGTTTTAGAATTTTGTTAACCATAGGAGAGTCTATGTCAATAGCTCTCCAGGTAGAGGTAGAAACGGGGTGGGAAAAGGCCAGATAAGCACGTTATTGCAGTGATTGCCAGTCTCAGTATCCTTCTCTTAGAGTAGTCAATGGCAATGAGTCCCTTATTGTATCCAGAGAACTTGCTATCTGGGGCTGATGGGAGTTTATCAGGTTTGAAAAAACTGTTTCAAAAAATAGCACAGAGCACATTTTTGTCCTGAGAGCTAGTAAACAAAAGAGACAGATGGAAATGGGGCGAAGAGAAGGTCATTCAGTTTGCTGCATTTGCCTGGCAGGAGAAAGTGGCATAAGAATTAGGAATACAAATTGGGTTTATATTTGATATACAGCCATCACTGCATGACAGCATGAATTTTTCTTAGCTTTTTTTTTTCCCCTTGGAAATCTCAAATGTTTTTTTGCTTTGTTAGCTTAGGAAAGACTGATTTCTCCATTGCTAATAAATTCCTAGTGTGGCTAGCATTAATAGTAAAGGCAAGATCTTTTCTCTTTTTCCACTGTGTTTTTGCACTTGATTCCCTTCTAGCTGGCTATATATGTACAAAACTATGAGTTTCCCAATCTCATTTAGCAGCAGGTGGAAGCAAATAGGATTATAAAGCTTCCCTATGCCTTGTCCTCTTGAAGCCTTTCAGAAGCATTGGAATATAATTCTCATGCTCATTCTACATGCTCATTCATGACAAGGATCTACTTTGTTATATGGGGGTTGTACCTGTTGAGAAGGATGTTTAGAATGGATTTAGGTAGGAAACTTTCTTGAGGAAGATGGGAATTGAATTTAGGACTTTCTGTATTCAGAGTAGGCCTTCAGATCTTGAGCTATATGCTTGACCCACTCAAGTAGGATTCTTCCATGTTACAAATTCAAGGAAAGAGAAAAGGAAAGGATGAAGCATCATCCTACTTCCCTTAATTTTCATATGAACAACTGGCTAAGTGTCATCTGCTTCTTTCTCTGGAGGAGTGATTAATATATGCATGTTGCAGACTCATAAATGTATCCCAATGGAATAAACGTTCATGCTTTTGGCCTGAAAAATACAGATTGTCCTTGATTTACAACTATTCTTACAACGGCACTGAAAAAGTGACCTATGACAGGTCTTCACACCTATGACCATTGCAGGCTGCTTATAAATTATAGTCACTTTTCCAATTAATTTATCATGCTAGGATAATTTTCTTATGGATATTTAAGTCCAAAATAGTTTTCCTCTTGTTTTTCCTTTTGATTGAACAGATTACATAATTTAATTAAAAAAAAAACATGCACATCAATAATCACAGTAAGTGGAGCTACTGAAAGTTGCATAACTGATCAATTAGACTCTCACAAAAAGGATTTATTTCACCCATTTTATTATTTTCCAACTTGAAGCCGTCACTTTTTAAAAAATGTTACTAAATTGAATTTAACATTCTTTTACAAAAACAAGTCCTGCAGAAACTAGCATATGTATGCATGTACGTATTCGAAATTAATAGTTAATTAGAATAACATGATTACTGAGAATTAATATAACTCTTTTTAAAAATATTGTCTATTTTTATTAGACAAAAATTAGATGAAAATTTAACTCGTGACTGTTCTTTGGAAGGACAGCTACTGAATGGCTCAAATACTTTGGCCACCTAATGAGAAGAGAGAACTCATTGGAAAAGATCCTCTTGTTGGGAAAGCCTGAAGGCAAAAGGAGAAGGGGATGGCAGAGGATGAGATGGTTAGATGATGTGATCAACACAATGAACATGAACTTGGGCAAAACCCAGGAGACAGTGGAGGACAGGGGGGCTGGTGTGTTCTAGTCCATGGGGTCGCAAAAAGTCAGATCCAATTTAATGACTGAACAACAACACAAAAACAGTGTTGTCTAATCCCCCTTAATGCACATGATTAATTACTTCCATAATATTGCTATTAAGCCTCGAAGTGTTTTCAGGCTGCTTTCACTTTCACTGCTTCACAGCTTGTCAACAAACCTAGGGGGAAAGTGAGGGAGAGATTGGAATGTTCATTCCAGACAATAACAAGAAACTGTCCCATGTGAACCAAGGATGTTTCAGCAAGAGTTTGTCAGAGGTGTGGAGGTTTTCCCATTACAACACCTGGATATCTAATTGGACAATGTGATCTAAACTAATGTGGGGAGGAATTTACTTTAACTATATTGAATTCCTCAGGTATTAACCAGATCTGGTTTTGCTTTCATTCTGTGCCAAACAATGTACTCAATAAAGTTTTGCATTAAGAGATTGGACTGTTTCAATGGAGCCTGCTTGGTTGGGTTTGTCAGTCAAAACTTTGTCAATTGCCCTAAGCTGAATTGTTCTCTTTCAGCCCTTGGTTGATATGGGAAAGGATGAAGAGGAAGAGGACACAACTCGATCAGGGCAAAGCAATAGTCCCAATCTACATAGACTTCTGTAAAGCCTTTGATTCAGTGGTACATGACAAACTACTCCTAAAAATAAAATCCTATGGTATCTCTGGACAACTGCATAACTGGATAGAAGCATTCCTGTCAAACAGACAAAAAATGGTCAAAATTGGGAGTGTCCTATCAAATTCTGTACCTGTCAATAGTGGTGTCTCCCAAGGCAGTGTTCTAGGACCAACTCTCTTCATACTCTACATAAATGACCTCTGTGATCATATTAAGAGCAACTGCGTTCTTTTTGCTGATGATGTAAAGCTGTTCAATACCACAGACAATACTGCTACCCTTCAAAAAGATCTTGACTATGTATGTATCAGAATGGTCAAACAAATGGCAACTTCAAATCTCAACAAATAAATGCTCTGTCTTACATATTGGCAAAAAAAATCAGAAAATAAAATACAAGCTGAATAGTCAAGAACTTGTTGATGATCCAAGCTCTGTAAAGGACCTTGGAATACTCACTTCTAATGATCTAAGTGCTAGAGCCCACTGCAACTACATAGCCAAAAAGGCATTAAAAGTTGTTAACCTAATCCTACGTAGCTTTTTTTCTGGTAATATCACACTACTAACTAGAGCACACAAAACATTTGCTAGACCAATACTCGAATACAGCTCATCAGTCTGGAACCCACATTACATATCTGATATTAGCACAATTGAGAAAATCCAAAAATATTTCACAAGAAGAGTTCTCTACTCTTCTACTCGTTGTAGAATACCTTATGCCACCAGACTTGAAATTCTAGAACTAGAAAACCTTGAATTACGCCATCTTCAGTCTGATTTAAGCATGGTATATAAAATCATACATTGCAATGTCCTACCTGTCAATGAATACTTCAGTTTCAACCATAACAACACAAGAGCACACAATAGATACAAACTCAAGGTTAACTGCACCAAACTTGATTGCAGGAAATACGACTTCAGCAACAGAGTGGTCAATGTCTGGAATACTCTACCCGACTCTGTAGTTTCTTCCCCAAACCCCAAAAACTTTAACCTTAGACTGTCTACTATTGACCTCACCCCTTTCCTAAGAGGTCTCTAGGGGGCGTGCATAAGCATGCCAACGTGCCTACAGTCCCTGTCCTATTGTTTCTTTTGTTTTTCTTTTATTTTTCTTGTATGTACCCATTTCATGTATTCATAACTATGTATACCCTTATACTTATTATCTTGTAAACAATTGACAAATCAAATAAATAAATAAATAAAATAGAAGTACTATGTATAATGCCTGGAGCAAATCTAAGAATTAGATAGAGAATTTAGAGCTGCCTACCAATAGCAATTGCACATAAGGTTCACACAACAATATTTATTTTAAAGTAGACTGATAAATATATAATGTAAGCCATGATTTTGTTTTCTTCAAATGCAGCTTCTCCTGTAGAGCAACCCAGCTTATGTACACATCAGCAGGATATGTTTAGATATGATTCTCTTTGCAAATTCTTTTCCACCCTCACTTTATCTATGTAGTTTCTCTATATGGGCAGATGGGCTGTCATCTTCCAGGTAATTTTTCCCATTCATCTACAGTTTATAACAATGTTTGTTCTTCAGAGATTTATTATTCTTATGGCTGATATCTAATCAAACATCTGAGTAATAACAGTGCCTGGCTCCTATTATAATTTGCAATGACAATGGTACCCTCCTCAGTGTATATTTGGTTAATGTCAGTCACTGCACTAGCTTGTCCCCCTTCACCCCAGCTAAAAGGATTTTAGATTCAAAGCATTTCCATCCTACTCTTCAGCCAGTTTGCCTTGATGCTACCATCAATTTACAATTCAATAATTTATCAATATAACTGAGCTGTATATGCCTGTGAATACATAACCAGTTTGTACATATAAAAAACCAAATTTGAACCAATTTTAGTTTCTTTCTTCTTTTTTATAATTGTGTCTATTTTTTCTTTATTTTTCTGGTTTTAGTTAATAAAAGGACGGAGTGGAAGGCCACCTCTGCATTTATATTTACGTTCTAAAGCAAACAATAGCATAAAAGGAAAAAGAGATGGGGAGGAAAAAGGAAAACGACCCAAATCAGTGGCCAATTTTTAGGGTATTATAGAACTTTTATGCACAACAGTAGTGCAGAGTGAGTGGTATAAATATAAAGGGAAGAGGGGGTTGTTTTCAACTCCAGCTGGACTTCTATAGTTTAAAGATTGAAGGGGACAAAGGTTGCTGACTTTTCAGCTGAGCTCATACAATAATATTATTTCCTTTAGCTCTTTGAGCTGAATGGAATAGAGTTTCTCAACCTTGGAAATTTGAAGATATATGTACTTCAAGTCCACACATCTTAAAGCTGTTGAGAAACTTCAAAACCAGTGGATTATGGACAGGTAAAATCCAGTGAAGCTGATTCTCTGCAGGGCTGATGCAGACTCTGCCATTCTTTTTTCCTCATGGAATGGCTGCTAAAAGACCTAACTATGTTGGAAAAACAACAATAGCATTGTCACAATCTGTTTGTCAAAGGCTGTTCTTTCGAACACAAAACTATCCAAATGTTTTGGTATGTCCACTCTTAGAATTCCTAAACAATATGATCCATTGTTTGAGCTGGATGAGGCTTAAAATTGACAGATACTTCCTCTTATCCTTTTGTGGTTTTCCTCTGTCATGTTTTTCTTGGATTAACTACTGTATCAGAATGAATTGGGTAGAATAGTTGTTGCTTCAAAGAAGGGAATGAACTAGATCAAGGGTAATTAAACCATCATATTCCAGATATTGCCCACCACTGCGCTTATTATTTGGGGCAACTAGACATGGTAAGTTAGCAGTTTCTGGATAACTTTAGATTGCTAATCCTAGAATGTCTAAGATAAGATTGTTTAATTCCCTTCAATCCTATAAATCAGTAATTTTGGCTAAAAATATTTAGAAAGGGGTATCCAGAGAAGGAGTATTGTATGTTGAATATCAGTTCCCTGAATACTCCTATGGGTTTTTGTTATCTGTCCCACTTTAAGTTGGGATAAAAGTATGTACTTTTGAATGATAAACCCTGACTTTAAAATTGGGTATTTTTGAAGTGGCTCTTAATGCCAATGGTTCTTAATGCCAATAGTCTACCTCCCATTTTCCTGGCTTTGACGCACGTGGAGCTGCTGAACTGATTGGGGCATATTTGAGCTATCAATTATGCCTTCCTGGTCAAGAGATCCTCATATCCTTTTCAGATAAAAAGGAACATTAAACTCACTTGGCAGAGCATTTTCAGAGCACTGCGATAAAGCACCAGGAAGACAATCAGTGATATATTCAAGAATGGTAAGGACTCAATTTCTCAATATTGGGAAGTATGATAGGGTGGAAATTGATGAGGCCACTAGAAGCCTAATGGCAGGCAGGCAGGCAGGCAGAGAGGAAGGAAGCTTAAAAGTGCAATTCGATACTTGCATAAACTCAAATCCAATGAGTTGTACTAACTTCCAGTATCTCTCTTTGCTATGAATAATATTATGAAACTTCTAAAACACAAATCTCATTCAAAGATAATGCTTTTAGGTTGTTCAACTTTAGGTACCCCTGTGGTTTACAAGAGCCCTTCTTTAAAGAAAGGGTATGTTAGGACAATGCAGTAAATTGAATTAATTTGGCACAACTAGCATGCAAACTTTCAAGTTCTACTTATAGAGATTGTTCTGTGATTGAATGTTTTGTAAACTGCGGTGATGGAGAAGACCAGTGATTGCTGCTTGTAACTTTTTAAAAATAAGCTTGTCGGGATTGATCAAACCTACAAGAATAAGCCTCTGCTAACTGCTCGTGCTAAACAGTTTGTAATTCATACTGCATCAAAGAAACAATAATATGTGTATGTGCATGTTTGTAAGTCTGTACTTGACTATAATACTGTCTGATTCACACCAGAACAACTGAATAAGGCAGAAGCTGAAATCCAACCTTCTTATTGTTAGTTAATTTTTAAAAAATCATATTTTGCTCCATGTTTGTTCAGGATCCAGAATAAGTAAACAAATTTAAAATGATACTTTAGCAGTCATTCAGGTATGTATATTTGTTTTCCCTTTTTCTTTTCTAATGTGCTCTTTTCAGAAGATTCTTTCATATGGATGTTTCACAATAATTTGGATCAGAGGTAAAGAGAGCAGCAGTTGACTGACAGAATTTTCTGTTGTATTTTTTTCATTCTTTGTTTTGGAAAACTGAATGAGAGAGCAGTCTGAATACCTGTGAAGGTGTGGGAATCGATATCGCAATTAGGTCAATATCTTTATTTATTCAACTCACTGGCATGAAATAAAATGCAAGATTTTTACATACTTGATAACCATTTCTGAAAAGTTTTGCATGCTGTTTTGTGCTTTGTGGCTGGTTTCAAAAAGAAGTTGTCCTTAAGTCAATTGTGGAACTGTCCTTTTAGATATATTATTGATGCTGGAGTTTGAGTGGATTTTTTGCTAAAATCTTTCCCTTACAGGATACACAAAAATTTCTAAGAAGCAGTGAAAAGAAACTTGGAAAAATGAAGATTCAGCTCTTTTCTAAGCTAGCAACTGAATGCTCCTTGTGGTTCTTGTTAAAAGAGGAAAGAGAATCCTGGAAATTGGTTTTACTAGTTGTGTTTGCGGCTTTGCTAGTAGATAATATGCTTTTCACAGTCGTAGGTATGTAGTGTTTCGATTTGCTCATTCTTCCTAAATGTGGAGGCTTTTATATTGCTTTTATATTGCTTTCTCTCACACAGCAGCTTATTTCAGCAGCCACTTTTTAATAGTATCCATTCAATTTACCCAGAATTCCTCATACATCATTAAGGGCATTCTGAATAAAATAATATTGGCTGCCAGTTGAAATGATATTAGTTGCTGTATATATTCATGTACAAGCAGATAACCTTATTAATTACAATATATACTTCTGTATAAGCGGATATGCCACACCCTATTTTTCATGGTACAATGTATTGGTTAAAAATTCAAGGGTTTGCTTATCTGTAGATAGGTGTATATGCATATGGAATATATGGATGCTATAGTTTAAAAAGAGTGCCACATATGCAGTGGTGGGTTTCAAAGTAGTTAACCACCGGTTTGGTGGGCATGGCTTGGTGGGCGTACTTTGTGCGTGCGCACACATTGTGTGTGCACACGCACCAAGCACGCACTTTGTGCAGGCGCAGAGGCTTTCCTGCTCACCTCCTGCACTCCTGCACTCTCCCTATAGCTTCAGCAGCTGATATGCAAAGCAGCTGTGCTTCAAAAGTAGGGAATAAAGGTCAGTAAGGGAGCCTGGATGGGCAAGTGGGCCCAATAGCAGCTCGTTAGAGAGAACCAGTTCGGTCTCCACTGATCCTTAGCGCTACTGGTACACCAGAACCAGGCTGAACTGGTAGAATAGATGTACTTATGGATATGTCCTTCTGTAAATAAGGCAAACCCAGTTTTGAGGGTACATTTTGGCACCTAAAATTTTCAAGTTTATCCCAAAGTTTATACAAGTTTATACTCCACGTTTGTATTTGTCTGCCATCATCCCAAACCTAATCAGATTGCCCTGCAATAGAGTGAGTGTGTATATTAGGGGTGTCTAACCTTTTAAGACTTGTGGACTTCAACTCCCAAAAGTCTTAAAATTGACAAGGTTGGAACCTCTGTGTATGTGTTTGTGTGCATAGATAAAAAAGCAGTTGGTAGAAGGCAGAAAGCAATACATTTAAGATAAAAACAAAGAAACTTTTTTTTGCAGGAGAAATATTGCCTCACTTTTCTCTTTCTTTCAGAGCCAATCATCCGTTCATTTCTATATGCTGCACACAAAAATATCAGCCACTCTGCAATTCAGGCCACACTTCCCAGGGTTCCTGTGCCTTTCTCAGCTAATCCCTCTACCTTGGTCTTCTTGGACTATGACAACATCACAGTGACAGTGTCAAGCCGTGATACTCTAGCCAGTGTCAGTGGGAGCCAAGAAGGAACAATTGCCTCTCCTTTCCCCATGGAGGCTTTGGACCATAGCTGTGCAGATGGAATGGACTCTCTTTCAAATGAAAATGTTCGTGTTGGTCTCCTCTTTGCCTCAAAAGCTTTGATGCAACTCATAGCAAATCCCTTTGTGGGATCCTTGACCAACAGGTAGGTCAGCTTTTAAACAAACAAATCAGAAAGACTTTCTGTATTACAACACACTCAATTTGCAAACTTTCCAAATACTCAGTAGGAGCTAGTTTGAGCTAGTGGTTAAGCATCAGGCTAGCAACCAGGAGACTCTGACTTCTAGTATTGCCATAGGCCAGTCTCTCATTTTCAGCCTTAGGAAGGAAACAATGGCAAGTCACTTCGGAAGTCTTGCCAAGAAAGAGCAGGCTTCATGCTCAAGGAAGGATTTCTTGTTATCTTAGCAAAAACTGGGGAGGGTCCTGTCTGAGACACTTTTTAAAATTACATTTCTGCCCTGGACCCAGTTTTCTTTTATCTGACTATTATCTTGCAGCTTTTCTTATTATTCTTCAAGATTACTTCTTAAGCCTGTGTCACAGTTGCCATATTCGCAATAGGGCCTCTATGATGATTCACAACAGAGTCAGAAGACATGCATAATGGCAACTAAAACAGGCAACTGCAACTTGCAGTTTTAAAGCATCTCCAATATCTCATTTGATCTGATATTAGATCGACCTAAGGATTCAGGAAATGAAAATTGTGTCCCCTACTGTGATAGATTCATAGAGGGAAATCTTCTGTTTCCTCGTTCCGCCCAGTCATTCAAGAAATGTTGTGAAGTAGCTTGTGTTGTACAGTGAACTCAGAAACATTTTTGTCCCTGTAGGATAGGATACCATACCCCTATGTTTCTTGGATTTGTTATTATGTTCGTCTCTACACTCTGTAAGTATGAACACCTATACAACATGTATCTCCTCTGATGTTGCTGGATTTGAACCCATGGGAGTAGAATACAACAGTTCCTTGTTCACCCCATTCAACTATGATTTACAGAATAGAGATGTGAACAATACAGAAACCTGTTCTTTAATTTTAGAAAGTGTGCAGAGAAGAATAACGAAGATGATAAAGGGTATAGAGTTAAATTGTATGATGAACATTTGAGGGAACTAGGCAGGTCTAGC
This sequence comes from Pseudonaja textilis, assembly GCF_049901715.1. NCBI lineage: Eukaryota > Metazoa > Chordata > Lepidosauria > Squamata > Elapidae > Pseudonaja > Pseudonaja textilis. The sequence goes on along the minus strand of NC_141998.1, from coordinate 13,516,854 downwards.
CCAAGAGAAGGATTGGGGGTGGGGGGCATGATAGTTGTCTTCTAGTATTTGAGGGCCTGTCACAGAGAAGAGGGGATTGACTTATTCTCCAAAGCACCAAGGCCAGGAAAAGAAGTAATGGATGAGAGCTTGTTAAGGACAGATCCAATCTAGAAGTAAGGAGAAATTTTCTGACAGTACAATTAATCAGTGGAACAGTTTGCCTCTCGGTGTTGCAGAGGCTCCATCACTAGAGATTTTTAAGAATAGACTGGACAAGCATTTGACTAGGATGGTATAATGGTATAAGGTCTCCTGCTTGTGCAGGGGGTAGGACTAGAAAACCTTTAAAATCCCCTCCAGCCCCATGATTCTATGCTTGTATAATCTATATTGAATAGTTTTGGTTCTGGGGCAGGCAATCTAGCATCCTGCAAACATTTTGGTCTCCAAACCCATAATATCTTGGGCCTTAGTTATATTGACTACAGATGCTGGGAGATTAAAACATTAGAACAGCTCAGTTTGCTTCATCTTGATATTTGTCTAATATAATTCAATAAAATAATATGTAACCAGAATTTCAGTGTACTGTCTTTAAATGTAAATTGGTTCTTGTTATTTTAAAAATGACTGTTATTACTCAATTGGTCTATTGAATGAATAACTGCAGTTTCTGCTTTACTTCTCATTTCCCAATATAAAATCAGTGTTGACTTAGGCTTCCATCAATTTATTTTTAAAAACTCTACATGAAAATTCCAGCATATGCATTTTGTCTCATCTGCATTGCTGTATGTAATTTTTCCCCTATATAACACTTTTGTCAGGTTTACAAGTGATGAAATCTATTCAAAAAGAAAACAGCAAAGTCCATCTTCCATAATAATTTCTTTTATTTAGAATAGCATCAAATTGGCAGTCTGTTGTAATTCTGGATCTGACAAAACCTGAAATTACACCACATAATATTGGAAGTTACATTCTCCAATAGAAAGTCACATTCTCCAATAGAAATAAATCCACATTGCCTGGTGTCATCAAACTCCACCTCTGCATCTCAGCAAGGGCAGCTTTTGTTCCCACAGGAAGAAACACCACCTAGCCTAAACAGCTCTATCTCCACTCCTCCCACCTTACGAATGTGGCAAGACCGAGACTCTTTCCCCCAATAGCAGCAAAGAGAAAGAAAGAAAAAGAATATATAAAAAAGCTAAATAAAATGGCTACACATGTGTCAATTTCAGGCTTGACATACTTTTTGCAAGTAAACTTCTCCTAATGTAATACATTTTTATTCTTTCTTCCTTTTATATATCTTTTTTGTTCTGAACATTGTACAAAAAAATCTGAAAAATGCAGGTTTTGGCACATAAAGGTATTGAGGTTCATGAATTGCTTTGGCAAATCAGACCAATTCATGAACTACAATCATTTAGCAATGAGGCAATCAAGTTCTCTGCAAAAGTCCTTTTTTGAAAGCATCCATAATTCCAGTAATCTGATTCTGCACCTTTTTCTTCCTTTAGTGTTTGCTTTTTCAAGGAGTTACACCTTAATGTTCATTGCTCGAACGCTGCAAGGCTTTGGTTCTGCCTGCTCATCTGTTGCAGGTAAACATGCTGGAAGGTATTATTGGCAATGCTATAGATCTTGCACAGCTGGGACAATATCCTGGAGAGCCAGGAAGCACTTATTTATAATTAAATATATTTATATGGCTAACCAACTCACACTTGCTGACCCTGGGTAGTATACTATATTAAAAATCAACAATACAACCCCCTCTAGTGGCGATAAACACAATAATAGAAGCCACGCAAGTAACTCCGAATCAACCTGGAGTCCTCAAACTGGACTGACAAAATCATGTCTTCAGGGCCTTCCAGAAAAGTAGCAAAGAGAGAGTCAACTTTATTTCTGGGGGAATGATGTTCCAAAGGGAAGGAACCACTACAGAGAAGGCCCTTTTTCTAGGCTCTATTAGGTCTACTTTTTAAATAGATGAGATCTGCAACATTCCCTGTCTTCCCACTCTGATGGGTTGGGAGAATATTACATCTTGAAACTGAAAGCCCTTGTTTAACTTTGGTATCTCCAGTGATAGAAAGAAAAGTTGCCCACTTGGAATCTTTAATTGTTGCTATTCACATCACTTAGCTGGATGACCAAAGATCTCATTCCTTGTTCCCCAAAAGGGACCAAGAAAGATATGCCTCCTGTGATGTATAATTTTGATATCAGTTCTACATTACTTCTTGGAGAAAAGAGACTGATGCTGAAATTATAAAGGGAAAATAGATTTATTGAGTTGAAAAGTTTGAGGTCATAAAAGAAATAAAAAATAAAATCTTCAATATTGGAGGAGATTTGGGGTGGAACATCCTTTCTACCGTATCACATGAAATTACAGCTTCCACAGCAGCTGGTGGTGAAGAACAGGGGAAAAGAAGAATTCCATAGACCATGAAGGGAGTCACAGTCTTTCACTTCTGTACAGTGCAATAACCCATGTCTAACACTAACCCATGCCTGTTGCTTATTTCCAACAAATCAAAACTGATTGGCTCAGCTCTGTCTCTGCCTGCAGGTCTGGGGATGCTTGCAAGTGTGTATCCCGATGACTGTGAGAGGGAAAATGCAATGGGAATAGCACTGGGAGGTCTGGCTTTGGGAGTGCTTGGTGAGTAAATGTACATTTAATACTGTTTAGGCATCTAGGAACTCATGCAGAGCTCCCCAGCTGCTTCCTTTAGGACTCTGTTCATTATTCAGTTGTCTTTGTCTGTAGTTCTCTGGTAGCATTTCCCAACAGCCAAGCTGGAAAAAAATAGATCTGCTGTATATCCAAATGGGTCTTTGCATGTTAGCATTATCTACTATGGATTATTGCTTAGCATTCCTGGAGGAGAATAAGTAAAGAACATTGGAGTACAGATACTCAAGAGTAGATACTTCTAATAAGCTCACCCAAGGCTCACTCTACTTCTCCCCACCCAAATACAAGCAGGGATCTATATGGCAAGGATAGAAGAAGATACTGGAAGGTGATCACTTTAGTGATAATAGTAAAGACATCATTTTCAACCTACTGGGAGAAGGCAATGATAAACCACTCCTGTATCTGACTAAGTAAACTAAATGGCTGGACAATATAGTATCATATATTGGATGATATTCAACATGATATTGGGGAGAAGCTGAAGTTCTTTTGGAGTATTAGTAGTGTTTAGAATGCATATTGTTGGTGATATTTTTATCTATTTGTTTATTAAATCTATATGTTGCCCATCTCACTGATAAGACTACTCTGGTAAGGCTATGTTGATACACAGGAAGAGAAAATCCAAACCTGCAAAATCAGAATTGCAATGGGAACATGAAATATTAGAAGCATGAACATGGGGAAGTTCAACACAATCAAAGATAAAATAAATTGACTACATGCTGACAGGTATCAATGAACTACAATAGGTTGGAGCTGGAAATGTTTAGTCAGACAGCTATGTTATAGCAGAACAACAATGACAACAAAGAAGGAACATTGTAGCTTTGATAATCATAAAGGATATAGGCCAGATACTATCAGGTAGACCTCATGGACAACCATTGTCTAAGTTATCCACTGATGCAGAAGGCAAAGAAATTGATGAGTTTTAGGTCAAGTTCAATCACATCCTGCAAAGAAGGTGTGTTTTTATAGTTTGATACTATTGGAAATGGTTGGACTATTTGATCTAGAAAACAGAAATGAACCAGAAAAAGAACAATTTGCCAAGCACCTAACCCCAAATGCAATGTGGTTTACGTTCATAGACTTGTGAGTCTCTTCATATTAGTACCACTAATGTGTTTTCTTTGCAGTGGGAGCTCCATTTGGAAGTGTGATGTATGAGTTTGTTGGGAAATCATCTCCTTTTCTGATCCTGGCAGTCTTGGCTCTCTTAGATGGAGGTAAGTCATCCTTTGAAGTAGTCAGGTCAGGGCCCATCTTGAATCATTGATCTGGAAAAGGCAGTTCCATCTGCCAATTTTTCTGTGAATAAATGTCATTGAGCATAGTGGGGCTTACATCTCAGAAAACATTCTAAGAAGATGGCAAGGTCAAGGGAGAACTGAGTTACTGAACAGAAATAAGATTGAACATAATTAGTAGAAAAGATGGAAAGATATTTCTATACATGAAATAATTATATGTCTGCTTTAGTTTTGCAGTTTTGTATCCTGCATCCAACAAAGATTTCACCCGAGGTAGGGCAAAAATTCCTCTTCATGTTTCCTTTTTTGTATGTACTATAATATTTTTACCCTACTTATTGATGCAAAGGATCTACACATCTATTTACTGTTACTTTTAATGCAAAATAAAATGATTGTTTAAAAGTAGCAATCTAAAATATCAGATTAGGAGTTATAAAATCAAGAGCAAAACAAGCATTTTACTCAGAGCAAAAATATAGGAACTCTGAAAGCTATGTGAAAGCAAGCTTTTTTTTTTTGCAACAAACCAAAACCAAACCAAAACAACTCCAATTAACACCTTCCTCTGAAGCATATCTGTCTTCTCCGTGTATTTTCCAGAATATCAAAGGAACCTCCTTTTTGGCCTTGTTGTGGGATCCCTATATTTTGATTGCAGCAGGTAAGTTTTACTGCCTCTGTTTTGGGCATTTGGTCTTGAGGATACAATAACCATCTTCTCAAGTTAGCTTCTGTGGAACTGAAGTAGAAAAGATTATTCTGATTACTAGCATTTGTTGTTTCTGGTCCTGCCTGCTGGAATAACACAGCATAAAGCATGCTAGTCTCCATATAGCTGAAGATGGTTTTACATCTCTCAAAGCAAAATGCACCCTACTCTTTCTATTGTCCCATGTGGCAAATGTAGAATCAGACAGTCTAAAGTGGGTATTAGTAGAAGAGCAGTCAGAGCCAGGGGCAGAATTAAATGTGTCATCAGCCTAGAAGATGTTTCTTGTGTTCTTTGAGTTTTCTTCGCACAAATGGTGTAAGTCCAACCCCTCTTGAATTCTTTTGACTCTTATCTATATCAATTTAGTGCTGAACATTAGTTGACTAGATTCTGGGGTATAGGGGTGAGCAATAAATCTTCTTCATTGCAACTTAACATATGGTCCTGATTCTTTGCACCTGATAGTATTAGGTCATTGCGTGCAGTGCAGATTTTCAAATTAATTGCTGTCCAATGTCTCATTCAACACATCCAATAAATGTGAGCTCAGCCTGTGTAGAAGGTTCCATTTTCAAACTAATAGAAGAATTGTAGGAAGTCCTTACTAAAATTATCTCTGCCTGAAAGGTGTTATTTCATATTTTGCATTTGCCCTCTTGGTCTTTTTCTTGCATTTCTTTGTCTTTTTCTTTGGGATAGCTTTTAGTTACTGAATAAGGGCTATCATGTCCACTCTCACTTGGGGTTTTGCAAGTCCAAGAACATATCAGTTCCATCTATCTCTTGTCATTGGCTTTCAATCTCCCAATCATGCCAAGAGGGCCTTTCTTTCCATCTATTTTACTTTCCCCATGCCTTTCTTCAGATGTGATGCTCTTAATACATCCTATAATTGACCCTATAATTGAGGTGGGAGTTTGGCTGATGCTCTGCTAATTGCAAGAAAACTCATAAAGGTTCTGCATCTTTTCTCTTCCTCCAGGTTCAATTTGCTTTGGAAACATGGGAGTTGCTATTTTAGAGGCTACTTTGCCCATTTGGATGATACAAAACATGTGCTCCCCAGAATGGCAACTGGGTATGTTTTTTTTAAAAAATAATTTTCATAGGAATTCGGTGGTAATATGTTTAGATTAATTTAGTGTTTAAATTTTACACTAAGATACAAATTGTGTATATTTAAACTCAATTCAGGAGGAATTCAAAACTATTTGTGTTCCTTGGGATGGGCTTGATCTTTGAACGGCAAGCTGGAAACCATACTTCAAAAATAACAGATGGGTGGGACACTTCTGGCTTGTGGTGCTTCGGTGCAGGCAGGAATCCACGACTGTGTGCCATCTCTGCCTGTGTTCACTGCCTGAGTGCCCCGAGCCATTTGGCTTCGGGGCTAAGCCACCTTTGTAGAAGGTGGTGAAGACTGGGGGGTTCTGGCAGGGACGAGAGACATCGCATCTCTCTTCCCTAGCCGGCTAAATCTCCCTCTCCGAAGGCAGCTGAGCAGCTGTCTGTAATGGCCACCACATACAAAGAGCTCAGCCGGAAAAAGAAAGTGCTGGAGGAGCTTGTGAAGAAGTGAAAGTGATTTTGCTGACCGGGACAAAGGAACAGTGAAAGTATCCTGGTATTTAACACCTACTAAAGACACATTGTTCCTAGACTAAGCAGCGAATGGATATTAAAGGGAAAACTTTTTTTCTTTTCACTCTCCTTCCAAACGGAACAGCTCTGAGAGAAATCGGAAAACCCGCATTGAAGGTATGCTAAATGCTAAAGACTATGCTAATGCCAAAGGGATATGGATTTTTAAATATTTAAAGAAATTTTTTTCTTTTGCTGTGAGTGGGAAGGGAGAGGAAAAAAATTGAAGTTGAAAATAAGGAGCAGACTGCCTAGAATTTTAAAGAGCCATTTGAACATTAATAAGACTTCAAAAAGACATATTTTAATTGGAATTTTGTGATTTAATAGCAACCCCAGAAAAAGAAATGGAAGAAGGGAAAAAGTGCTAAAAGAAATAGTCTATCTGGATTGTTTGGTGACTTTGGATCTTTTGGGAAATTTTTTTTCTTTGTTTAAAAACACTCGGGTGGTTGTTTTGGGAAAAATTTTTCCTCTTTATAATGGCATCATCCTTGGATGAATCTAAAACTGAATATCCAAAATATAAAAAGGAAGAACAAGACTGGAAAGATACTTTGGACATTCTTTTTCAATCTCTAGAAATGGCAGTGCGTTCCTATGGAGAATTGATTGCGCAGCAGGATAATTGGGACAAAGAAGAAACTATTTTTGATGAACATGTGATCCTATTGGGGGAGAAGAAGAAAGAGGAAAAGGAAAAAGGGATTTTAAAACCTAAAAAAACAACCAAAAAAGATAAAAATGAGTTGAAAGGTGGATATAAGGTTAGAAAACAACAGGAAGGGGGAAAGCAGAAGAAAAGGGAGGTGGAGAGACAAAGGGGTAAAAAGGGTAAGGAAAAGAATAAGCAAGGGAGAAAGGAAGGGGTGAGAAGTCTCAACGATGGGAAGCAAGATTTAAAGAAACAAAATTTATTTAGAGACAATGGGTAAATCTAATTGAAAAAGGGATTCTGTAAGGTACATAAGATTGTGTTATTATAGGCATTTTTACAATAAAATGTTTAAGATATAAATGAGTATTAATAGGTATAATTAAAATGGTTTTGACAGGGGTACTAGCTATATTATATATTTATAAATTTGTTTCTTTGTTATTGTTGTTCTTTCCTTCTTTTTTCTTTTTCTCTCTATATAATATATTGTGTGACTTTGGGATGTGCTAAACAGAATCCCAATACAAGTTATGTGTGATATTAAGTATTATTAGGTTAGGGGAAAGAGTTAAAGGTGTCATACTCCAATTAGTGTACAGGAGAGGTTTTGTTTAAAGAGAAAAAATGAATGGATAGTTGAGAACAGACAAAGAATGATATTATGACTTGAACTGAGATAAGTAGAATAAAACTAAGAGAGTTAAAAAAAGGAAGAAGCTATATAGAAAATGGAAAACGGTAATAAGATATGGAATGATATATAAAAGGAACATGATTTTTGAAGTGGTGTCTGTACGATGAGTTTTAACCCGGGATCAAGCAACTTTCAGAAAAGATGTTTTATGTTTTTATGTTTTATGTCTTGTTTGTTTTTGTATTGGAAGAGAATAATGAAAATGTATAAGACAGATGGATATAAAAAATGTATACAATCTAAAGTTAAAGAGATATAATTTGAATAAATAGAAGGAAAGGAAGTAATAAAGAGAAGTTCGGGATAAGATATGAAGATGAATATATAAGGTAAATATATATATTAAATTGTGTTTGTTTGGAAATGTGACAACTTGGAATAATTCTGTCTTTAAATAAGATGTTGTATTGGTTTTTTTAGAAAAAGATTTCTTATGTCATTATATTTTATGTTTTGTTTGTTTTGTAAAATCAATAAAATTTGTTTTAAAAAAAATAACAGATGAATCAGGAGTAAATCTAGATTTCTTTTCATTGAGTTTAATTAAACTTAAATTAAATTATTTAATTGAAATGAAAATAACGCTTATAAAAAGATAATTTCCTCTTCTGTCCAATGAAAACCATTCAGTAGGAATTGTAAAAGAACTCTGGGATTGCTACTATATTGTATCTTTGATGCATCAGTTTTGAGTATGTTGGAAGAACCATAATTTTCTTCCTATATGAAACAGGCTCAAAATGGGACATGTTCATGGAGGTTGGCTATTAGCTTCATCTGGACAGGAAATGCTGTTATAAACTTCCTGTTTGGGCTGCAGCCTTGCCCAAACCACAGTAATCCTTCTAATTCTTGTATGGATTTGTGTGTCTCTCAGCTTTATTCCTAGTCTCATATCTGTCTGCCTTATCTTTCAGTGTCATCTTGGAAGCAACACCTGTAGGTTTAGTAAAGCAGTATTAAATTTGAAAAAAAGAGTCTTCTTTTATCTATTAATGAAAATAGACACAGTCAAGAAAGAAAAAGAAAGAGTGAAATCTGGGCCAATGGCTATTGAAGAGTTCCCTACTGATTAAGGAAAAAGCTTCTTTAGAGGCAGAGGGTTGGTAACTCAGCATATGGCAATTATATGCCACCACAGAGATGGAATAATGAAATAAAATAGCTGTCTTGTTTTGTAAAAAGCACTGAAATTGAATTTATGGAGGAATAATGCTCTCAATGACACAACAATTGAATTGCTACCTTGGCTTAGCCAAGTGACTGAGAGTTGCTAATCAGTTTAAAGGCTGGCTAAAGCTAAGGCAGCCAGGAGAAACCCTTGATAAGATGGAGGGTCTTTGAGGATGACTTACCATCTTCTTTATGCCTTTCTGAAAAAACAGCAAGGGGGAGATGAGTGAAGTTGTTATTAAGAGAATGGCAAATGTAGGGATGATGATGGTGAAGGGATGCTCGCACTGGACGACAGAGTTCTCCAAAAATGTTCTAGATCTGTGTTCGCCTAGTTTTGTAACACTGTCCCATTTTTCTTTCCATATCCATTCTCCTTATTTTTTTATATCCCTTGATATTTGCTTTGCTCCATTTGTGCATGGCATCTTTGTTTTATCCTGAATACCTTTTTGGTAGAATCTACACTGATTTTATTTTTTTAAAAAAATGCAAACAATAAATATGTGGATCCTCAAGTAGTTGGAATCTGAGCAGTTCCTCTGGTCATTACCAGAAGGAACATTCTATGCAGTATTTAATCATATTCTAAGGATTGCTAATAAAATTGGCATTTCAGGACCTTGGAGAGTCTAAAAGAACTGGTATTCACAAGATAGGGCAGAAATTTAAAGTGTCTTCTATGCTGGAATCTATCTTAGTTTGTTCTCCCAGGTGCTTTTCTTTTCCTGAATAGACTTGGGGTGGGATGGGGTGGGGAGCAATGCTTTGATCTTGAGACAAATGGCATATTTATTTATTTGTTTCATTTATAAAGCTGTCCACCTTACAGCAGTGATGTACCCAGATTAAGACTATCATCACAACATATAATCCATGTCACCCTGATTAAAACAACCACAATAAAAGACACACCACCAATAGAAGGTCTTGGCCCTTGTCCACCACTTGTCTTGTTTCTTGTAAAGATGTCCAGATCCTTGCTTGTCACCATATTCACTGAGTGATCCTGAGCCACATTTTCTTTGTTAGTCAATTCTAATCTACCAAGTAAAGATGAAAATAAAATGAAAATTGAACCAGGATGGGACTTCCGGTGGTGAGGTCATGGTGGAGCAGAGCAGGAGAGCGATCTCTGCAATTCTGTATCCAAATTTTCATGCTTGGAAGCTCTCAGAGGCACCATGAAGCTTGGAGAGACACACAAATTAGAAGGGGAAGTCTAGGAGCAGAGTGGAGGAAAGCAACCTCCTACTGCAACGAGGGGAAGCCTTTTGAATTTGGCATGAAAGAAACCCGGCATCTATGGGGGGTCCGAAGCTGTGACAGCCAGCTGCAATTGGGAAGCAGGAAAGTGGATCAATGCAAGACATCAGAAGAACGGTAGACTGGGACAGTTTTTGAGAGGTGAGAGAAGAGAGCCCGGTGAAAGATTTTGACAGAGGGAGTCTCCAGAGAGAGTGAATACAGTGGCAAATTGGTGGGTGATAGCGGAGCAAAAGGGAGAGGAGGAAACAGAACAGTTTGACAGCTGAGACAGAGTGCCACAGAAGAAAGGATCGAGACTCTGTGAATAAAAACTTAAAATTTCTACGATTTGGATTGATTACTAGCAAAGCAGAAAAGGAACGTTAGAGAGAACAATTGGAACTTTAATGGAGAACTGTAGTTGAACGGAGAGTGGAGCCATTTTGATAGAAAGCTGTGACTGTGCAATTTGAGAGTGAAAGTGACTAAGTAATTAAAGATGACCAATGAAACAGGAAATGAGGAAAGTAATGTGATGGTGTGCAGAAGAAAGGGAAAAGAAGAAGGAAGAAAGAAGAAGAAAGCTGAATCATTTCTAAGTATTAAGTTCAAAATTGTATATATATGCTCGCCATCTTCAGGCTGGTGCTTTCAAAAGCACCAGCCTGAAGATGGTGAGTGGGACCTCATTGAAACATTGCCAAGATACTCTCAATCTTACATGGGAAAATACCTGTACCTGTTTCGAAGGATGGCTGCTATTTTTCTGTCTGTTTTGAAGGCAGTCTTGATGTGATGTCTGTGCAGTATCTTACTAATTTTATCTGTAGTACCTCTTATGTAGGGCAGGACAGCTGTTCCATAGGTCTGTTCATCTTCTGGGTCACTATTATGTCTCAGTGTGTTTTTGTGGATCAAGCCAGTGATTTTGCTTTTGTGGAAGCCGTTGGCTGTCAGTACCTTAGTCAGGGTGCATAGTTCAGTCTTAATGTGTGTCTTGTCTGCCAGGCGTTTGGTTCTAGTAATTAGTGCTTTAGCCATGGAGTTTATCTGTGCTGGGTGGTGGTGGGATTGGGCGTTGAGGTAGCATTTAGTGTGTGTTTTCTTCTGGTATACGTTGTGTCCTAGTGTGCCATCTGTTTTTTTGTAGATTAGTACATCTAGGAATGGTAGTTGTTTTTTTGTTTCTATTTCCATGGTGAACTTGATTTTGGGGTGTGTGCTATTTAGGTGTGTTAGGAAATTGCTTAGGTTTTCTTTTCCATGGGGCCAAATCACAAATGTGTCATCGATGTATCTTAACCATAGTTTGGGTCCAGAGCCCTGGCCAATGCCATCCACAAACCCAAACTATGCACAGGTCAAGTAGGACCCACAAAAGCCCTGCCTATTTGCGTGACTACATCACGTAAAGTTGGACTGTACCAAGAGGGGAGGGGTGTTGTATATAGACATTTGCATATTCGTAATACTACGTTCTGATCGGACATCACTACCGCCTAGCGATTGGTGATTAACAATAGATTATGATTGTTCAGTTGAAGTTACTGACAGTTAAATAAAGAGCTGAACTCAACTCCGGTCTCGAGTCTACCTTGTTCTGGTGATAGAACAATTACTTAGAAGGAAAAGGGCTACCTGCGATCCTGGAAAAGGATAAAGAAGAGATAAACAGGGAAATAACATTAAGAGAACTGCAAGAGGCAATCTAGAAACAGAAAAACAATAAGACACCAGGACCGGATGGTCTCCCAGGGGAACTGTATAAAATGCTCCAAGAAAAATTAGAAATGCAATTGTTAGAACCCTATAATGAGGTACTGATGACAGCAAAATTACTTAAGTCATGGGGGGAGACATACATAGCATTGATCCCAAAAGAAGATTTGGACCATCAATTAATTCAAAATTATAGGCCCATATCCCTTTTAAACGTTGATTATAAAATATTTATGTCCATAATGACAGAAAGATTGAAATAACCCTTAATCAGATCATTCATGGTGACCAAAACGGATTCTTACCGAATAGACAAATTAAAAATAACACCAGAATGGTATTGAATATAATAGAATATTATGAAGCAAACCTAGGAAAACAATTGGCAATGGTCTTCCTTGATGCACAAAAGGCATTCAACAATTTTAATAGGTAGTTCATAATACAACAATTGAAAAGCATGCAATTTGGCAATAAATTTATCAAATTGATTTCAACAATTTATACAACACAGACGGCCAGTGTAATAATGAACGGTGACAGAATGCAAATGTTTAAGATCAACAAAAGAGTAAGGCAGGGATGCCCACTGTCACCCCTTCTCTTTATCCTTAGCTTAGAAAACTTATTGGAAAATGTTAGGAAAAATGTAGAAATCAAAGGAACTTTAATTAAAAAAGAGCATTATAAGGTTCAGACATTTGCTGATGATATAGTATTTTTTCTGGAAGATCCAGAGGATACAGGAGTAAAATTAATAAAGGAAATAGAGGAATTTGGCAAGGTCACAGACATTAAGATTAATGAAAACAAAACAAAATTATTGACTAAAAATTTAAAAGATAAGCAAAAAAACAAACAAACCAGAATTAGAAGGAAAATCAGGAATGCAAAGTGTGAAAAGGTAAAACATTTAGGCATTTGGTTAACAGCAAGATGCTCTTCAATCAAAAAAGATAACTATGACAAATTAATAATACAAATTAAAAAAGAATTGGAAATGTGGGGGAAATTACAGCTATCATTACTGGGGAAAATTGTGGCAGTTAAAATGTCTACTCTACCAAAAATACTATATCTTTTTCAAACTGTACCAGTAAGATTGGAGAAAACCTTTTTTAGAGAATTAGATTGAATAATAAGTAAATTTGATTGGGATGGGAAAAAAGCCAGTATAAAAATGAAATTATTACAGGACAAAAGAGAAAGGGGTGGCTTTGGACTCCCTGACTGGGAAATGTATTATCAGGCTGTGGCTATGGTATGGATTAAAGATTGGATCAACCTGGAAAATAGAGGAGTATTGTCGAGTATTGCAGAGAGGGTGGCATAGTTTCTTATGGAATGGGAAATGTAAACAGCATGCATATTTCAGAGACACATGATTAGAGATTCATTAATTCCGACATGGAACAAGATTAAAAAGAATCATTATACTAAAATACCAAACTGGCTGTCAACTATGGAAGCACAAATCTACCCAAACGCAATGGATCTGGGAAAAAAGAGGAATTATAAAGACCTATTAGACACACAAGGAAGATTAAAAATGAGTCAAGAATTACAGCAACAAAATATAAAGATAGATTGGTGGCCATACATGCAAATCCAGGTGAGATATCAGAAGGACAAAGAGCAATTTGGTTTCTGCACAGAAAAGCATCAATTAGATAAAATTCTACAAGAAATGGAAAAGAAAATTATTTCAAGAATATATAGCTTTCTACTAGATTTTAAAATGGAAGAGGAGGTAGTCAAAGAGATGATGGTGGTATGGGCGAAAAATGTTGGCCATAGTATAGACCTGGAAAACTGGGAGAGAATGTGGGGATCAAATTACAAACTAATTACATCCACAGCATACAAGGGAAATCAATACAAAATGTTCTACAGATGGCACCTTCCCCCTGCTAGACTGGCAAAAATATTTAACTCAGACCCAAATTGTTGGAAATGTGGAAAAGAAAAAGGCACTTATTTTCATACCTATTGGACATGCCAGGAAGTGAAAAAATATTGGAATACAATTAGACAATGGATTGAAGAAATCACAAAACAGAAAATTGAACTTAATCCGGAAACTTTTTTATTAGGTATAATAACACAAAAATGCAATAAAACAGATAGATATATCATGTTACATATATTAACAGCTGCAAGGATCTCGTACGCACAACTCTGGAAGGAAAAAAGGGTTCCACTGGAAGGCATGGTTATAAAAAATAATAATAGATTGTATAGAGATGGACAGGCTAAGGATGAAAATAAAAGACAGAAAAGATTCAATTTATTATAGGGCCTCGGATGCCTGGTATGAGTGGTTTAGAAATAAAAATAAAATAAAATGGCAATTAGGAAAAGAATGAGGGAATATGTAAATATGTAAATATACCATGGAGAAGATTGATATCTAAGGATAAAAGATATTGATTTATAGCAAGAGTAAGACGTAATGGTAAAGGAATAAGTAAATACATATACTGAAACATATACGGAAAAATGTGAGGAGATGCAAAAGATGTCTTGATGTTGATAACAATGTATAAAGTTTTATTTTATGTTTTTAAAATTTGAAACTTAATAAAATTTATTTAAAAAGAAAAAAGAAAATTGAACCAGGATGCATTTCATGGAGAAAGGAAATCCTAAACATGTATTAGTTTTGCTTAACAATTGAAACAGCAATGGATGACATCCAGATTTAATGTCATTTAGAGCTGACTCATTGAAAAAAAAAAACCTTTCTTGTTGGTATCTCTAGATGGCTTAGATTATGTTTTTTTCAGTGGATGGGGATGGATGTTTTTTCAGCTATAAAAGAATCATATTTAATATCATATTCAAGGATCTCCAATCCACAATTATAAATATTAGAACACTTTTGTTTGTTCCTTTAATAAAAAAACCTTATAATTACATACAATGGATCTTCAATCAATCAGTCAATCAATCAATCAATCAATCAATCATTAGAACAGAGCTGGAAGGGACCTTGGAGGTGTTCTAGTCCAGCCCCCTGCTCAAGCAGAAGACTCACTGCCATTTCAGACAAGTGACTGTCCAGTCTCTTCTTAAAAACTTACACTGTTGGAGCATTCACCACCTCTGAAGGCAACCCCTTCCACTGGTTAATTGTCCTCACTGTTAAGGAAATTTCTCATTCATTCCAGGCTGCTTCTCTCTTCGATTAGTTTCCATCTGTCATTTGTTGTTCAGGTGCTTTCAAAAATAAGTTGACCTCCTCTTCTTTATGGCAGCCCCTCAAATCCTGGAATACTGCTATCATGACCATGATTAAAAACAAACAAACCAGGAGATCTGAGAGGATTTATGTGACTATGGTTCCTTTAAATATAAATATATTGAAAAGATATGCTGTAAAATCAGGTTGACACTATTGGCTGACATTTACACACTGAATAGTTTTTGAACAACTAATACTTTTTTGTTTTTAATTTGCTCAACCTGCTGTTTCTTAGCAATATGAAAAGAACGCAAATTTCCGCAGAGGACCTGCAAAACAAGTAAAAAATGTATAGAAAAGTAAACATTAATGATTGAATTTCTATAAACCCATTGTGTCATTTCCAGGCAAACAGAGGTGCTAGTGATAACATCTGTCACCTGCAGGAGAATAAATTAATTATAAGAGACTGTCAAATGTTTGATTTTGGTTCAATTATAACTGGAAAGCAAATTATTATTCTGTTGGTACAACATGTAAAGTAGAAACAAGGGAGGAAGGGATGGACAGTAGGTCAATACCAGGGGTGGGATGCAAATATTTTTACTGCTGGTTCCATGGGGGTGGCTAGGTGGGCATGGCCATGTGACTGGGTGGGCATGGCTTCTTTTTGTGCAGCACTCCCCCCCGCCCCGCACTCCATTTTTTGGCCTCCTGGGTATCAGGAAAGCCTCCTGGGGGGGCATTTTTTGCTCTTAGGAGGCTTCTCTGAATCCCAGGAAGGCAAAAAATGGAGCGCAGGGGGCTGTGCAGCACACACACACACACCCGCATCCCTTTTTGCCTCCTGGACCTCAGGGAAGCCACCTGGGTGAAGCAGTAAGACAGCAAGGGGGATCCTGGCACAGCTGATAGTCAGGAGGAAAAAAGAAAGAAATATTGGCTCAGCCAAACCAGTACCTGAGTGGTAGTATTTTTTACTACCAGTTCACCCGAACCAGGCCAAATAGGTAGAATCCCACCACTGGTTAATACCTGCAAGGACTTGACCATGAAACTTGTTTTGAATTTTATGAAGCACTAGATAAATTTTGCAGAGATAAGATTAGCTATCTCTTAGCACTATCTAAGAGATAGCTACTGGATGCTGCCTCTAAAAGGTTGAGTTGAATTATCATGCTTAGTATCTTTTGTTAGAACTGACCTCCATATCCTGTCTACTTTCAATTGAATACTGAGTTTCTTTATAGGACAACCTGCAGTGACACTCTGGTTTCTTATTTTTGTTGAAGAATATGTCTTTTGCATTCAACTAATTTATGTACAGACACACAAGCACAAACATACACTATAGCATTTTAAGCAAAGGCTCAGGAAGGGACTTTTGTCCTTGGAAATGCTGTGATGCCTTCTTTTCAAATGGCTTTCTTTTGTTTTACGGGGTAGCTTTTCTGCCTGCTAGTGTATCTTATTTAATTGGGACCAATCTCTTTGGGATACTGGCAAATAAAATGGGGCGGTAAGTAGAGAAGTTCAAAAGATTTTTGAATGTTGAAGAATTGTGAAATCTTGTTGCATCTGTGATGGTGTTGTCATGGAGAAGAGAGTGATTTTGGGGAGTGTTTCCTTTGTGATGTTCAGGAGAAAAACAACAACCAGGATTTATCCTAATCTCTGTCTGTCTGTCCTTCCATCCCTCCATCCTTCCATCCCTCCATCCCTCCCTCTATCTATCTATCATCTATCTATATGTCATCTCCATTCATCCATACCTAACCCCATCTATACTTATCTGTTCTGTCTCACCTGTGGCCACAAGGTGAGAGTCCAAATGTCCAAAGGAAAAAACATGAACAGACAATATCAGGAACAACAGAGTTAACTTTCCTCTGGCTGAATTCGTCATTGGCAGTTTTCCCAGAAGCTGTCTGCAAATTCAGATAACGAGCATAACTATAATTCAGAGCCGAACGGCAAACCAAAAACCTTTTCCAAACTGCAAACGCAAATAACAAAGTTGATCCAAACAGGGCTTCAGAGCTAACACGCCTCCTTATATTTCCTGAAGGGGCGTGTCAGTCTCTTACTCAGTCCCTGATTTGACGGCTCCTTCCAGTTTGTGCTTGACGTTTGTGCTTACGTCTGTTCCTTGCATCAAACCAAGATTCTTCAGTTTGATCTTCTTCCAAGGGCTCTGGCACGTTCTCCTGATTATCTGCTGACACAGGTGTAATTAATGAGGAAGGTCTGGGAAAGGATGAAGATTCTGAAACTTCCAGCAAAGCAGGTTCAAACCCCAATGCCCTATCTTCCTCTTCCTCCTGACTCCCATTTGTGTCACTCAACAAGGCAGGCTCAAACCTTAATGCCAGATCTTCCTCATCACTCGAGCCTATGTCTTCTGACAGAGCAGGTTCAAACCTCCTAGTCACAACACTATCCCTCACCCCGGGGCCCTTCCCATGAGTCTGATGATTCCATTCATGGAATCTCCGGATAAGGTCCAGGGCGTGAACCGTGGAAGCATCCTCCCAGGAAAGAGCCTCTGATCCATTCTCCAGCCTCCTGATGAAGTACTGAAATCGTCCTTTCAGCCAGCAAGAATCCCAAATGCTGACCACCATATCATCAACAGCAGGATCATCGCTGGGTACAGATGGAGAAACTGTACCAGCAGGAGAATGGAGAGTACACGATGGGGTGTCAGGAACTATTCTTCACCATAATGGCGTTCAACCTGTGGTAGTCACAACACAAACGTAAATCGCCCGTCTTCTTTTTTACCAAAAGGACGGGAGCGGAAAGAGGAGATGACGATGGCCAGATAAACCCCCAGGCCAAGTTCTTTTCCAAGAAATCGTGAAGAGCAGCCAATTTGGGCTCAGACATAGAATACAGATGACCCTTGGGTGGCAGAGCATTGAGCAGTAGGTGCACAGGACAGTCATAGGGTCGATGAGGGGTTAACCGATCCACCTCCTTCTCACTAAAAACATCTGAAAAGTCAGATAGTTCAGGAGGTACAGAGACGGTGGGGGCAATGATGTCCTGGCCAGCACAGGTGTGTCGTAGATGGTCCACACACTGGAGACTCGGGAACGAAATGGCATTCTGTGCCCATGCCACCCGAGGATCGTGCAACCGTAGCCAAGCCATTCCGAGAACCAAGGGAGATGGAGGTCCGATGTGATATAAAAACTAATTGCCTCCTCATGGTCCCCAATGACCAGGCGTAACGGCTGAGTAGTAAAACGAATAGGCCCAGCTCGCAGTTCCTGCCCATCAATTGTTTCCACCTTAATGGGAGGCTCCACCACAACCAAGGGAATGTCAAAATGTGTTGCAAAAGCCTGGTCCATAAAATTGGTCGTAGCCCCCGAATCCATTAACGCAGCAGCAGGAATTCCCTCTGGCCGGGACTGCAAGCAAACCCGCGTGTCCAAAAGCAAATGTCGGGGAGGACCAGAGTTCACCTCCGCTACTTCAGGCAGTTGTTTGATACGTGTCTGGCTTAGAGTTTCCCCGAGACCAGACCGACTTTGTTTCCCCGACTGTACAAGATTAGATTCGTGCACTGGCTTTCGTGCCCCCTGTCGTTTACCAGGACAGGAACTTGCAAAATGTCCAGATCCCCCACAATACAGACACAAGACTCCCTGGAATCTCCGCGTGCGTTCTTGTGCTGTCAAACGAGGGCGGACCACACCCAACTCCATCAGTTCCTCAGTCCTTGCCACAGCACTGTGGGAGACCTGGGGCATTGGTTGCACAGGATGCTGCTGCGGCCTTGAAAGGGAGGACTGCTCTGGAACTGGGCGTCTAGTCTTGCGCCATTGAAGCCAGGCGTCAATGCGCAAACATTGCACCACCAGAGCATCCAGGGTTAGAGCCGGCTCCACATGCACCAACTCATCTTGTATTTCCTCTGCCAGACCATCTTGGAAAGCGTCCATTTGGGCTGCCTCATTCCATGCAGAGTCCATGCAGAGCAGACGAAACTCTGAAATGAACTCCTGCAATGGGCGTTTCCCCTGGTGAAGTTCCTTTAAGTGTCTGGCGGTGGTCTGAGCTTTTATGGGGTCCTCATACATCGAGCGTAGATGGTGCCAAAAGCCCTGATAGTCCATTAGTAAGGGACTACTTTGCACCAATAAAGGAGTGGCCCATCTAGCAGCCGAACCCGACAAAAGACTGATAACAAACCCCACCCGAGCCCGGTCATCAGGGAAATTTTCTGGCCAAAGAGACATAGGCCGAATTGACACTGCCCCATAAAAGCCGGGAACATTTCAGGCTGTCCAGAGAATTTATCTGGCACAGCTACTGGGCATTTTCTATGGGGAGGAGCAGGAGGAGCAGCAGGGGTTTGCATCAGCGTAAGATGGTTAACCAGCTGGGTGACTTGTTGCTGCAAAACCTGGTTATCTTGCATCAGTTGAGATATCTGCTGCTGCTGCTGCTTTAGCTGTTTTTTCTCCATTTTAGTCAGAAAATGGAATTAAGGGTTCGGATCAAAAATGTTCTGTCTCACCTGTGGCCACAAGGTGAGAGTCCAAATGTCCAAAGGAAAAAACATGAACAGACAATATCAGGAACAACAGAGTTAACTTTCCTCTGGCTGAATTCATCATTGGCAGTTTTCCCAGAAGCTGTCTGCAAATTCAGATAACGAGCATAACTATAATTCAGAGCGACCAGCAAACAGAAAACCTATCCAAACTGCAAACGCAAATAAAAAAGTTGATCCAAACAGGGCTTCAGAGCTAATACTCCTCCTTATATTTCCTGAAGGGGCGTGTCAGTCTCTTACTCAGTCCCTGATTTTTACGTCTCCTTCCAGTTTGTGCTTGATGTTTGTGCTTATGTCTGTTCCTTGCATCAAACCAAGATTCTTCAGTTTGATCTTCTTCCAAGGGCTCTGGCACGTTCTCCTGATTATCTGCTGACACAGGTGTAATTAATGAGGAAGGTCTGGGAGAGGATGAAGATTCTGAAACTTCCAGCAAAGCAGGTTCAAACCCCAATGCCCTATCTTCCTCTTCCTCCTGACTCCCATTTGTGTCACTCAACAAGGCAGGCTCAAACCTTAATGCCAGATCTTCCTCATCACTCGAGCCTATGTCTTCTGACAGAGCAGGTTCAAACCTCCTAGTCACAACACTTATCTATCCATTCATTACTTATTCAACTATCCTGCATTCTTTAGCTTGCCTGTGGTAAATGATCTACATACCTACCTACCTATTGGCTAAATTTCCACAGATATTTATTGCAGGTATTTTAGGACAGTTCTGACAGGGGAATCTATTGTTGATTTCTGCAAAGAAAGGTATCCCAGTATTGATGGTTTTATTGAATTTGCAAGATGAATCTTTCAAACAGCCTTCAAAACTTTTGATATTGTTTCTTCATTGCTTTTCTTGGCAGCTGGCTGTGTTCATTGATTGGGATGATGGTCATAGGAGTCAGCCTCCTCTGTGTGAGTATGACAACACATTGCATAACCCAAAAATGAAGAAACCAAGCAAAAAGTCTTAATTCTAGCTTAATATCTGCCAACATTGTTGCAGATAGCACAGGAGTTTCAAAGAGGATATGGAGGTGGCAGCCTGCATCCTAATAGAATTTTATAAGAAAAGATATATACTAATAAACAATGACAAAACATGGGGAAATTTAAAAGTGAAGGAAAAAAATTCCTTCCAATCTTCTACCCATTTTTGTGTGATTTTCCCATCCTATGCCACCATTTTTTTCTATGGACCTTCATGGTTCTAGTCTAGTAAACTCCTTCAAATTAATTAGAATCTGACCTGGTTAGGACATAAACCGAGCTAAGCAATGGTGTTTTATTCTGCAAATCTTATGCAAATCTACTCATTATAGTTTAGAAACCATGATTTATTGTGTATTCTAATTAGTTTTATTAAACCATGAGTAAACAAATCTTAGCATATCTTGGCGTGATATGCTAGGAGATCCAAAAGACTGATAGAAAAATATACTTTGAGGGTTTTCTAAAAGGTTTTAAAGGTTGGAGCTGACTTCATCCCATTATGTCTAATGATTGAATGTTGCATCAATATTTCTACTGCCTTACATCAACGGGTTCCAACTGATGAATTCAACCAATCAAGCATGGTTGAGACAATCCAAACTCTTAAGGCAACTTTATTGACTACATCATTTCTGCACAGCTGAAAGCAAAACCAGCTCTACTTTATTCTCACAGTTTTAGCATAGTTAAATAATAGTTTCTCCCATACCCACCATTAGTGCAGGTCACATTGTCCAATTAGGTCTAGGTATTGTTAAGGAAACCTGTCCAAGTCCTTGCCGACTATCTGGTTAGATGACCTTGGTTCCCATGGGACAATTTCTTGTTGTCACCGGGAACTGGCCTTCCAATCCTAGTCTTCCCTCCCCCCTGGTTCTGTGGCAAGCTGAGATGCGAAAATGGCTGCAACAGCATAATCACACGTTGAATTTGACAGTTGGACCCCCCCTAGCATGTGGAGGGTACCTGGAAAATAGTAAATACATATCAGTTGCATCAAGGTTCCCCAACCCCACTAGGAAGGGCCCCCAGGTTTGGGGGGATACTTTTCACGGAATCTCCTTATGAACTGGTCCACCTTCATATTCTGAGCTTTAACCCACCATGCTTCTGACATTGGGTAACCCTTCCATTGTACTAAGTACTGGAGGTTTCCCTTATATAGCCTGGAATCCAAAATTCATCTAACTTCATAATGCTTCTCACTCCCCAGTATGATGGGATCTGGAGCCTCTTTCATCACTGACCTTAGCATGGATCCCACCACTGGTTTAAGTAGATACAATGAAACACTGGGTGCAGTTTTCCCAATATCTGGGGTAGTTTGAGTCCACTGTGATTGGGTTTATGACCTTCACAATAAGGAAAAGCCCTATGTATTTCTATCCTAGCTTTTTACAGAGTAACCTTAACTTTAGATACTTTGTAGACAGATACATTTTGTCCCCTGTGTAGAATATCCCCTGGGATGATCACTTCTTATCTGTCTGGAATTTCTGACTCTTTGGTGAATGCCTTCTTCACATTTCCCCAGGCATTTTGGAGGGAACATACCCACTCAGTCAAGCTTACTGATGAGTGGGGTTCCCTAGGGTATTCTGGCACAAATTCTACCCACATTGCTACCTTAAAAGGGGTAAGTCCCCTACTACTATGCAAGGCATTATTGTAGGCCACTTCAGCAAATAGCAGGATTTCTACCCAGTTAGATTGCTGATAGTTGACATAGCAATTCAGGAATTGTTCCACCATTGCATTAGTATGTTCCACAGCCCCGTCTGTGCTCAGATAAAAAGCCAAGCTAAGCCCCTAGGATGATCCTATCAGTTTGATGAATTTCCTCCAAAATTTGGCTGTGAATTGACCAAGACAATTTGATTTGGCACCCTATGTAGTAAAAAATGCTACCGGTTCAGGCAAACCAGTAGTAAAAAAATGCTACAGGTTCAGCTGAACCAGTATTTCCAATGATCAGCTATGCCATGTGATTTAGTTTAGCTAGAAAGCAGGAAATCGTTGGATTTCTTGCTTTCTAGCTAATCTAAATTGCGCATCACAGCTGATCCCCCCCTCGCTGTAATACTTACCTCTGAAGGCTTCAAAATGCTTCTTTTTTCAGTACCCAGGAGACTTCCCTGAGACTCAGTAGGCCAAAAACAGGGTGCAGGAGGGTTCTGCGTGGCCCCGCTATGCCCCATTTTTGCTCCCACTAGGCCAAAAACAGGGTGCTGTGAAAGAAAAAAAGTCACATGACCACCTAGCCACACCCACTAAGTCACATGCCCACCTGGTCATGCCCACCTAGCCACACCCATCTATCCACACCCACAGAACAGATAGTAAAAAAATTGAATCCCACCACTGCAGTAGATTTGCTGCATAAACATGTTAGCCAATTTATGGGCTGATGGGAGGTTTGGACAAGCTATGAAATGCCACTCACCAATGAGCCATCCACTTACTCAAAATTCATAAGGTGGTGTACCTTCTCATTCATAACCGCAACTTCAGCACTGGCTGCAAGCTGATTAAGCATCGGATGCACCCTGAATCTATGAGCGCTTTCACCTCTCCCTGGATTCCTAATTTGGGCACTACGATTCTCATGGGGACTGACAAGGGATGATGGTTCCACTTACCTTTTGATCATCCTCCCCTTCATTGTCGCTCTCATAGAGGTTAAGCTGCTGCTCTTCCTCACCTTCGCTGCTAGGGGAAGTGACCTCCATGTCCTGGTGTGATTTTTTCTCATCCCTTCTTTTGGGGTTTCTTCCACTAGGGCAGGGCTGGGGCCCAGTACCAGGCACACAGCCGCTCAGTGTTCTTCCTGGCCACATTGGAAGCACAAGCTGGATTTGTGCCTTGGGGCCTCCAGGGGGGCTGGTATTGATGCAGGCAATGCTCTCCTTCCCAATCGGCATCTCTCCTAACCCTTTTTTTGGCCAACTTTCATGCCCCTATGCCTCTTGTATTCCTTTATATTGAGCTCCACCACTGTTGCCAGTCAATACCAGTCACAGATCCAGTTGGGTATTCCCCAGGGCAAGCAGGTGTGGAACAGCTCCTGATTCAAGCCATTTCTAAAATGGTAGACCAACAGCTTCTCCAGCCAGTGCCTCAGTTTCCTTGCAAATTCTCCAGAACTCATGAATGTACTCCATTACCATCTGACTGGTAATGAACAGGGGTGGGCCCACCAATCCATGCCCACAGAACTGGTAGTATTCTTTTTTAATCCCACCACTATTCTGTGCACACCCTGTACTTACCTGCATCCAAAATGGGCCACATGGGGATTCCTGGGAGGGGTGGGGGAGGGTAGGCATGGCCAGCCAGGAGTGGGATTTGGGGGTTCTGCAAACTGTACAGAATCTTAGCTAGAGGATCTCCCAAACCCCTGCGAACCCGCAGCAACCCATCCCTGGTAATGGATGGTTTGCATCTCCTATTCTGGTCACTGGACTTGGGTGTCATCTTCAAATCTGGCTCTGAGCTCCATCAGAAAAGCATCAGCATTCCCTAATTCTGGCACCCCTTTGTCATGGTACTCCTTCACCCAATCTGCTGCATCCCCCTCAAGGTTAGCAAAAATGGTGTCTACCTTTGTTACCTTGTTGGGGTAAGCCAGAATGTATTGGTCTAGGTGTGCTCACAACTGGTTTAGGAAGAAAGTTAGTTTCTCTGGGCTTCCGTCAAATGTAGTCTTCATTGCCAGAGGATCTAGTTTTCCCTCCCCGCTTCTGTGGCAAGCTGAGAAGTGAAAATGGCTGCAACAGCATAATCACTCTTTGAACTTGACACCTTAAGTTTTCATCAAAAATAAGAGTTATGACTTCTGAGCTTTAATCCATCCTTTCTCTTGTGCACCCTAGATTCCCCTGGCTCATAATATCTATGGACTTATTGGACCTAATAGTGGACTTGGTTTTGCCCTTGGTAAGATTTTCAAAGACTTGGTAACTTGTGACTATCCAATTCAGGACAATTATCTTCAGTTAATTGTACTAGGTACAGATGGAACTGAATTGTTGTAGAAAATGAAGTGAAACTTTCCTGCAGTCAAGCCCAGCTGAGCGATTTTATGGCCACACTAATTCTTGGCAAAAGATCTTACTCTGGGGGTGGGGAAGAGCCACTATTCTGAGGTTCAAAACTGAAGGGAATACAATGTATATTTCAGACTGTTCGTGATGGTTATTTCATTCCACATTTAGGGAATGCAAGCATATTTTGGAAGCATTATGACTTGTTCATGAAACATGAATGGGGGATGAAATGCTATTTCTTATTAGATCTTTTTGTTTTATTTTGTGGACAGGCATGGTGGATTCATCAATGATGCCTATCATGGGATACTTTGTGGATCTTCGCCATACTTCTGTTTATGGCAGCATCTATGCCATTGCTGATGTGGCTTTCTGTCTGGGCTTTGCTATTGGTATGGACTAAAATGCATTATAATGAATGACATAAATTACCTTTTTGTTGCATCTGTACATTGGCAATTCCTAGGAAACTAATTGACTAATTGTTTTTTTTTACAAAAATAAGCTTTTTCTAACATGTACCTGACAGAAAAAGAACGAAAACAAAAACCAGATGTAGTTATAGTTCAAGGAGACTCATTCCAATAAATATAGAATGTTATCATAGATAACATTTTAAAATGGATTTCAATCAGTCTATGCATGCATCATTAAGTCTGGATCTAAATGGAGAGAACGTGGGGTGGGTGGGATGGATGTTTAGTTTGTTAGAAGTAAGTTTGTAAGATTTGAATTGATAAGATGTAATTTGCTGGAAGGCAGAGATGTGGCAATTATAATCAATTATTTACTGTGTTTGTTACATCCTGACATTCATATAGGAACTGAAAGTGCTCTCTTTCCTTCAATTTCCCCACACAAAAGTAGGCTGGGCAGAGGGAGTGATTGGCCCAAAGTCACTCATGTTGATCCCATGACTGCATCTGGTCTCCTCATGCATCTGGTCTCCTCATCATCTCTCTGTAAGAAGAACAGAAATGGAAGGGCAGAATCTTTACCAGCTGTTTGAAATATATGTGTTCCTAAAGAAGATCCGTACTTCAGCACTTTTACAGCTCTCCCCAAATTGCTGATTCTTCTGGGCACATAGATGCTGTTGCTTGATTGTGGCATTAATTTTTTTAAGATTGGCGATTCTTTTCTCAGAAAGAAGCCTGAGTCCTAAATCCACTCTTAGTTTTTTTAAAACCAATTTTCACCATTTAATTTTTTGCCAAAAAGCAAGCCAATGTAATACTGCTTGAAAACTATGCTGCGTTACAGAGAAACACATTTTAAAAGCAAAGAATCACTGCACAGTCTTCCTCCACCTCCTTCATTGACTAAACTAAGGATAGTTCTTTACAGTCAGAATAATGTATTGTTTTTGACAGGTCCCTCTACAGGGGGTGCTCTCATACGAGCTATTGGCTTCCCTTGGCTCATGGCCATCATTGCAGGGATCAACCTCGCATATGCGCCTGTGTTGGTTTCTACAAAGCCCCCCAGCCAAAGAGGAAAAGACTGTGAGTTTGGACAAAAATGGGGGTGGGGTGGATTTCTGGTGGTTGAACCCCAAGGGGAATAAAGAATAAATATCCAAAGGACAGTATTATTTATTATTAATTAATTATTTTTAATTATTAGATACTTAACTAAATATCTCTTTATTTAAAATTGATATTAGACCCATCCCAAGAATGGCCATAGAACAATCTAGCCAAGTTTAGTTCTTTATTTGCTTATATCATATAGAGAGATTCTCAACCTTTACCACTCTCATCATAAAGGATGCACCATTAGAAATTCTTAGGAATAGTTGTCCTAAATCTCTTCCTCTTTCCCCGATCCAGCTCCGGGCTGTGTTGTGCCTTATCCTGTCCACTATTCTCCTCAAAATGTGCTCTCTCCATCCTAGGAAACTGCCACCTCACTATAGTCCTTCACGCAATCCCCTTTTGTAAAGACAATCCCTCACACTTGGTTTTGCATTTCCATTTGCAAAATAGATCACAAATGATGACAAACCTTGAATGATAATTAGTTTTTTTCTGTGGTTTTTATTTTCTGTCTCATATTTTGTTTTTTCTTTCTTTTTTGAGCTGGCTGATGACTGTCCTAAAGCAAGAGCCTGAAGTTCAACTTTTTCTCAAATTGTTCTTCAATCCCCTTATGGGAGGGAGGGAAGGAGGGCTGAGGAAATATGTGATCTTGGATAGCATAACAGATCGCTTGAAGAACAAATTCTGGATTGATATCACTGGGTGTAACAATGATGCTCATGCTGGTCTTTTGCTTCCCTTCTCCTTGTCTCCTCTCTCAGGCAATTCTAAGCCAGGAGTGTTCCATGCAATCCAGAAGTTCCATCACTCAAAAGACCCTTCAAGAGTTTCCACTCACAGGCAACAGCGATGAAGAAATCGAGACTGATTTCTAAAAAGAGGGATCCACTTTTCCCTTTCTTTCTCTCTTCTAAATCCTCTATATCCTGTACTTTTCCCTGGCAAAGTCCAGCTGCAACTTATGGAATGACCATATAAAAAAAACCTCTGAGACATTTCTTTCAGAATGTTATGGCAGTAAGCTGTTTATTTAGGGAGTTATTTCCAGTTCTTAGAGGAAGGCCTACTGTACTGTAAACCTTTCTTCCCTCATCTCAGAACAATATTTGACAGAATAACTTTTTCTTAACACGGTTAGCTGTTTCGCTGCTTTTAACATGAGTTTGCACAACTCTCCATATGATTATTGGCACTATAGTAAAATATGCATTGCAAAAAGAGAAAATTGCCCTTATGTTGAGCTCAGCTCTTACATGTCCTTGGAATTTTCTCAGCAACAGTCTGAGATACATTTGTCCACTTCCAAATCAATTCTGTAGCCCAACCCAGCTTCAAACATATATTGGTAGAGTGACACCTGTTATAGTTTGTCATGATCTCTTATGAAAACAAATGGCTCATGATGTCATTGTGCGAAATATTGGAAGTGCAAAGTCTGACATTTTTGACCCTCTCTCCTTACAGATGCCCATGTGTAAATGACACTGAAAGAATACTTGAATGTTAGAGGCAGCATTTCTCTCATTCTCAAACATTTTATGTTACACAGATTTTGTGGTATTTTGCATAATCCTAATAAAGATATTTCTTAGTTATGTTTCCCTTCCTACCTTTATAATTCTTTGTTATTTTCTTTTTAACAGAATATGGTATATTTTATAAATGCATGCTTAGGCCCTCTTGTGGATGAATTGATCAATGCAGGTTCATCAAATCTATGTATGAGCTATTTGGTGAGCTAACTTTTAATAAGCTTAAAATGTGAATGCTCATCAAGTTGATGGAAAACAAAGAAGATATACTCAGACGTATTCTCGTGCATTAATTTCTTTGGTCTGCTTGCATGTGGAGCAGGGAGGGAAAGAACCATTATACTGCTTGTTCCTGAAATTAAAAAAATACGTAATGAGAGGGCGGAGCTGGCGTCACGACGATATGGCATGCGATCTTGGAGGTCTGAGATCGCTGCCAATATCTTTGCTCCTGGACGATCCTTTCAGATCTAAACCATCCCGAAGAGATGGTGAAAGTGAAGAGCGCATCCTGTCGATTCCAGGACCGCAAAGTCCCTGGTAGATCCAGGAGAAGCTCTTCTTGCCAGCAGCAAAGAGGCAGCCATTAAAGCTGCTAAGGTTGGGACAGCACCAAAACGGAAGAGAACAGAAAGAGAGAGTGTCCTGGTTTGGTGAGAACTTTTTCTTTATTCTAAGATCTGAAAGGACATCCTAAGGAAAAGAAAGAATCTGTAAAAGTTTTGACAGAAGTGATTAAGTGGCGATTTTAAACAGGAATGTCAAAGTAATGTTTTTTTTCTCATTGCTGGATTTTCTATACATGATCTTATATTTTGAAACTGGACTGTTTTTTTCTTTTTCATCTATTTTTTTCTCCTTTTTGATTTTGTAACTATTTTAGGCTAGAGACTCCCATTTAGTTATTTTTTTAAAAAAATATATCTTTTTTAAAATTAATTCTTATTGCATTTTGCTTGGAAAAAGAGGGGGAAAGTAAAAGCAAAGAAACTTTGTAACACTGCCAACTAGAGGCTTGGAAATATTCTATTTCTCTTGTGACCAGACAAAGCTGAGAAAGAAAGAACGGAGACTTTTTTTTTCAAGGACATTGCTATTCGATAAGATAGAGGGAAGAGCATGGGAGAGTACTATTGCAGGTGCTCTTCTGGGTTTCTATCAACAGCTGGAGTCTGGTGCTGAAGGTTATAGAAAAAGAAAAGATGATAAGTTTCTGGAGAAGAATGTTATAACAAGAGCCTTGGATAACTAAACAAAGTGCAGTGTGTTTTTTTGATTTTTTTCTAAGCTGTGCTACCCCTCCTCAACAGTTTACTTTTTGAAATAGCTATTTGGACTTTTAGTTCTTTGGAAGTTGTCTTTGCTTTTTTTTATGCTTGTCTTTGGAAGTTAATTTTTTACATTTGTTTTTTATTTTAAAAGAAAAGTTTTAGTATTAATGATTCCCTTCCCTTTCTTTTTAAGGGAGTAGCCTTTTTTTTTCTCTTTTTGATTTTCTAGTATTTTTGTTTTTCCATCTACCTCCAATACTGGTTTTTTCTTTCTTTTTATCTTTCTGGCTTTCTTCTTCTTTTTCTCTTATGCAGTCTTTTATATTTGAGACCTCTTAATTTATTTATTTTATTTTATTTGTCAATTGTTTACAAGATAATAAGTATAAGTGTATAAATAGTTATGAATACATGAAATGGGTACATATAAGAAAAATAAAAGAAAAATAAAAGAAACAACAGGACAGGGATGATAGGCACATTGGTGCGCTTATGCACGCCCCCTAGAGACCTCTTAGGAAAGGGGTGAGGTCAATAGTAGACAGTCTAAGGTTAAAGTTTTTGGGGTTTGGGGAAGAAACTACAGAGTCGGGTAGAGTATTCCAGACATTGATCACTCTGTTGCTGAAGTCGTATTTCCTGCAATCAAGCTTGGTGCGGTTAACCTTGAGTTTGTATCTGTTGTGTGCTCTTGTGTTGTTATGGTTGAAGCTGAAGTGTTCATTGACAGGTAGGACATTGCAATTATGATTTTATATACCATGCTTAAATCAGACCGAAGACGGCGTAATTCAAGGTTTTCTAGTTCTAGAATTTCAAGTCTGGTGGCATAAGGTATTCTACAAGGAGTAGAGGAGTGGAGAACTCTTCTTGTGAAATATTTCTGGACTTTCTCAATTGTGCTAATATCAGATACGTAATGTGGGTTCCAGACTGATGAGCTGGTCTAGCAAATGTTTTGTATGCTCTAGTTAGTAGTGTGATATTACCAGAGAAAAAGCTACGTAGGATTAGGTTAACAACTCTTAATGCCTTTTTGGCTATGTAGTTGCAGTGGGCTCTAGCACTTAGATCATTAGAGGTGAGTATTCCAAGGTCCTTTACAGAGCTTGGATCATCAGCAAGATCTTGACTATTCAGCTTGTATTTTATTTTCTGATTTTTTTTGCTAATATGTAAGACAGAGCATTTATTTGTTGAGATTTGAAGTTGCCATTTGTTTGACCATTCTGATACATAGTCAAGATCTTTTTGAAGGGTAGCAGTATTGTCTGTGGTATTGAACAGCTTTACATCATCAGCGAAAAGAACGCAGTTGCTCTTAATATGATCACAGAGGTCATTTATGTAGAGTATGAAGAGAGTTGGTCCTAGAACACTGCCTTGGGAGACACCACTATTGACAGGTACAGAATTTAATAGGACGCGCCAATTTTGACCATTTGTTGCCTGTTTGACAGGAATGCTTCTATCCAGTTATGCAGTTGTCCAGAGATACCATAGGATTTTATTTTTAGTAGTAGTTTGTCGTGTAGCACTGAATCAAAGGCTTTACAGAAGTCTATGTAGATTACATCTACTGTTTTGCCCTGATCGAGTTGTGTAGTCCATATGTTTTTGCAGTGTAAGAGTTGCAGATTACAGGATAGTTTTTTTTCTGAAACCAAATTGTTTATTGGAGAGTAGGTTGTTTGTCTCTAAGTGGAGGATGATGGATTGGTTAATAATTGATTCCATGACTTTACAGGTGACACAGCATAAGGAGATTGGTCTGTAATTTTCAACTAGGCTGGGGTCTCCCTTTTTGAAGATGGGGGTGACCGTGGCTTGTGACCATAGGTTAGGCAAGGAACTGGTCCTGAAAGATTTTTAGAAGATTATGCTTAGAGGTTTGGCTATGGCAGTGGGTAGCTTTTTTAAGAAGTAGGCACATATTCCATCCGGTCCAATGATAGAGATGGTTTTAGATTGCGAAGTGTTTTTTCAACATTGTCTTCTGTAAAATCGGTATGTATTAGATCATTGTAGTTATCTGTGGTTCGGCTAGGAAATACTGGGCATGATCCATTGCTGTTTACAAATACTGAGCCAAAAAATGTGTTAAAGATGTTGGCTTTAATGGTGTCGTCGTTGCAGTCTTTACCATTAGGTCCTATAAGGGGTGGGATGGACCTTGAATCTTTTAGTTTGTTGTTTACAAAATTGTAAAAAGCACTGGTGGAATTGGTTTAATGTGATAATTGGTGCATTCGGTCTTTATCTGGTGGCATAAATTTTTGTATCGGCTTTTGAAATTGGCAACGTGACCAGATTTGTTTTTCCGCCAGAGTGATCTCTTTTTGGATTGAAGTTTCCTTATTGTTATGGGTAATCTGTTTTTTTGTTTTGTTTTGGGAGTTGTTGGTACATACAGTTTGATGACTCTTTTGACTTCAAGTAAAAATACGTTGTAATGGTCTTCAACAGTATTGCATCCAGTGAATAGAGATTGCCAATCAAGGGATGAGAGATCGTTGTCTATAAGATCGTAGTTGCCTTTTTCGAAGTTATAATTGGGGATTATGTCATTGTGGTGGTTTTTGTGTGGACGTATGTTGAGACAAAAGTCAATCATATTGTGGTCACTGCTGGAAAAGGGTTCTTTAGTTTGTATTCCGTAAATTAAATTCAAACTATTGCAGAAGATGAGATCGAGGCAGTTGTTTAGTCTAGTGTTGTTGGTTACTAGTTGTTCCAGTCCCAGATTTGTAACAGCATTGTAGAAGGTTGCGTGTATGGTTTCAGTTGTACATTCATTTAGGGTCCAGTCAATATGAGGTAGATTGAAATCACCAAGAAAGATAAAAGGGTATGGGCAGGATGCTGCCCATGTTAGTAGTGTATTTAGCTTGTTTACATGTTCGATGTCATAATCAGGTGCTCTGTAACATAGTAAGAATCGAATTGTGATATTTAAGGATAGTTCACAGATAATGGTCTCAGGAAGAGCAAGCTCCTGGGTAACTTGGATATTTTTTAGATGTAAGGACTTTTTATAGAAGATAGCAACACCACCTCCTCTACGAATTTCACGATCTGATCAGTAAACATGATAGTCTCTTACTGTGGTAATGGAGTCAGGGAGAGATGCGTTGAGCCATGTTTCACAGACAAATATAATGTCGAATTTAGCCATATTTAGTAGGAGGAAAATTTCAGGTATTTTATTTACAAGGCTTCTTGCATTGAGTAGCTTGCATTTAAGGCCAGCAGTAGTTGGAATTGAGGTAGTTAGGGGCGTGTGTGCCTAGTCTTGGGTGATGGTGGATTGGTTGAGGTAGGGTTGTGGTTGAAGGTTAAAACTGAGTTGCGGGATGTGTGACTTACTTTTGATACAGTCAGCATGGTAGTCATTGTACAGGTCCTTCTCTCCATTGTCTAGACATTTTTTGAGTTCAGTGCAGAGTACACGGGAGCGGGCACGTTGCTGTATGTTATAATTGTATTAAGGTGTTGAAGAACCTGAATAATTTTTCCTCTTTTTTTTTTTAGCTTTTTATTCTTCACTTTCCCATCTTTTTTAGGATTTTACAACTTTTTCTCCTTTGGCTGAAGCTTTGGAAATAATGGAAGAGAAGATGATGGATGGAATAGATGAGGTTTATCGAGTCTTCACAAGATACGCAATGAGAAATAGCCTACCAAGAGAAGTTCACATCAGATTTACAAAGAAAGCCATTAAAACGCAAATATTGCAAGTGGCAAGAGAGAAAACATTGAATATAAAGATAAGGAGATTGTGGTTTTGAAACAAGTACCCAGAAGAGTGAGAGAAATGAGAAGAGAATACTGATTCTTGACCAAATTGCTACTTAAAAAAGAGGTGGCTGATTCCAGAAGGTTTAATGTTCACATGGCAAGAACAGAGATACAGAATTGATTCAATTGAGAAAGCTGAATCATTTTATACAGAATTTTTCAGAGGGAAAGAGGAAGAGGCAGAAATTTTTTTTTCACCAATTGAATTCCAAGAGGACTGCCAAATGACGACTGAAAAAGAGGAAGGTGCAGTAGGTGGAAAGGAGGAAGCCAAAGGTCAACGTGAACCAAGATCCAAGAGAGCTGCCAATCCTAATTATAAAATATAACCATAGAAGAGAAAAAATTGATTACAATTAATATAAATGGACTTAATTCAGCCATTAAAAGAAGGAAAACTTTCCATAAATTAGAGAAATTAAAATTTGATATAATATGCCTACAAGAAGTACATATTCAAAAGCAATATGAACAATTGTTTTTCTAAACAAATTTTATTAATTTTCAAAGACAATACACAAACAAACAAAACAAAAAATGTAAGAACATAAAACATCTTGTTTAAGTACAGCATAGTTCCAAATTATCACATTTCTATACAAACACAATTTAATATGCATCTTGTGTATTCAACTTCATATCTTATTACTCTTTTTCTAAGTTCTCGCTATTTTTCCCTTTACTTCTATTCAATTTTATTCATTAAACTTATACTTTCATCTGTCTTATTTACAATTTCATATGTTCTCATCCAACATTCTTAATTCTCAATAAACAAACATAAACAAACAAAACACGTAACATGAAAACATAAAACTTCTTTTTAGAAAGTGGCTTAATCCCGGGTTACATCTTTTTGTACAGACATAAATCAAATTCATGCTCACCTTATATACTATTTCATATCTTATTTAACATTCTATATTTTCTATATGTCTTCTCCCCTCTTTTCACTCTCTTAATTCTATTTTATTTACTTCATCTCAATTTAAATCATTATACTTGTATCTTTTGTCCGTTATTTTTCAATTATCTATTTATCTTTTCTCTTTAATACAAATTTTTTCCTGTAATCACTGGTTGAAGTATGACGCCTTTCTATCTTTCCCCCAAATTTAACACTTAAAATAATACATAATTTCCATTCTGATTCTGCTTAGTACATTCTACATAACATTTTAAAATAAAAAACATAATAAGCTTATAGTATAGTAAAAACAATGTTCCATAACAAATTAATTAATTAAACTGTATTATTAAATCTTAGATATTTTACACATTCCCTACAATATTCTATTAACACATAAAATATTCCAATTTTCTAACTCTATTTCAAATACAAATACAATACAATCTTAAGTACTTTTGCAGAATCTCTTTTTAAATTGTATTTTACCCTTTGTCTCTAAAAAACCTGTTTCTTAACATCTTGTTTTAAGCCTTTATAACTTCTCTTCCCTTCCCCCCTCCTTTCTTGTCAAATCTAGCCTTTTTACCCCCCCCTCTCTCAATCTCCACCCTCTTAGTCTCCCCTCTCTGTTGTATTCCTTTTTTCTGTTGCTTTCTGACATTATATCGATTTTTCACCTTATTTTCCCCTTTCTTGATTGTTTTTTTAAATCTTGAATTCTCCATTTTCTCCCCCCCTTTATCCTTTTCTTCCTCAACTAAAGTTGTTTGTCCATTAAAGATGGCTTCTTCTTCATCATCCCAGCTTTCTTGTTGCTGTATTTCCTGATAAGTAGAAATCGCCATTTCTAAGAAGTGAAAAATAGATCCAGAAGAGCCCTTGCCTTCTTGTTCCTCTTCTTTTAGCTTTTTAAATTCCATTTTCAATTCTTCCACAGATAATGCCATTGTGAGATTTTTTTTAAACAATCCAAATGTTTTTAGTCTTCAAAAGATAGTTTGAAAAAGTCCCAAAGTCATCCAGCAATAAAAATCAACACAATCTGTTTCATTTAGCACTTTCTTCTTTTAATACTTTCTCTTCCTGGGGTAGAGTTCAATTACATAATTCCAAAATGATTTTTTAGAAGTTTTATTGCAGTTTAGTCTTTGATCTTATAAACTCCAAGAAGTCTCCTCCAGCAAAATCTTAGTATAAATCATTTACCTCTCCCTTCCCACTTATAGCAAAAAGATTTTGATTTTTAAGTATCAATGTTCAGAAATCTTTAATGTCCCCTTGGCTTTAAATTTCAAAATTAGTTACCTTCTGTTGCCAAAGCGGGTATTTTCGATTTCCATCTGCTATCTCCATAGGGAAGGAGAGTGGAAGAAAAAAAAACCTTTTCCTTTCTACTTTCATTTGCAGCTTTTTACAATCTTCTTGGGAAACAATGTATCCTTTAAAGAGCTAAATATCCAGGGTATTCAGATGTTACTTGTTGTCCCAGTTCAGCCAAAAACTTTCACTTTCTCAACTTCCTCCTGCACAAACTTGTCTGGCTGAAAGGTTCTTTGTGGCGGCCATTGCTGACCGCCACTCCGCCACCTTTGGAAAAGGGAGTTAAGCCAGCTGAGGAAGGGGGTTGCAATGTCCCCAGACCCATGCCGGGATCTCCCCTATCTTCAGTTATCTCTACAGGATATCTATAGCCTCCAAATCCAGCTGGATCAGAGGCACTCCAGCAGCGAGCGCAGCAGGAATTGCGCACAATCATGAATTCCTGCCGCCGCCGAAGCCTGACAAACCGGAACTCCCACAATATGAACAATTCTTGATACAGCCAAAACTAGGGAAAATATTTACCTCCTTGACACAATGCAAGAAAAGAGGAGTGGTTTTATATATTAAAGAGACTATTCCAGCGAAATTGATTTATACTGATGACGACGGAAGAATACTAATGGTGGAAAGAATGGATAATAATACGAAAACACTCCTGATTGCAATCTATGCCCTGAATGATAAACAAGAAGAATTTTAGAAAAAATTACATATCAAAATAATTGAACTGGACTATGCTAATATAGTTATGATGGGAGATTTTAATGGAATTGTAGACAACAAACTGGACTATACAGCACAGAAAACAATAAACCAAAACAGAAAGACTCTCCCAAGTCTTTTTTTAATATGGTAGATGAAATAAACTTAAAAGATACATGGAGAGAAAGAAATGCTAAAACTAAACAATACACCTTCTACTCAAATAGACACTTATCATGGTCCAGAATAGATATGATATGGATGTCAGCAGAATTGTTAACTAATATCCAAGAAATAAATATTGAAACAAG
This sequence comes from Pseudonaja textilis, assembly GCF_049901715.1. Taxonomy (NCBI): domain Eukaryota; kingdom Metazoa; phylum Chordata; class Lepidosauria; order Squamata; family Elapidae; genus Pseudonaja; species Pseudonaja textilis. Next base: position 13,480,874 of record NC_141998.1, on the reverse strand, counting down.
TACTTGGGCAGATCACAATCCAATGACAATTAAATGGAAAGGACAAAGAAGAAGATCTAGATGGACACTAAATAATACTATTTTAAAGGAAAAAGACTTCACACAGTGGATGGAGAAAGAACTGCCTTTTTTCTTTAGAGAAAACAAAAAAGAAGATACATCAATTCAGAATGTATGGGATACAATGAAGGCATATGCCAGAGGCTTGATAATAGACTATACAAGGAAAAGAAATACCATGAAAAGATTAGCCTCTAAGGCATTAGAGGATGAGTATAAAGGACTTGAAAAAGAGCTACAGAAAAGGCCACAGAAAAAGGACACTAAGTTAAAAATGGATATAACTAAACATAAAATGGGTCTAATAGAAAAAGAAAAAATAGCACAGAAAATTAGAGGTGCAAAACAGAATTACTTTGAAGATGCAAATAAACCAGGTAGATGGTTAGCATATACATTGAGAAAGGAGAAAGAATCAAGGAAAATATTGCAACTAATAGATGATCAAGGCCAAGTTTGCTATGGTAATAAAGAGAAGAAGGATTTCCCATATTCCCAAGAGAATATTGATGAGGAAAGAGTCAAACAGTACCTACAGAATGGTAAGTTACCCCAGATACCTAAAGAGATTGAAACAATGTTAGAAAGCAATATAACGATGATGGAGTTAACTGAAGCACTCAAGAAGCAAAATAATGGAAAGGCACCAGGCCCAGATGGACGTCCGGCAGAATTTTACAAAACATTACAAGAATCATTGAATCTTCCATTGCTAGAAGTCATATGAATGAAGTTATGTTAAAGAAGAGGATACCTAATTCATGGTCAGAAGCTTATATTACACTTGTTCCAAAAGAGGAGGCCGATCCATTACAAATCAAGAACTATAGACCTATCTCCCTACTAAATGCAGATTATAAAATTTTTGCTTCAATATTGGCAGAAAGACTTAAAAAATACTTAAATAATTTCATTCATCCTGATCAAAATGGATTTCTGCCAAAGAGACAAATTAAAGACAATATGAGACTAATTTTGGACACTTTGGAATATTACGAGGCACATCCTGAAAAACAAATGGCTTTGATATTTCTAGATGCACAGAAGGCATTTGATAATGTGAATTGGCAATTCATGTTGTTACTGCTGGAACAGATGGGCTTTGCTAGAAAATTTATTCAAGCAATAGAAGCTATATATCATAAGCAAACGGCAAAGGTAATGATAGAGGGAGAACTGACAGACTCTATTGATATAAGAAAAGGAACAAGACAAGGGTGCCCACTGTCACCTCTGTTGTTTGTGTTAACTTTGGAAGTGCTAAATAGAAATATTAGAGATGAAAAGAATATAAAAGGGATGAAAATTAAAAAGGAAGAATTTAAGTTGCAAGCATTTGCAGATGATCTGGTTTTTATTCTAGAAGACCCACTAGAAACAGCATCAAAACTGATAGAAAAGATAGAGACATATGGAAAAGTGGCTGGTTTGAAAATAAATAAAGATAAGACAAAGATCTTGATGAAGAATATGCTATCAAGACAAAAGGAAGAACTGGCAGACCTATTGAAAATTCAGGTCATGAATAAGATCAAGTACTTGGGGATATACTTGACAGCAAGATGCAGTACACTAAAAGAAAATAATTATATCAAACTTTAGCAGATAGCGCTAAATTTGGCGAAATGGGAAAATTTACAACTGTCATTAATAGGGAGAATATCAACAATCAAGATGAATATATTACCCAGAATTTTATATTTGTTTCAAACAATTCCAATTAGGCTTGGAAAAGACTATTTCGAAGATTTAAATAAAATTGTGTTGAAATTCATATGGCAAGGTAAGAAAGCGAGAATAAGGTTAAAACTTTTGCAAGATGCTAGAATAAGAGGAGGATTTGGTTTGCCTAATTGGGAATTGTATTACCAAGCTACAAATTTGATGTGGGTTAAGAAATGGATAACATTAAGAAATACTAGATTGTTGACATTAGAAGGACATGATCTGTTGTTGGGGTGGCATGCTTTTCTATGGTATAAAGGAACTAAAACACAGGGGTACTTTAGAAGACATTATATACGGGAGTCTCTGTGGTTAAACTGGGAGAAGATTAAAAGACAATGTTATTTGAAAATTCCAATCTGGCTATCGACTATTGAAGCATTTTCTTATCCTATAAGATAAAAAAAGGAACAAACAGATATGGTGAAATATTGAATGAAAAGGGTGAACTTAAATCTATACAAAAACTAGAGGAACAAGGTATAAAGATGAATTGGTTTTCATATGCACAAATACATTCAAAGTAGGATAAAGATTTTAAAACAGAAGGTTTCTATGATAAACTGACTGATTTAGACAAGATTTTGACAGGTACTGATGAAAAGGTGATTAAAAATTGTATGGATATTTATTAGAAATTAAACTAGAAGAAGAACAAGTTAAAGAAACTATGATTGCTTGGGGGAAGAATTTTGGATATGGGATTGATCTAGAGAAATGGCAAAAATTGTGGTCTCAAAATTATAAAATGACAATGTCAACAGCATATAAACAAAATTTGTATAAGATGTTTTACAGGTGGCATTTTCCCCCAACAAGAATGTTCAAGAATAAATCTGAAAAATGTTGGAAATGTCATCAGACACCTGGCTCATATTACCATATGTGGTGGACTTGTGCGGATGCTAAAAAATACTGGACTAAAATCCACACGTGGTTGGAAAAAATGACAAAAAAGCATATAGACTTGAAACCAGAGATAGTTTTATTGGGAATTTTACCTGAAATATATAGTAAAGATTTCAAATACCTGATTGTAAATGTATTTGTAGAGTTGTAATTGCAGGAATGTTCCAATCTCGGATGGCAAACCTCAGATAAAGAATGTTTCCAAGCAGATACAACTCAGGTAAACAAAGTCACTAATCTAAAGGAGGATGAGAGAGAGGAAGTAAACATTTGTTAGACTTTAACTAGAGATAATTAATTGCATGGATTACTGTGCTAAACAGTAACAAAAATTAAGCAGTAACCAAAGTTAACTAGTGATGGAGGATAACTAAAAATGTGTATAAATGCAAGACTAGATTCCAATAAAGATCATCATGATTCAGTTGTTCATGATCAAACAATTCAACTGCCTCATCATTACAACATGAATTAACAGTAGCTAGGATTGTATTTGCTAAAAACTGGAAAAATGAGAAAATACCATCACAGGAGGAAATTATTAAGAAAATATTGGAATGTGCTGAAATGAGCAGATTGACATTTGAAATTAGAGTTTGGGATCTCTTCTATCAATGGTTAGACAATAAAGTATAGTAATGAAAAATGTAGACTTTTAGAAAATACTAAATATATAGATGTATTCTTTTCTTATTATATCTACAAAATGTTTTTAGGATAGATTTGGGATGATAATATGAATTGTCACAAAACAAATTAAGTAAAACATGATTATTTTCCAAAGCATGAATGAATAAAAGTATAGTCAAATGATTGATTAATAATAATACCAATATTGGATTGAAAATATGAGATCATATACAATCTAATTGTAATTGAAGACTATAAAATGGAAGCACAAAACAATTTGTAAACCAACCGGCACACTGTATGTACATGTATGGAAGATGGCCTGATATTTTTATGTTTTGTTTGTTTATGTTTGTTTTAAAAACCAATAAAATTTTTATTAAAAAAAAATACGTAACAAAATATGCTCAAACCTGTTGCCTTATGGTTCCTTTATCAATTTGAGAAGTGGAGCAGCAGTAGGATTACAAGAGATCTGAACAAGTAAAAGAGGATGGAGATGATTAGAAAAGAGGAGAAATTGGAGAAAGGAGGATGCTGAAACTTTCTTGGCCTCAAAAATTGGTAGCAAAAATTATGGTGAAAAGCTGCCCTCAAACTCTGGCAGATAGAGTACTATTGGAAGAAATGTCCATCTGGATTCAATTCCAAGTGGGGAGAAATATACTGGAAATATGGAGGCTGCTTGGAAGGATGGTTTAATGCTGAAGCAGAACCACCAAGCACGTGTGATCTGGGTAGCTGAACACATGGAGAAGATATATTTATACCCTAACTTGGGCCTTGCCTTCGAGCTTCCTGTTCCTGTTCAAGAAATGTATTCTATTGGTTGTTGTAGGGGTCATGTGGAAATCCTAGAACTTTGTCTAAGTTTGATTGAACTGTGCTGGGTGATGTAATGTCCCCAGGTGGTTTTGCCATGTGGTTAGCTCTGCTGATAGATAATCCTATTATGTCCTGGAGGGTCATGTCTTAAGCCCATCATCCTGGAACTGGAGGACTTATGTCTTGTAGATAGGCTGGTCCAGTCTTTCTCAATGAGCACCAAATATCTGATGGGGCAGGGAGCTGCAGGGAAGTACTCTTTGTCCTTAAAAACATGTTTCTCCTTTTCTCATCCAGGAAAATATAATATTCTGCTTTTTAAAAATATTCCTCAAATATTTCATTCTTCTAAGAGGGGTGGGTGCCAACTATTGTATAGTGGGCTTCAGCAGGTAAGCAACAGGCCAGCATAGTTACAACAGCAATTTATTTACTCAAACTGGGACTGAGGAACAGCAGGCAAATGCCTGTAATTTGTACTCTGGGCCCACAGGGCCTTAACCAATCATAAGACTTGTTGTAAGTTTCCCTCCAAAACAGTTGGAGTTAACAGTTAAGGTCATCTAAGTCAGGGTGCTTTTGGTGTTTCTCATTCGTGCGCTGGGGCAGAGCGTGGTCTTGGTCTAGACTCCTGACAAGGTGTACAAGTAGCAACCCATTCTGCTATTTGCCCATCCATATTAGGCCACCATAGCTCCTGGCCAGTGCTTTCATCCTGTAGGGCCTCTAGCACTGGTTTCTTTAATTTTGGGGGTACAACTACTCGGTCCCCCCCCACAGTAGAAATCCATGGGGGCTGAAGAATTTCTGGTTTGCAGGGCTTCGGCGGCAGCAGGAATCCACGATCGTGCACGGTTTCTGCTTGCGCTTGCCGCTGGAGTGCCCCGAGCCAGCCGGCTTTGGGGCCAAGCCACCCCGTAGAGGTGGTTGAAGATAGGGGAGACCCGGCAGGGTTTGAGGGGAGCCGCACCTCCCCTCCTCAGCTGTCTTAACTCCCTTTTCCAAAGGCGGTAGAGCGGCGGTCAGAAATGGCCGCCACAAAGAAGCACTCATCCGGAAAAGAATGTGCAGGAGGAAGCTAAGAAGTGAAAGTTTTGGCTGACCGGGATAAGAAGCAACATTCAAGATACCCTGGAATTTAAATTTTTTAAAAAAGATACATTGCTCCCAAAGAAGATCCGGAAGCAGCGAATGAAAGTGAAAAGGGAAAGTTTGTTTCTTCTCACTCTCCTTCCTTATGGTGACAGCAGATGAATGAGAAATCGGAAAAACCTGCTTTGGCACCAGCAGGTAATTAAACTGGAAAATCAAAGCCAAGGGGACGATAAAGATTTCTGATCACTGAAAAAACTTTTTTTCACTGTAAGTGGAAAGGGAGAGGAAAAGAATAAGAGCAAGATTTGGCTGGAGGAGACTGCTTGGCATTTAAAAGAATCTAAAGTTAAATTGTAACAAGACTTCTAAAAGATATATTTTAATTGGAACTTTGTAACTGAATTGTAACCCCAGGAAGAGAAAGTGAAAAAAGAAGAAAGTGTTAAATGAAACAACTTGTGTGTATTTGGACTGCTTGGTGACTCTGGGACTTTTGGAAATTATATTTCAATGATTAAAAACACTTGGGTGGTTGTTTAAAACATTTTTTACAATGGCATCACTTGTGGATGAACTGAAAATGGAATTTAAAAAATATAAAGAAGAGGAACAAGAAGGGAAGGGCTCTTTTGGCTCCGTTTTTCATTTATTAGAAATGGCAATTTCTACTTATGAGAAACTACAAGAACAAGAAGATTGGGACAAAGAAGAAGCCATCTTTAATGAACAAGTAACTTTATCTGGGGAAGAAAGGGGAAAGGGGGGAAAGAGAATGGAGAATTTAAGACCTATAAAAACAACCAAAAAAGGGAAAAATAAGGTGAAAAGTGGATATAATGTCAGAAAGCAACAGAAAAGAGGAATACAGAAGAGGGAAATGGAGATGGAGAGACAAGGGAGTAAAAAGGGCAGAGTGAAGAAGCAAGGGAGGAAGGAAGGGAAGAGAAGCTACAAAGGTTTGAAACAAGATGTAAAGAAACAGGATTTATTTAGAGATAATGGGTAAAAATATAACTGAAAAAGAGATTCTGCAAAGGTACATAAGACCGTATTGTTGTATTTGTATTAGAAATAATGTTAGAAAATTGGAATAACATATGATTATAAAATGGGATAAAATATTCAATGTAATTCAGTGAAATTTTTTTTTCTTGAACAAAATAAATGAAATGAAATATGAGAGAATTGAATTAAGAAGAAATGGGAACATTTTAATTACATAATGTTTTAAAATATAAGTGAAATGCGGGGGAAGTAACTACATAAAATTTATAATTGTTCCCATAGAAGCATGATACCTATTTGAAAAGGAATGTGTAAAATGTTTAAGATTTAAATGAATATTAATTTTAACGATAGAGTTCAATTGGCATGGATTGTTGTTTTAATTATATTATATATTTATAATTTTTTATTTTCTTAAAATAGCTTTAGAATGTACTAAGCAGAATCCGAATGAAAGTTGTATATTATATTAAGTGTTAAATTTAGGAGAAAGATATAAAGGTGTCATACTCCAAACAGTGATAACAGGAGAAATTTTGTGTTAATGAGAAAAGATAATAGACAGCTGAAACAGGACAGGCAAAGGATATAAGTATAAAGATTTAAATTAAGATGAAATAAGTAAAATAGAATTAAGAGAGTAAAAAGAGGGGAGAAGCTATATAAAAAACGTAGAATGGTAATAAGATATGGAATGGTATATGAAAGTGAGCATGAACTTGAATTGATGTCTGTACGAAGAGATTTAACCTGGGATCAAGCTGCTTTCAAAAAAGATGTTTTATGTTTTTCATGTTTTGTGTTTTGTTTGTATATGTTTGTTTTTTAAAAAATTAATAAAAAAATTTTGGGGAAAAAAAAGAAACCCTTGGGGGCTGATAACTCATGTTGCCATGCATTAAACGGCTATAGGTCACCCCCCACATGGCCCCTTTGGCCACCCGTTCCACACCCAGCTCAGAACCTGTGCTGAAGTTTTATCTCTGGCTGAATGTCTTGCAATCTCGGCCGATATAATGGGACCAAACACTAACTCCTCAATGAGAAGGAAGGGTGCAATGGGTGCGGGGTCCTCCATGATTTCTGGAAGCAGGCACCGGCTGAGAGTGTTTGCGTGGGCCAGGGACTTGCTGGTGATTTAGTCAGTATTTGTAGGCTGTCCTAAAAATTGTCCATTGTGTCATCCACGATGATAAAATGTTCAGGATCGGGCAGTCCCCAGCAAGCAGTCCCAGCACCAGCTTATGGTCAGTTATCAGTTCAACTTTACTGTAGATGTATTTGTGAAAATGTTTGACTCCTGCCACTGCAGCCAACACCTCCTTGTCCAGCTGGCAGTAGTTCTGCTCAGCCACTGACAGAGTACTGGAGTAGAAGACAACCGGGGCCGCGGTCCCGTTAAGCATTTGGTGGCTGAGGACAGCCCCAATGCCAAATGGGGAGGCATCACAGGTCAGGATGAGGGGCAGAGTCTCATTATATTGAATTAAAATGCTAGCAGAAGACAAAAGTCTTTTGACTTCAGCAAATGTGGTGGCTTCCTTTCGGCCCCAGGTCCATTTCACTTTTTTTATCTAGCAGCCAATGTGGTGATTCAGACACTGTCACCTTCTGCAGCAGAAAAATACTGTAAAAGGCCCAGGAATGCCTGGAGACCCAGGAATGCCTGGAGTTCTGTCTGATTTTGGAGTTTGGGGCCTTCCTTAATTGCCCTGACCTTGCTTTTCATGGGGTGTATTCCCAAACCGTCAATCAAATGCCCTAAAAACTCAACCCGTGGCACTGCTATCTGGCACTTTTCCCTTTTTATTTTTAACCTGGCCTCTTGAAACCGGCTGAGAACTATCCTCAATCAATTGAGGAGTTCCCTTTTGTTGGCCATGGACACCAGGACATTATCAAAATAGGACACTATCCCAGGAATACCCTATAACAGGCATTCCATTATGGTTTGAAAAAGCCCTGGCTCATGCCGAATTGCAAACGGTGGCATTTAAAGGCACCTTGGTGGGTTACAATGGTCTGTGCCTCTGCGGTGGCTTTGTCCACCAGTAGCTGCTGATACACTCATGCCGGATTGAGTTTTGTGAAAGTTTTATCCTTTCCTAAAGAATGCAATAAATGCTACATGGGACAGGTGCTCTGCTGCAGTGCCTTGTTGATCGTACATTTATAGTCCTGCTGACGTGGACTGAGCCACCTAGTTTTATTGGTGTGACTATAGGGGTTTCCCATTTGGCATGGTCTACTGGGTCCAAAACTCCCTGGGCAATTAGCTTATCTAATTGACTGTCAATTTTGGACTGAAGAGCAAAAGGGACTCTTCGTGGTTTCATCCAGATAGGGGCAATTTTGGGGTCCAGGCCGAAGGAGATGGGTGCCCCTTATAATTGCCCAAACTCCCAGTGAAAACATCAGTGAACTCTTTGACCAACTCATCGGTGCTGTCATCTTGGAGGGTGTGGATGCCATTCACCCCCAGGCCCAGGGATGTGAACCAGTCCAAACCAAGCACACTTGGCAAGGCGCCATCTGCCATGGTCAGTGTTAGCGGTCTGACAAATTTTCTAAATTTGATTTGGAAGGTCCCGCTCCCGATGATTGAGATGCAGTTCTCCTGATAGTCCTTTAGCTGCACTCATTGAAACTTCAGATGTTTCTTTACAATACCTGCAACTGCCTTCTTGATGGTTGTCCATGATATGATGGAGATGGATGACCCTGTGTCCCCTTCCATGTCACACGGTGACCTCTCAATGAGGACCCTGGCATGGATTTTCTTGGGTGAGCTTGCCTGTCCGATGGTCCTCTGTAGCCAGTTTTTGGTTCTGCGGCACAATCTTCTCTTTGCCTGGGTCTCCGGGGCTGCGTCTTTCAGGGTCCCATGTGCAATATGAGGCTAGCTGGCTGGCACGGCAGATCCTTGCTAGATGCCCCTTCTGATCACATCTTTGACAAATGACATCCTTGAATCTATATGCTGCTGTAGGGTGTGCACATTGATGCACAGTGACAGTTCAGCGTGAAGATGGCAGGCTGCCAGTTTTCTGAATGGCCGCCATAGACCGGTTCAATGACTCTGCTATTCTGGCCTCATCTAGCACTGTCTGCAGTGTGAGGTTAGACTTTGCTAACAATCACTTTTGTAAATTCTTCTTCTTCTTCTTTTTCTTCAGCGTTTGTCTCGCGCTCGGGCGAGGTCCGCTAATGTCCTTGAGTACTGCTTCCACACCTCTCTGTCTGCCACGTGTGTCGGGTCTGCCTTCGCGATCTCTAGATCGGCCTTGATCGTGTCCATCCAGCGTTGTTTAGGTCTACCACGCGGTCTCACTCCTCCGACAGTCACCTTCATTACAGATTTGATGATGGATTCTTCCTTGGCGCGGCTCACGTGGCCGAACCATCGTAGCCGGGACTGCCTCATGACCGTGGGGATGGGCACGACGTTGAACCGTCTACGCACTTCTTCGTTCCTGACGCGATCGAGTAGGGTGAGGCCTACCGACCATCGGAGCATTCGCATCTCCATTATCTGGAGTCTGCTTTCGGCTTCTTTGGTCGTCGGCCAGCACTCTGCGCCGTATATGGCCACGGGCGCACCACAGAGTTATAGATTTTCGCCTTCAGGCGCATCGGCATCTTCTTGTCACAGAGGACGCCCGTGACGGACTTCCATTTGCCCCACGCTGCATTGATCCTGGCTGCCACCTCAGTTTGTAGTAGGCCTTCTTCCCCAAGAGTAGTTCCCAGGTACTTGAAGGTGGAGGCGCGTGGTAGCTCCTGCCCGTTCACGTGGATGGAGCCTGTCATTTCATTATCAGTGGTCAGGTATTCGGACTTCTTTAGGTTCAGCCGGAGCCCGAACTGCTCGAGGCGGTCGTGCCACTGTTGGACTCGGTGCTCGAGTTCAGCCTTGCACAGGTTGGCCAGGAACACATCATCAGCGTAGAGCAGCGTCCATGGGGCGGGCGTGTACAGGTCGTGTGTAATTGTGTCCATCACCAGAATGAACAGCAGTGGTGAGAGAGCAGAGCCCTGGTGTACGCCGACGGTAATATTAAACTCCTCTGATATCCCAGCTGCCGCTTTTACACGGCTTTTGTGACATCTGTATAGGAGTTGGACCCATTGTACGAGCAGCTCAGGCACGCCGTGATCTCGCAGTGCGTACCAGATGAGATCGTGCGGGACTCGGTCGAAGGCCTTTTCCAAGTCTAGGAAGGCGGTGTGGAGCGGGATTTTCTTCTCTCTGTGAGCCTCCATCAGCATCCGCACACCGAAGATGGCGTCGGTGGTGCCGCAGTTCTTGATGAATCCAGCCTGGTTGACGCTGATGTCGACGATGTCCCGAATGCGCTTATCAAGGACGCGTTCAAAGATCTTCATAGTGTGTGACAGTAACCTGACCGGTCTGTAGTTGGAGCAGTCCGCTGGGCTGCCCTTTCCCTTCCAGATCGGAACAGTGGTGCTGCGGTACCAGTCGTGTGGCACTTTTCCCGTGGAGACGATGTTGTTGAACAGCTCGCACAGCCACAATGCCGAGCCCGGTAGTGCCTTTTTTCCAGAAGTCGGCAGGGATGTCGTCTGGTCCTGTTGCCTTACCGTTTTTCATGGCCTTGATGGCGTCGGCGATCTCGCTGGCATAAATGCCTGAGACTGGGCCTTCAACTGGGTCACCTCGCGGGGTTCGTGGGTGTGGGAACTCCTCGGTGGAGATCTTCTCGAAGTATTGCCGCCACCTCTCCGCAGCGTCTCTGGGGTTGACGATCAAATTTCCCCTTTCATCGTTGATCCCATGAAACTGGTCAATGTCCAGGGTCTTCCTGTGTCTGTGTTTGGCTAGGCGGTAGATCTCATTCTCGCCTTCTCGCGTGTTCAGCTTCTCGTAGATGTCATCGTAGTGGGAGCTTCTGGCTTTCGCTACTGCTTTCTTGGCTGCCTTTTTGGCCGCCTTGTATTCGCAGAGCTTCTCGCTGGTCTTGTCCTGAAGAAAGGCCTTGTAGAGCCGTTTCTTCAGGTGTACGGCATCTTGTACTTCCGGTGTCCAGAGCCATGTATCTCGTTCGATGCGTCTCCGTCCTGGCTTGGTGCAACCAAGCTGTTGGCAGCCGGCAGTGTGAACAGTGCTCTTCAGCATGGACCACGCTTCCTGTGGCCCGTCGACCATCTGCGGGAACTGCTCCGGTTTGATGAGGGGTCCCGCCATCTTCTTCTGGTTCCACCACTTGATTCGTGGCTGGTCTGCATTCCTTTTGTCAATCCTGGTCTTGGGCTTGCTGATCCTGATCTTCGCCATCAGCGGCCTGTGCTGACTGCTCGATTCGTGCGGGTACACCTTGGCGTTGAGCACGTTTTTAGCGGCTCTTCGTCGACGATGATGTAGTCGATCTGTGTGTGGTGGCTCCCGTTTCTGCTATGGTAGGTGAGGAGTTGAGATTCTCGCCTAATGAAGCAGGTATTCGTGATGGTCATATCATGGGAGTCGGCAAAGTCCAGGATCCTCTGGCCATTCTCATTCGTATCGCCTGTGCCGTGCCCACCGTGGCACTGGTGTCCGTTTTGTCCCGCCCTACATGACCATTCAGGTCGCCGAGATGATGATGTCGTCTTCGTGTGGGATCTGCCTGAGTTGGATGTCGAGCAGTTCCCAGAAGGTATCCTTCTCCTCCTCGTGACATCCGGTCTGAGGGGCGTAGGCGGACAAGATGTGTAGGCGCTGCCTCTTGGTCGCTACGACGATTATCATCAGTCGTTCTGTGAGGCGCTTAACTTCTGCGACGGAGCTTTGCCAGCTTGGACTGACAACCACAGCTACACCGCCGCGGTTTTCCTTACAGCTGGTGTATATGATCTTGTAGCCGTCTATAGTCGTAGCCTTGTTGCCCTTCCAGCGAGTTTCCTGGAGGCAGCAGATGTCCAGCTTCCTGTCCCGCATGGCCCTGACGATCTCGGTCGAGCGTCCAGTCAGCGAATCCACGTTCCAGGTGGCCACCTTGAGCGTCTGGCAGTCCTCTGTTCCCCGCTTGCGTTTTTTTCACACGGATCGGGTAGTCTCCGTGCGCATCGGACCCGGACGCAGTCGCCATAGCTTTCTCACACGGTGCAGGTGCGCCGTGCTTTCCGCGTGGACCATTTCGTTGATTTTTGGCGTAGGCCAATGGTCTCCTGCGCCCGTCGGTTCCCCCGAACGCGGTAGCATTGGACGTGTGTTTTGTAGTGGACGTTTCCACCATGTTGATGCGGCATTTGAGTACTCCAGCCGGCCTGTCGCGTGGGCCTGTCGTCGGAGGGTCTGCTCTCAGTTACGGTCAGCATTTGACGGCTTCGCGCATCCAGGGGACACCACTTGGAGGTGGCAGACCGCTCGTCCCCCAATCACTTTTGTAAATTGATATATAAATAATCACATTTAACCATTTTCCCTGCCAGAATGGCAGATCTGAGTGAAGCCTTCGTTCCTTGGCTTCAATCTCTTATTAGAGTATTCAGCATGCCTCAGTCTGCTTTTTCCATCCATCTCTCTGAAGCTACTTCTCTCTCTTTCCCAGTGGGTACCAGCCATCACTTAAAAGTTTTTCCAACTTTCAAGTGGTGTTTCCCTCTTATTCCTGGCATAAAATCAACCCCAAGTTAAGAGAAAGAAGTGCCTTTCATTTAATTTGAGATGCCTTAAGTAGAATTTTTTTTGGTCTGGGCAGATAAGGCCACAGATGGGTGAAAATCAACAGAACTGATTTCTAACTGGGGAAGAAGCGAGCAGGATAAAGTTACACTGAACCCACCAGCGCACCACGGCGCGCATATCTTCCAAAATCTATAGTGGAGCATGCGCAGTTGTCGCCGTGCCCCGCGAAGTTTAGTCTTCTGAGTTCTCGCGAGATTTTCAAGTTCAGGCTTCCACCCTCGTCTTTCCGACGCGTTTCTTTCGCGGTGGTGAGATGCATTCGGACGACGTGAGTTGGGAGAGAGGTGACCGGAGATTCCGGGTGGGTGGGGAGGAGTTATTCTAGGAAACGTGGTTCTGTTTCGGAGGCTCCGGGGACCGCCCGCTGCGCTGCTGCTCCCAGATGGGCTTCTTCCTTCCACGTGGGAGCGGAGGTTGTTGAGCTGCATTGAGCATCGGGATCCGCTCCTTTGGACGCGTGTTGAGCTTTTAGGGAGAATACGTGCCAAGAGCCCTCTTCTTCCTAACTACAGCCTCAAAAGAAGAGAATGCTGTAGCATGTGTAGGATGCCACGGCTTTATCCCCGACTCCCAACACTAGGATCTGGGTGTAAACATTAACTCTAAGCATGTGCAGAATACTATTGCTGCATACCTGACTCCAGCATTAAGATATGGGTGTGGAGAGAAGAGCAACCCTGAGCATTGGTAGAATGTGTGTGTGGAAATTTGCAGACAAAAGACAAAAAAAAAGGGCAAAACATATTTATATTTCAGTAGAAAGCTCAACTATATAAGGTACAGATACGCTTTACATAGAATTGCTTGCTTTGATGGCCTTTTAGCTTATATCGCTCCCTGTTTCTACATATTGCCATGTATTTTAATATACTAATAGATCCCTAGAACTGCATTGCTTCGTCGTTCTGCTTGAATAATGTTGCTATTTTATTAAGGAAATTGTATGTCCCTGTTAGTAGAGTGCCCAAGGTACCTAATGTAAGATGAAAATGGGTAAATTAAAACAATGGCATCAAGTGTGCATCATTGTTAAAAGGGAACTTGTTTGGTTCACTAAAAGAACCTCACCAAGATGTTTATATTTTCAGTTGAAAAGCATGGGAAGAATCAGTAACACTGTCTTTTCCTCTTAGATCATTTGGGATACTCTTGGCAACAAACAATTCTGCTCATTTAAGATCAAGTGAGTATTTTTACTATATACTGTATGCTGAATTCAAGAGTTAGAACTGAAGGGAAGATAACTAGGCTCTTCTAGATGTTCTGGATTACATGATTGATGATGCTATGCTGGTGATTAGGTTTTATGAGATTTATGTTCAGAACATTTGAGAAACTCCAGGTGGTTTTTTCCTTAGACTGGTTTTTTCAATAAATAATTTGAATAATGAATTCAGTCACATTTTCCACAACCAGCATTCCTGCAAGGAGACTATTATAAAAAATATCAGCAGTAGCACTTAGACTTACATACCACTTCATAGTGCTTACAGCCCCCTCTAAGCAGTTTACAGGGTCAGCATATTTCCTCCAACAATCTGGGTCCTCATTTTACTGACCTCGGAAGGATGGAAGGCAGAGTCAATCTTGAACTGGTCAGGATCTAACTTCTATCAGTCTGCAGAATTAGCTGCAATACTACATTTTATAACTGCTTCACCACCATAGCTCATTATGGCCTAGAGTATACCTCTTTGCAGTTGAATAGAATCCTTAATGCCACAGCTCAAAGCAACACCTAGCTTAGTGATGGCAAACCTTTTTTATTGCGGTGTGCCAAAAGCGTGCATGCACTGGCACCCACAATGCAATGTGCCCTGCCCCCTGTGCATGCGCGCACAGCACCCCTGCCTCTACCCCTTACCTGGACTGCGCATATACATGCCCCCCAGCTGATTTTCGGCCCATTTGAGACCATTTTCGCCCTCCCGAGGCTCGAGGGAAGCCTCTGCAGCCTCGGGAGGCCGAAATATGGGCCGTATGGAAATACCAGAAATGCCTGTTTTCAACCTCCTGAGGGCCTCTGGAGCCCGGGGGAGGCCATTTTTGCCTTCCTGGAGGTTCCTATTTCAGCACTTCCGGTGTTTCTGGAAGGCTCGTTATTCGGCCTGCCGAGGCTTCCCTCGAACCTCGGGAGGGCAAAAACGGCCTCAAACAGGCCGAAAATCAGCTGGAAGGTGCGTGCATGCAGTTTGGCTGGGGGTTGCTCTACATGCCATTTGTGGCATGGATGCCATAGGTTCATCGTGAACCTAGCCCATTTTGGCTAATTTTAGATGCTAAGCAAGACAGGACTGGACTTGAGGACAGTTTACCTTTTAGAATTTTTATACTATCCAGAAATAGTGTTTTTGCATTACTCAAATGTATATCTACATAGGGAACGAGTGAATTTTTAAGGATTTATTTTTCTTGGCATTCTTCCTACGTACAGTGATGCATTTGGGCCATGGGAATTTTGGATATGGAAGTTCCAAAGCACCTGGATTGTAGTTGTTGTTGGGCCTAGTGATTCTATGGTAATATTCAATAATGGAGAAGAGAAACTGCATGGTATTTAAAATGGACTACCTTTACAACTTTTTCCTTTACAGAACAAAAACTCAGAGCTTTTGCCGAAATGAATATAATATAACAGGCCTATGCAATCGCTCATCCTGTCCCTTAGCTAACAGTCAATATGCTACTGTTAAGGAAGAGAAAGGTAAGCATTCTTACTGTGGCTTTTCAATATCACAGTATTTTTGCTTTAATAGAGCAGGACTTGTTTAGATCCATAAATAGTAAGATTTGGAAGAAGGTTAAAGGGCTGCTTGCTACAAAAACAATAATAGTATACAAATTTACATGTAGACAATGACTGTGTTATTATGGTTGTTAATAACAAAGAATAATACAAAAATACAGAAACAGCTCAGGACAAAAGATAGGAAAGAAAGCATGAAAGGGAACAAGGAAAAGAAAGAAAGGGATGTCAGTTGTTCTCATGAAAAGCCTGGCTGAAGAGCTAGGTCTTAAAGGCCCTTTGAAATACTAGTAAGGTGGGACCTCTTCAAATCTCAGGGGAAACTCATTCCAGAAGACAGGTGCTGTGATAGAGAAGGTGCAATTCCGAGGTCCCAATTTGATGGCATTCTTTAATTGATGGACTAGAATGAGGCGCTTACCCTGAAGATAATTTCCTGGGAAAAGACTGGAATCTTGTGAGCATCAATCACAGGAACTTGTAGAATGTATGAGTTAATGCTTTTGGGATAGATAGCATGTATCTGTAAGTAAGAATGTGGCAAATCTAATGATGTTTCATATCACTGCTTATTTTTGCTCATGTTTTAGGACAATGTTACCTTTACATGAAGACCATTGAACGGTCTGCTTTTCCCAATCGGCTCTGGGAACGAGTAAGTTCTTTTATACGTGCCAGGACTGAATTTGGGATCTTTTAAAAAATTCCTTTTAAGTTTACAGTTGGGACTGACTACCTCAGTAGACAATGATAGCCTTTTTTAAAAAATTAGGTATTAAGTAAAGAAGGTGTGAAGAAGTGTCCAGTTGTAGGGATCTGATTGCTGGCATTGTTGACTTGGAAAATACATTGACCATCGGTGTTCCTGTGAAAGTTAACATTGATGCACACAAAACTATGGTGTGTAAGTGACCCTTATTTAGTTCCTGTTGTCCCATCTCCAAAAAGATAACATTCTCTTGCCTGCTGCCGATATTCTAGAAGATTCTCCTGTTTCAGTGTTGCCCAGGATGGATAAAAATTGATGATTTTTTATTTTTTTAAAATTTAAATCAGATTTTTTTTATTTCATCAAACTTATTTTAATAAAATGCCTTTGAAGTAAAAATCTATCTAAATATAGTTTTCTGTTTAAGATACATTAATAATTTAGTTTATCCAGCATGAAATGGAGCTTAGTTATGAAACATGAGGCTGTATATTCTGCAATATTTTAAGTTTTGGTAAACTCATTCAGTGAATCCCAAGTCCTGCAAACTAAATAGGAAGTAGTCATTTTGTTTGTAAATAGTATTAAAGATTCTTAACTACCAGCAAGAATGAGTCCTTACATTTAAAGAGCACCGGTCATTTCAGATCCATCATGGCAGCGCCTGTTAGCAGGCATTCACTTATTTGCTGCCCGCTATGTCCTTCACCTTGTGTCACTGCCACATCAACAGCTGTCCCATTAAAGTGGTACTGTCGGTGAGAGCCGCTGCGGGACAGAGATGACAGTTGCTCTTTTAAAATTATGATTTAAATTGAGTAGATTTAAATCAAGCCTTTTTACTAGTTATTTAAATCATGATTTAAATTGTGATGGTGTTGCTCTTTCTCAGAAATAGCAATAGCACTTATACATACCTATATACTGCTTCACAGTGCTTTACAGCCCTCTCTAAGCAGTTTACACAGTCAGCATATTGTCCCCCAAAATCTGGGTCCTCAATTTACTGACCTTGGAAGGATGGAAGGCAAAGTCAACTTTGAGCCAGTCAGAATCTAACTCCTGGCATTGTGCAGAGAGTCAGCCTGCAATATTTTATTCTAACCACTGTGCCACCACGGCTCTTTGCTGCATGCCTTCTCTCTCATTTCTGGCAGGTCCGATTGAGCAAAAACTATGAGAAAGCATTAGAGGAGATTGATGAGAATCTTATCTACTGGCCCCGCTTCATCCGGCACAAATGCAAACAGCGCTTTACCAAGATCACCCAGTACCTGATCCGAATCCGCAAGCTGACATTGAAGAGGCAGTAAGTGGCATTACCTAGGCCTGTCCAGTTCAGCAGGGGTTATTGCTATAAGTGTGAGACAAACCTGTTGCTGGCCTGAGAGAGCTGCAGCTTCTTGGCATCTAGTTTGCAGAACTGTTCAATCAACATCTTGTGTCTCTTTCAGGAGGAAACTTGTTCCGTTAAGCAAAAAGATTGAAAGGCGTGAAAAAAGACGAGAGGTAAAGCACCTTACCTGCCAGATTCCTCATTCTTTGCTGTTTTGGCTCTCAAAACAGCCCCTGTGGAAATTCCCAGGCTTTGCTGCTGTCTTCTTTGGTTGTTGCAACATTTTGACCATAAAGTCTGGGTGCCGGCAGCTAGTGGACATCTTTGCCCCATAAAGTCCAGGGGTCCCCCTACTAGATGAGTAAATCCTCAGATGGTGATCCACTTTAGAGTTTTAAGATTTCACCCTGTCCACCCCTTTGGGATGTATCTTTTTATACTGAGTTTGTATTGAGCATGATAACCAAGAGTGCACATAGCAATAGCATTTAGATGCATATACCACTTTATACTGCTTTACAGCCCTCTCTAAGCGATTTAGAGTCAGCATGTTGCCCCCAACAATTTGGGTCCTCATTTTACCCACCTTGGAAGGATGGAAGTCTGAGTCAACCTTAAGCCTGGTGAGATTTGATATGCCAAATTACAGGCAGCTGGCATGACTCTCAAGGTTTTTTTGTGGGGGGGAAAAATTGCCTTTGGAAAATAGTATCGTTTTTTGAGGAGGATGAAAGGAACCAACCCATTCTCACAAAATACTATTTTTCATCTTCCACTGTCCTGTTGACTTGTTCCTTGTTTTCATCTACTAGGAAAAAGCCTTAATTGCAGCTCAGCTGGACAACGCAATTGAAAAGGAATTACTGGAGAGACTCAAGCAAGATACGGTATGATCTCTTAGCAGGAAGATCAAAAAGGAGTTGGGTTGCCAAGCCATTTGCATAGTGTGGAGGAAGGGCACTCAGGTAGCTTACCTGCTCTGCTCTTTATGTCTCAGAGGCAAGAGCTGAATCATGATAGCAACAGATTCTGTGATGGAGCAGAAAATAATCCCTGGAGTTCAGGAGTAGTAGTTTATTCAATGGCTGGCAAGTAGTCTGGGCTAGAGATTCCTAGCTCCAAGTTCTTAGAGAAATAAGAGTTAGGATATAGGACTGTGATGGTGAACCCATGGCAGGCGTGCCATAGGTGGCATGCAGAGCCATTTGTGCCGGCATGCGAGCTGCAGGAAAACTTACTTCACTGTGCATGCCCGCACCTCACAGCTGATTTTTGGCTGGTTTGAGGCCTTTTTCGGACTTCCAGAGGCTTCAGGAAGGCTTCTTCAGGCTTTTCAACTAGGCCCGTTTCATCACTTCCTGTTTTTCCAGAGATACCGGAAGTGACAAAATGGGCCTAGTTGAAAAGCCTGCAGAAGCCTTCCTGAAGCCTCTGGGAGGCAGAAAATCAGCTATGAGGCACAGTGCAAGTAAGGGGTGAGGGGGTGGGAATTGCATGTGCATGCGTAGGGGGCGTGGGGGCGCCATGCCTTCTGGGTGCTGGCGTGCAAATGCACGCACAATTTTTGGCACAGGAGCCCAAAAAGGTTAGCCACTACTGATATAGGATATTAGGAAATTGTCTTAATATGTTCCCATTCTTGACATATTTCTCTCATTAGTACGGCGATATCTACAACTTCCCTATCCATGCTTTTGATAAAGCTTTGGAGCAGCATGAAGCTGAAAGCGAAAGTGACTTAGACTTGGAGAAAGAGGCAGAAAAGGAGGAACAAGTAATACTTTTAAAACTCTTGATTTATTTAAACCAGTGGGTGGGAAAGAGTGCTTAACAAATATATGTGCCTACAGCAGTACAGGATTGCATGTATTGAGGAAAAAAATTCTGGCTGGAGATTCTAGGAGCTGTAGTCCTAGCTTGGCACTTCAGAAAAGAGTAAGATGATAGAACATGGGCCCTGCTTTATGGCTAACCCAGAACTTCAGATTGTGTTAAAAAAAAACCAAGCTTCATAATGGCTGCATTATAGTAGGTTCATTTACTTGGTGCACCCTGCTTCCCCAAATAAAGTGTCCACAGATACTATTTCCTTCCTTGAAGACTGGGAATTGAGGATTGAAATGTCATAAAATTGATACGCTGCCTGATTCTGAGCAACTCTGGGAAAGAGGGGGAGGACTTACAAATGGTTTTTAAGTAATTTTTAGTATTAAACATTTTACATAAGCTTAAAAAACTACAGAAACATAAAAGGTAGGAAAATCTATAAAGATTCCCATATTAAATTGATAAATTCAGAGCAACTCGGTGGTTTACAAATAATTCTTTAAAAAAACTTTTTATCGTAAAACAATTTTACATAGATTTAAACAACTACAGAAACATAAAAGGTAGGAATAGAGTAAAAAAGTGAAAGATAACAAAAGAGAAAGAAAAAAAGACATCTAAATAAGTGTCTTCATAGTAATTGTTAACTGCTATTCCAAATCGCATATTGAGGTTCTTTTTCCCATAAATAAACCTTTTAAACCAAAAATCCTCAGTTCATTTTTATTTATTTTCAACAAAAAGTCCATAAAGAGGTTCCAGGCTTTTACAAAAGTAACTAGTTCTCCCACTTACCAACTTAGTTTAGCCACCTCTGCACACTCAGCCATCTTCACAATCCCTCACTCTATTATGGATATGTCTGGAATCTTTGTGCATATAACAGCTGTATACTATATATAAAACTGGTCCATGAGACTTCTATTAGACTGTCCACAAGCCCTAGTAAAAGTATTATTTCTGGTGGTTTATAAATTATTTAAAAAATACAAGAAAACAACAGAAAATGAGAATGAAGATAACAGATAACAAATCAAGATATGAACAGAGAAAGGAACACTTTTTATGCATGAACAAGTGCTACTGCTCTGTGGATCAGTTATCTTCTTTCATGCTTGTAGGATTTGAATAAAAGGGAATACATAGAAGTTGATGAGAGTGATCTTAGCGATTTTGAGGTAAGTGCAGCCCATTGAAGATTGCAATTCAACTATTTATAAAATACCAAGATCACCTAAGAATAGCAATGAAGTAATTTTAATGTTAATCTTATTGTCTCTGGGGATCAAAGAGACCTCAACTTGAAAGCAACGACTTCCAGATTTGTACTTCCTGCAGCAGTCATTTGGTGGAGAATGTTGACAGCAAGGAAATACAGAGAGAGGGCTGGGAGTAAGTAATATGTTTGGATTGCCTCCCTGTTGTTTCTAACCTTCCTTTTTTTTTCTATTGAAGGAAATGGATAAACTTGAGTCAAGTAGTGAGGAGGCAACATCCAGTGAGGAGGAAGAGAAAGAATCAGAACCAAAATCTAAGGGGAAAATGCCATTGAAAGGCCCATTTAGGCAGAAACGAGCTTATGTTGAAATAGAGTATGAGCAGGAAGTGGAACCTCTGTCCAAGTCCAAAGAGACATTACTTGGAACTTGAGGACAAAAAGAAAAAAAACTTGGACTATGAAATAATTGTACAGATCTTCACCATGGAATTGTCTGGAGGCTTTTTGTATAAAAGGAGATGAAGGAATAAGCAAATTAGAACAAGTGAGTCAGTGGCTTTTTGTTTTTAACTTTTGCTTCTGCTGTCCTTCCCAACAAGCAGATGTGCAAAAAAAAAAGTTTCTTTTTAAAACCCGTTGAAGATTAAGAGCATTCTCTCAATCTTAAGCTGAAGTTTTTCCTTCCAGGTTCAAAAAACAGGCACCCCCTTGACCAACATCTCTCTGGAGTTATTCAGTAGACAAACTTGGGACAGGATCCTCTTGTATTTGCTGTAGGCATTCCTTGAAGTGTTCATTTTCACAGTTTTGGTAGACTCCTTGCAATAAGACCTGGCAGAGGAGAAAAAGATTGCTTTTTGCTGTGCCCTATTTGTTTCCCAGACAGCATCACACACTTAGATCACTGATAAACTTAGCACAGTGTTTTTCAGATTTTGTAACTTGAAAAGATGGATGGACTTCAACTCCCAGAATTCCCCATGGTGGTGGAAGAAATATTCTGGAAGTTAAAATTCTTATATCCTAGAATTGCCAAAATTTGAAAAATACTGACTTAGTTTATAACTGACTGTGCCCTTGTGTTAGATTTCATGTTTTCTGTTCTGAATTCTTGCCATCTTAGCAGGCTGTGCCCTAGAAGAAATACCTGGGGGGGGGGGGGAGAGGAGGGGATATTTTTAAAGACCAGGAAAAATATCCTCACAGGTCCATTTTCAAGTTCAAATAAGAAAAGGGGAATACTAAGCATGCTTCTAAAATGGGTTTTTAATAGACCTATGTACATTGAGACTTCTACGAAATGAAAGGAATTCTGAGCATGTTAAATTAACTCCTAGCAAAGAGATATACAAATCAAACGTATCCAGTTGAAAACCTAGGCTTTTTCCACACCTTCAGTTCACTTTGAATGAAGTTTGGCTTACCTTCACCTGTCCTTGGGAACAGTGATTCAACAAGAGGAGGCATTTGGTGGCTCTCTGAAGCAAAATTGCTTTCACAGGTTCAGGGGTGGTGCTCCTGTCTGTGACCACATCCCACATCATTTTCAGCAAAGCCTTGAGAATTACAGCAAGACGACAAGTCATTCTGTGGCAGGAAGATGGAGATTTGGTTGGTAGGACTATTTCTGGAGACAAATGATACCCCAGTATACCTGGGAACCCAAACCCAACTTAGCTGGAAAAGCTACATGCCTGGGATCTACTGACACAGGATGACTATGATCATTTAATCAAGATAATACCGTAGCCTTGACCAATTCTTTACTGCAGTGGTCCCCAACCTTTGCAGCTTGATGGCCTGGCTGAGAGAGGAGGGGAACTGGGCCATGTGAATGGCAGGCTGGTGTGTGCATGCAAACTCATGTAGCTGAACTTAAATGAGTGCACGCTTGCGTGGCCAGGTTCTGAATAGCCATGGCCCAATACAGTGGCCCAGGGTTGGGGACCCCTGATTTACTGAGCTGGAATAAAAAGGTCTACTTTCTCAGCATGTTTTCTTGGCATGAATGCCCCTTTGATTCTAAAGCAGCAGTTTGGGTCTTTTTTTTCCTACTAAACTGTACCTCAATGCTTCTGCCTCGTAGGATTACTGATTATTTCTTCCACAATACTCCCCTTCTGATATACAATGCATATATACCCATCAAGTTTTGTGGCAATTTTCTCCAACTCTGTAAGGGAGGCACCCAAGGCTTTTAGGGTTCATGCCTCTTCTTAAATACCTAGGCCAGGCGTGCTCTATTGTATACTTCAGAGTTTCTAACATTGCAATCCGAGCAGCTTCCTCTGGTCCATCAGGGATTTCCAGGTATCCCACAATCACTCGCTGCAGCCGCTTCAGATGATGAACAATCCGGATGCCAAGCCTCTCAAAAGACAAAATTGGTTCAGAATTAGAAGCCATGTGAGAAGAGGACCCTCCTCCTTACTAAGCAGTGAAGAAGAATGGATGGGGCATTTTTTACCTCTCGACAAAGGCAGGCAGGGTCTTGGCATATATTCTCCGCAAAGAAAGCTGGCTCTCTGCTTCCATGTGAGTCAGTAACAGCTGGAGGACTTTGTCAGAGGCTGTGACACGTCGGGGTTTAGGAGACAACTGTGGGGCTCTTTCCAAGATTGGCAGCACGTCCAGTATGCACAACACCACAACCTGGGTTAGAGATGAGAACAGCTGGATCTATGAGCGTCTGCTTGGGACAGATGTCCAAAAAGAGTGGCTGAGAGATGGATTCTCTTTTATGCTGTCATGAGATTCCCTGCTGTTCAGCTAGCTTGTCACTCTCAGCCTGATGGACTTAGGTGGTTGAAATTGTATGTTCGAGCTAATATGCACCATCTTAGAAGATGCAGTACAGAAACTGTGTATGTATATATGCATATGAATATGTGTGTGTATGTATGTATGTATGTATGTTTGACTCATCTACAACGGAGTTTGGCAGCTTATGGTTCAATCAGGCTATGATACTAAGCCCTAGCAGAATTAATTTGGGCATAGTAAGTCACATAAATGCAGTATTTATATTCAATTCACCTTGAGTAAACTCAAGCCACTTTTTTATTGCACAGACTTTGATCACAATTATCCAGAAGTAAAGTAATTCTCAAAGGTTTACTTAAAGATGGAACCTTAAATACTTGTCTTCCTTGCTTTTCCACTTAGGGAGATGTTTATGTGCAATAAATCCCAGATTTAATTCATAGACTCTGGAAAGTCAAAAATTAAAAACAGAGCACAACTACCATTACAATTTTAGAAAAACCAATGGCAAGATTTCTAAAAGAGCCTTCCCATTTCACATCCAAGATTCAGCTTTGCCCCTCAACAAACACCATAGTGGGTCTTGTCTTGAGAATGCCGTGCTCTGTTCATCTCTTGGTTAACTAGGCAGCCAAAAGAACAAGCAAGTTTAATGTCAAGAGAAGAAGAGCACAGTTGCAGGGCCTTTCTTTCAAGGGGTCCAAATTCAGCCCAAGAGCAATTACTTGATAAATATGGATTAATCACTTTCAAATAGGGATGTTGAGAAGAGAGCAGCAATCTAAAGACTTATGACCGGAGTATGTTGAGGGGATGGTTTGTAAAAGCAAAGCTAAGGCTGCAATTCTAGGGTTGTTTGGGTAAGGAATGAGTCCAGTTAAAATCAATGACATTCATTTTTGAATAAATACTTGCAGTGGATTATGTTGTACGTTACCTGCAAAAGTTGAGCCTCTCTGCTGTAGAGATGGTTAAAGAGAGCATGATACACAACTTGAACTCTGTTAAATTGGCCAAGGACAGCTGCTGGCTGCAACAAGAGAACATTTATATGATTATCTCAGCTGGAGGTATATTTAGCTGGGTTATGCAACAATCATGCACATACACCTCTATCATTCCCTTTTTGTTACATGTATGCTAAATTCAGCTTTTCATGTAGTTTTAGGAAAACAGGTTAGAGTAGAGCATTGGATTATATGCTGTTTTGCATACTGTTTTCCTTTTTGTTTATTTAAACTCCTGTTCCTTGGAGGAAGAGTCGTGGAAATAATCAGATTACATATACCTCTCCTGCATAAATACAATATCTCCATTAATACTGTATACTGATTAGCTCCTGCCTATGCATAAATGTTTATCCCCATTTAAATCTTTTTTTAAATAATTCATGTTTTATTTAGTTTTCTTTTCACACCATATATATTTTGTGGACAGTGTGTTGACTGGGTCAATGTCCTTTTTAAAGAATGCTAAGAATAATAATACAATTAAGTATATATAATCCTAACCTTCCAACTTTAACAATACTATTCTCTCTTTAAAGTTCTTTCTCATTTTTCCATTAATTCATTTAAGCATAAATAAGTTCTTTTTACCATGTATTTAATATCACCATTAAGTCACTTATATTGAATATTTTAAAAATTGCTCATTAGTCCACCATAATTTCAATATCCCAAATATCTAGAACTATTAATCAAACCAAATATTAACAAAGTTTAATCAGTCCCAGGATTATATCTCAAAATCCCCACAATTTCTAATCCTTAAAAGTTTTAAGTTCACAATATATTTTAACACAGTATTAATAATAAAATTAAATTACCTACCGTGTTTCTCATAAAATAAGGCCAGGTCTTATTTTTTTTTGAGCCCCCAACAAAATGGCTAGGCTGTCTTTTCGAGGGTGGCTTAATTCCCCCCCTTGCATCCTTGCCTAGGGCCCCACGGGCAGCAATGCCTCACCACCAGCTGCTCCTAATGGGTGATCATGGCGGAGCGTGGAGAGCTCCCTACTCCCGCCAAGCACCTTTGCTGCAGACATGAGACCTTGGGCGCCCGCCGCTGCTGCTTCCTCAGCCGCTGTTGCTTTCCCTTCTTCCTGTGCCACCACCGTGTTTGGAGCTGCTGCTTCCGTGTTTGGAGTGCTGCTGCTGCATTTAGAGCTGCTGCTGCCATTTGGAGCAGCGGCGGTGCTCCAAATGACAGTGGCGCTCCAAACGCGGCTGAACAGGCAGAAGGGAAAGCAATGGCAGCAGAGGAAGCAGCAACGGCGGGTTTCAGCATTAAACAGTATGTCAAAAACAGCTGATTTTCCGTTAAATCCAGGGGGCTTAAGAATACAAATAAAAAAGACAGTTTCTCCCCAAAATCATCTTTCAAGTTGTTTAGCTTTTTTCCAGGCTTTCTATATTTTAAAACTTCCTTTGGGCATTCTTTCACCTTTTAAATTTCAATCTTTAATCTTCTCCATGTGTCTAATCACCATTTCCTTAGTGCTTGGAAGTTATTTTTAAAATTCTTATATTTAAATCAAGTCTTTAGAGTAAGAGTTGGATATTATCTCACCCAGTTTCAATGCTCTGTCTATGCACTGCTTCAGCATAAATCTTTTAGTTCCGGTTGTCTCAGCTTGTGACTGCCAAAAATGACTGTCATCCTACTGCCGCTCAGGAGAGCTTGCTTCTGACCTAACGAGGAAATTGTGAACTCCTCATAGTCCACAAAGCGCCTCTCTTTTCTTCGCTGCCCCTACATGGCGGCTTTGACTCTGTAGGGTCTCCTGACAGCAATTGCCGGCTGGATTTCACGAGGCTCGATGGAGCCCGCTAATTTCCAAGTCGTTCTCATCGTGAGATCAACCGGAAGCCCATCTCCATTTAAATCTAAAATAGCAGTCATAAACATATATTTTCCTTTCCAAAAAGACTGAGTTAGTGAAATAAGGATATTGAAAACTGAGTTGAATAAGTGATTTAAATAAAAGACTAACCCTAATGCTAACCCTATCTGTCTAATGTTGCTTATTCTCATTAATATTTTCATAAATATCATTCCCATAAAACAATTTTCAAGACTGATTAATAGAGTTGGAAGGAACCTTGTAGTCCAGAGGTTGCCAACTGGTGGTCCATGAGAAAATTTTGGTGCTCCGCAGCCTACCTGTGTCTACAACAGGGGTGATACTGGTGGCGGATGGACTGATGTGCGCAGGCAGGGAGGGTAGCACGGAGGAGATCACGGCATCGGAGCCCTTCTTGGGTGTTCCCTGGCCTGTGAGGAGGTGGGGGGAAAAGAACCTCTGAACTGGTGTTGCGTCCTGCCTCCCCCTCTGACAGCTGCCAAGCCACCTCCTTTCCGCTGGGCATGTGAGCGCTTCTGGCAAGAGAGGAAGCATGGTGAGAAGAGGCTTGGCAGCTGCCAGAGGGGTGGTGAGCGCTTGGTGGCTCCTAAGGAGAGGGGTTGAGCCTCTCCCTCGCAACATCTTCACTTGAGGGCATCGCTGGCAGCTGCTCAGCCGCCTCGATGCATGGAGGCAGGATGCAACACCAGTTCAAAGGTTCCTTTCCCCCACCCCTTGCAGGCCAGGGAATACCCGGGAAGGGCTCCAATGCCTCAATCTCCCATGCCTCCACTCAGGAGCCTCCAAGCACTCGCTGACCCTCTGGCAGCTGCCAAGCCTCCACCCAGCGGGAAGGAGGCAGCTTGATGGATGCAAGAGCGGGAGGCAGGAGGCAACACCAGTTCAGAGTTTCCTTTCCTCCCATCCCCACCCCCTCACAGGCCAGGGAACACCCAGGAAGGCTCTGATGCCACGATCTCCTGTGCGCATCAGTTCATTTGCTGCTGGTATCACCCCTATTGGCCCACCCCTATTGGCCCACCCCTATTGGCCCAGACCAGCCATCTGGTCTTCAGCACGTGTCTCATTAGCCTCCAGACATCAGAATCCCACCACCCAGCACCAGTTCAGAGGTTCCTTCCCCACCACACCACTGGACAGAGAGGAGAGGGAAGAGAAAGAGGGGGAGGGAAAGCACAAGAGAAATATGAGAGTGAGAGGAGAGGGGAGAGATCCCGGTGTTTTGTTTTCTGTGGGAAACAGGTCCAAATAAGTATTTAAGGTTGCAGAAACAGGTAGTCAAGCCAAGTGCCTGAAGGACACCATCCTGTCAGTGGGAGTCCAGGCGCTTCAGTGAGCGGCACGCTGGATTCGTATTAGTGGTCCACGGGATTTAAAATGAGTTTGGTGGTCCCTGAGGTCCAAAAGGTTAGTGACCCCTGATCTGGTCTAGCTCCTGCCCAAGCAGAAGAACCTACACCATTTCTGACAAATGGTAGTCCAATCTCTTCTTGAAAGCCTCCAGTGATGAAGCTCCCATAACTTCCAAAGGCAAGCTATTCCATTGGTTCACTGAGGTTCTCACTGTTAGAATTTTTTTTTCCTTTTTTCTAGGTTGAATCTCTTTTTGATCAATTTCCATACATTATTCCTTGCCTGGCCTTTGGGTGCCTTGGAAAATAGCTTGACCTCATCCCCTCTCAAATATGAAACAGTGCTATCATGTCTCCCCTAGTCCCTTTCTTCACCATACTAGCTATGCCCAGTTCCTGTAATCCTTCATATGTTTTAATCTCCAGTCCCCTAATCTTCCTGGTTGCTCTTCTCTGCACTTTTTCCAGAGGTTCAACATCTTTTTTATAGTGTGGTGATCAAAACTGGATATAGTACTTTAGGTGTGGTCTTACTAAGGCTTTATAGAGTGGTATTAGTACCTCACTTGATCTTGATTGTATCCCTCTGTTAATGCAATTTAGGATTTCATTGACTTTTTTGGCTGCTGCTGCACACTGCTGGCTCATATTTAACTGGTTGTCCACTAAGACTCCAAAATCCTCACAGTTACTGCTATTAAGCCTGGTTTCAACAAGTCTATACGCGTACTTTTGGTTTTTCTTGCCTAAGTGTAAGACTTTATTTTTCTCTACATTGAATTTCATTTTGTTAGATAGGGCCTAGTGTTCAAGGAGATGGATCCTGTCAAGATCCATCTGGATCTTGAGCCAATCATCTAGGGCAGTGGTTCTTAACCTTTTTGAAAGAATCGCCCCCTTGAGCCATTGAGGAAGTTATCATCACCCCGCTCCCCCAGCATAACCTCTCAATCACAACACATGGAAATTATTCAATTTATGCAAACAAGTTTTTTGTTTTAAAGAAAACATTGTCATCAGGACATATTGATGCAAATAATTTATTTCCAGTCTTTTTCCCATATCTCAATTGTGTGAAAAATTCTGATGCCACCCATCACTTTACTCCCAAACTTCATGATGCATGTATTTCATTATCTTATTTATTCAAGACACTTAAATGCAATGAAAACTGAAAACAAAATTTGATTGCAAGAAAATGAAATGCCCGAAAAAAAGTAACATTTAATGATTTAAATACAAGTGAATTTTAAGACACAAAAAGAAATATAAAAAGGGCACAAGAACAAACCGCAATGCAGGAACTAAGAATTTCAAGACGAAAACTCTGAAACTAAATTAAGATTCGAGGAAAATGCACACTGTAAAAAGGATTAAAAAGACACAAAGAAAATTTTTACAGAAGGAAAGCAACAAAAATCAGAGCGACAAATTTAATGGGTAGAGTGATAGAGGCTGCTGTGCAACGCGCATGAAGATGAGCGATGCGTATTCACATATGTACAGCATTCTGTACTGAAGCTAGCTGGAGGAACATTTTAAAACACAGTTCAATCCATTAATAGCGAGCGATCTGATGTTTTTGTACGAGATATATACAGTGGTTCACTGTACAAAAAAAGTCTTAAAAGTATCCCCAAAACTTCTCGCTCCATCGCCCCCATATCCATTCCCATATCCCTTTCCATTCCTTTGCCCCCCTGAAAAATGAAATCGCCCCCTGGGGGGCAATATCGCCCAGGTTAAGAACCGCTGATCTAGGGTGTTAGCTAGTTGTGTCTGCTTCAGGCTGGTATAGGAAAATAATTCTTTGCTCTAACCAGGTGAGATTTAATAGCCACTTCCGTCATTTTATTTATCTGTAGGGAGAAAAGAGGATTTAAAAGACTATGGCCTCTGCATGTTTCTGCAGGGAATGGGCAAAAAATAGTATAGGCATGCAATTTCTCCTTACCACATTTTGAATAATATGATGTAGGCACTGTACACCCAGAATTTTATTTTCTACTCGGTAGTCATCTGACAGCAGTAGTGAAGGTGGCAGAACTTTTTCCAGGTGATCACCAAGCCAAGGTCTCTGAATCTCCTGGAGCACGAAGCAAAACACGTACTTTGTTGCTGCGTTATACTGCCATGTTTCTCTGAATCAGAGAAAGAAAATAAGGGTTAAGACAAAGAGAATTCCCCATCCGTTAGTTACAGGGGTATCAAACTCAAGGCCCACAGGCCAGATGCAGCCTGTGATGTAGTTGGATCCGGTTCATGGGGCTATCCTGGTCTACCCAGTGTGAAGAGGAAACATGTCAGCTGTTTGGGGAGTGGCGTCCAGCTGGCCACACTCATCCAGTTGGCCATGCCCAACTATGAAACACTGTTGACATATTCAACCGCCATACTCTTTTTTACATGTGATATGATAAATCTAGAAATTTCTCATCCTATTTCAGTTTAAAATCAAGTTCTGATTACATTCACTTCTGAGTGCTGGCCCTATCTACTTCTTAAGAAGATAATTTTTGGCAGAACATTTGAAGGCAAACATGATCCTAGACCAGAAAAAATGACATACTCCTAATCCTAAATCATCACTCCCATAATGCTCCTTGGTGGTCTCTTTCAAAGTAAAACTGTACAAATGATGTGTCCTGATTTATAAGCTTAATCACATGGTCAGGTTAATTACAAGATTATAGGTAGTCCTTGATTTACAACAATGGAGTCCAAAATTTCTGTTGAGACATTTGTTAGGTGAGTTTTGCCCCATTTTATAATCTTTCTTGCCACAGTTAAGTGAATCACTGCACTTGATAAATTAACAATCCACTTGTTAAGTGAATCTGGCTTCCCCATTGATTTTGCTTGTCAAAAGATTGCAAAAGGTAATCACATGACCTTGGAACACTGCAACAGTCATAAATATGAACCAATTGCCAAGCATCTGAATTTTGATCACAATTGTGGTGCTGCTACAAATGTGTGAAAAATGGTCATGTCACTTTTTTCAATACCGCTGTAATTTTGTACGGCCACTAAATGAACTGTTGTAAGTCAAGGACTACCTGTACTGAAGGACATTTCAGACTTTATTTTAGGCTACAATGGGACCTATATCTTTGTTTCCGGAGATCAACACTGGGCTTTCACTCACTTCGTTAGTTCTGGCTTCAGGCACTGCATCACCACAACAAACCAGCCATGTTCACCTTCACATGTGCCTCTGAGGAACTCGGGTATTGATTTATACTCCAAAACACGCAACAGAGTGTTCAAGAGCTCCTGAGCCCCACACTGACTCCTGGGCTGTGTCCATGGTCTCTCTGCCCCATGGGTCACTGCGCAGATGAAGATGGGTCCTGCCACTTGGCAAAGGATTGAGCCAGTTACTGCAGAGTCCAATCCCTCCAGGTCTTTTGCCCCTTCTACTTTGGCCAGGATGTTGCAGAAAACCAGGCTGACTTCTGCTGCTCGCTCAGCTCCTGCTGCACCAGAAGGGTCTTCACTGGGGGATCCTCCCTCTGGTTCCCACTGGAGAGGCGCCGCATAGCGACTCAGGACAATCACCAGTTCCTGAAGCAGGGCCGGAGTGGCCCCAAGCAGCCACCTAGTGTCCGCAGCTTCTAGCAGGGCTGAGAGGTCTCTGACGAGCCCCAGCTTGGCTGTACAGGGAGTCCCACTTCCAAAAATTCGCAAGAAATGGGGGAGAACCTGTTCTGCTGGGGAAGAAGCAGGGTCTCCCAGGTTCCCTGTGGCAAGACCCACCGAGGGGTGCTGCCCCGCAGGGCTGGGACGGGCCTTGTCTTCGGACATAGCGGCCTCTGAAGGCCTCGCACTCCCCCAGCGCCGACTCCCGCTGTTTCCCGTTGATTCTCCTCCCGAGTCCCCGCCTCGCAGTCCCGGTTGTCTCCCAAATTTAAAGTCCGGGCTTCCTTCTTCGAATTTTCTGGTTTTCAATTCGAATCATTCCCAGCGCCATCCGGACTCAAGCCGAATACGTCAGAGAGGCTCACTCCTTGCGAAACCCGCACAACGAAGCGCAAAAGCGGCCCAGCTGCAGCAGAACGGAAGTCCATACGGATTTCCGCTTTCCGCCGGAAGCGGAAATTTAATCTTCTTTCCTCGGAGATAGGAAAACAGAAAGCAGTGTTACGTGACAGGAAAAAAGTATGACGTAAATGGTCAAGAGGCCGAAGAGCGGTAGTTCTTCACTTTGGGTCCACCATAAACTATGTCTTCCTTTAACCCAAAAACATAGGAAAAGAAGCGTTTTCTTTTCATTCTGCGTGTACCGAGGCTCATAAGGGTCGAAACATACACTTTCGGGTTTGAGCGGAAATTAAGACTGTGAATCAGTCTATATTTTCTCTAAGCTTCCGTACGGCTTCCTCGGCGGCTCCGCCGTTTTCTCCTCACTGTTTTCATATGTCGCTTTCCTCAATCGAAGCTGGTTCTATTGCAGTTTCCTCTCCTAGGACTGCAAATGTTTGACACTTCCGCCTTCCCTTAATCATTGGGCCCTTTCCTGAAAATCAGCCCCCCTCCATTGCCAAGAGTATCCGGGGGCGGGGCTGCCGGCGAATATATTAGCACACAGTAATGAGAGTGCCCGATTATGGTTTCTGTGGGGAAACAAGAAACACGAAGACTCAGAGGAGAGAATCCAAGGGGCGCTGCTTCTGTTTTTAACACAGTATTCTAAATATGGGTCAGGATGGTTAAAAGTGGGATCATCATAACCTGGAAGCCGGCGGTATGGCTTTGCTAGCGTGGTTTCCGGGTAATGTTTCTTGATCCTTCAGGTTCTTTTATGTGATGAGTGGGGTGTTCATGCGCATGCGTGAGATGTGCCGTCCCAAATGTTACGACGGGGCACAGAACCCAACTGACAAAGACCGGAGGAGTTTTTCTAGTTGAGAAGTAGAATTATGCGGTCTTTTTTAGCGTATGCTTTAATTTTTGCTGATATCCTATTTCATATTATTTCAGTTTGTTAATTGTTGATGCTCTGTATTGTTTATTTTAAGCAAGCGAATTACTTGATTTTCAGCAGGTGTGTTGTGGTTTTTCTGAGCACAGTGGGTGTAGTAGGACCGATTAAATCAAGCATCACCTTATAGAAATGTGGTTTAATCTGGAAATGACTGGCAATTTTTATATGATTTATTTGTATTTATATGAGCCCGTTAAAACTTAGAGACTTTAGTGACAGGCAACGAAGGAAAATCATCTAAATTTAAACAGGAGAAGTGTTGAAGACATGCTATCTACATTAGACTTTTATGCATTAGAATTTTAACAATTATGAAGAGAGTGTTGGAGCCAAACTTCAAATAATTTATTAGAGCATGTCTGTATAAGGCCAATTCTAAGACATGTAATTCACTGTCACCCTTGACCCTGGTTTCCCCCCACCCCTCTGGGTGTATCATAATTCATATTCTCCAGCTGAAGTGTTTATAGCCAAAAGTCATCAATCGTGTTCTCCAATTAGAAATTTTTGTGCAGAAATTCTGGTAGCTTAGTTATAATCTTTGCAAGATAAGAATGGAATGCACTTTTGGTTCCAAACTGCTGCACTGCTCTTTCAGATTTTTCCCCCCCTTCTGTTCATGGCAACTCTAAAACAAGCATAGAAATGTTTTATGAGTTGACAGCTGATATTTGGCCAGGTGATATCAATCAAATCTATCTCACGTTTAGGAAGGATAACAAGATAATAACTTTTGCCAAGTTCATTGTTCTGCACAGAACACTGAGTACAAATGCAACATTGTTAAAAAGCAATTCCTTTGTCCCAAGACACAGAAAAAATGTTCAAGATATATGGCTTCTGGTTCTGCCCTGTGATCTTGAGTATATATTTATGTGGTCCACTGGTTGTGAATGATAGCAAATAATTATGCATGTCTGAATTAAACATGAGTACTATTCTATGATTTTCTGCTTTGCACAGCAGGAAACAAAGCATTTCCAATGCACAGTAGGCACCTACCCCCCCCCCCCCAAAAGGAGCAGCTTAATGTAGATATCTCTTTAAATGTGTCTGAAAATACCTTTGTTGCAGTCAGAATTTCTGTCTCCATGTTTCATTTAAAGAAGCTCTGTTTTGGTTTAGTCACCCCCTGTCTTCACCAAACAAGGCATGCTTCTAGAGGTGTCTCATGTTTCATGTTCATATGTCTTTTAGTTTTTTAACAGCACAATGTAAATCAGAACTCACCCTACACTTTAAAACTTCAATACCGTATTAAGCAGACTTTTATATGAAAGTTCTGCTGAGGACCTTAGGGACCTCATTCAGATGAAGGACCTCATTCAGATGAAGCAAGCTCTCTAGATTTAGATCTGTGACTTATTTTCTATTCTTCCTTCTCTCTCATACACTTTTCTTACCTTTATATTGTTTTCTCACGGATCAAATTTTAATCTGCTAAAGAGGATGACTGACCAGCACATAATTCACCTTCATACATGTTAAAAGGACTAATACTTTGATGGAAAATCTCTAAAAATTTTCAAGGAGCAGCAGTGATAACCACTTTTGCATTGCTGTCAAGAAAAATTATTTCTTTACATTTACGTGCTGCCTGACTCTCAATGCCGATGTAGATAGCAAATGTTGAAACTAGAGGAAAAGAGCTGTTTTACTTGAGTAACGTAACCTTAATTTAGTCTGTTAATCCAATTTTCTGTACATTACATTAAATTAAGAAACCCCATCATAGGTTGAATTTGCAAAACATCCTAGGCTAAAATGTGTTTAGTTTGTCACTGTATTATGCAAATATACTTAGAATTATAGCTTCCCAGGGTTTCATGTAGGAAATTTTGGTAGCTGAGCTGCATTTCTACTTCTGGGGATGGATGAGTATTAAAGTTGTGTACATAGCTATGTTCTTACCTCCATATGCTCCAGAGTATCTTCTGAGTATCATATCTGAACCTTTGTGTAGTCCTAGTAGGTGCAATTATGTTTGTGTGTGTGTGTGTGTGTTGGGAGAAAGTGATATGTTTCAACTCTTTAATGTTGCCCTCATCCCTCCTTCTTGCTAAGTGATTATTCATGTTGCAAACACATAATCAAAAGGAAAAAAAATCCATCTTCAGAGAAAGTACTTTTATTTTTCTATACAAGGACAGAATAGGCAAAAACAGTTAAAAGGCCACTTACGAAAATAGTCCCACTCATCTTCTGAAAGCTATGAGAAGAGTTTTCATGCCCCTACCTTCATCACTTCACTACCTCTAGGGGTGACCCAAATGCCACAATGTGGCTCCCTTTCTCCACAATATTGGAGAAGGTGGGCTCTTTGCAGCTTTGCTGGGTCGATGGTGTTAGCTGATTGGTGCCCCTTCTACAGCCCATGGGAAAGCTTTCTGCTTAACTCTTATGTAAACATAGATTTTGCAGAGAGGGATCTAGCCGAAGTCAGCAATATATCTTGTTTTCAAATTGCAGAAGGGATCCCTAAGGAGCAGAAATAAAGACAACCCAAATGGCAGGAGCTGACTTACTATAAAAAGAAAGATCTCATTAGAAATGGGAGAGGATATATTGCCATCTGTGGATTCTGACCAAGTCCTAGAAGAAGGGAAGACTTTGATCTCACAGTTGGCATCACAACAACCAGTTGTGGAAACCTGGCACTAGAGTTCAATTGTTCACCAGGGTCATCCTGGGAAAGTTCAGACTTTCTTGTTTCAAGTCCTTCATTGGTTAGTCATTTCCGAAATAAAGATTCCCATGCACTTCTGATTAGTCTTCCCCAGAAATGGCTCCCAGATGGTAGATGAAGAACAAGGCCAGCTTGCTTTCCATCTTGGCACTCAGAATGGTCCACTCTGCCTTCTGAGAAGGTTAAGATGAACATCCACTTGAAACAATCTCAGACTGTGACTGCATGTTGAAGTCCACAATCCCAAGGCAATAATCAGTGTCAGTAAAGGTTCTTTATTTTTTTTTGGGGGGATGTAGGCCGGAAGATGGTCACACTAGTTCATCCAGGAGAATTCCAATGTTTTGGTGAGGCTCTGAGGGACCTCTTATAGGCTTATTGCACATAGGACAAACACATCGAACTTCCAACCACTTCACAAGGCACCTGCAGCCAAAATGGGGGTGGGAGTGTCAAATGTTGGGGAGGTGTAATTTGAAAATACAGATCTAAAAGCTTGATTATGACATTCTGAGAGACCCCAATGCAGCATCTGATTTCTGATCAGCATCCATTCCCAATTTTACCCTTTCTTGGGCCAACTGGTGTTGGCCACTTCCCATTGAAGTGCTCATACCCATCTTAAAGGTACATTGCTCCTGGTGATACATTAACATACCTTATTTTGGCTGAATGGCTAACTTATGAGGGTACTGTATTTATAGAGTATTTTTTTCTTGTTTTTTTTTTTCTTAATTTGCTGCAGTTCTACTTAATTTTCTGCTCTCAAATGTGTTGCATTACAATTCCCTAAGCCTCAAGTTTTGGAAGCCAATTTACAGTTATATTAGATTTGCCCAGCATCAGTAAATGGCTGTACACAGAATCTGTTATCGCTTCCTTATATCACTATCCCCAAAACATGTATTCAAATGCTCTTAACATCTCAAAGCATATTTACTTTGAGATGATATCAATTCAGCATTTGTTTTTTAGCAAAGAAAATCTGTGCAGACAGTCAGCAAAATGTAAAAAGCTTATTTGATCAGATGATTTCTAGAAGTTAAGGATTTATTTAACTATATTTTATACATTAAGAGATTATGGGGAGGTATGATCCTTGGTGCTCACTGAGCTTGGTTATTTCTTGCAGACATTTCATTATCAAACTAGGTAATATCCATCAGTGCAGAGAGTACTGGGAATCACATATTGCAGCCCTCTAGAGAAATATGAAGCTAACTTTGAAGAAGTGATGCAAAAAAATTGAGTAAAATTGGTCATGGGAAAAAAGAGTGGATGAGAAATAAATTCAATATATCCTCATTTTGATTCTCTTTAATACAAGAAAGGCAAAAGGTAATTCTGTCAGTCTTCAAGATTTGATTACGGCACCTAAAAACAATAAAATAGTGTTCTAGTACTCCTTGTGGTCTTTCTTTGATGTGGCATACTTCAAAGAACTGAGAAGCCTTATGCAAAAATTAGTCAAAAATTGGTCATCTGAATCAGCCACTTTTGCACATGAACTGTTGAATTGGGGTCAGGGTTTTCAGTCCAAGGAAACCTACTTAAAGGTCTTTCAGCCTAGAAGGACCAATAACAAATTAGTCATAAGATGTAATTTTTAATGAAACATCAGTGGTGATATTCAGCTGGTTCGCACCAGTTCATCCAAACCAGAAGCAAGGATTTGGCCTGGGTTGCTGAACCAGTAGTAAGGGGAGCAGAGCTGCCAGCCAGAATGGGCAGGCTAGGGCTTTCCTTCCTCCATACCTGAGTAGGATTCTTGCACCTCCACCCCCACTCATTGTGCTGCAGCCACCACATGGTAGAGAGACCTGGGAGAGCTGGCAGGACTAGTCGGTCAGGTGAGGCCATCCAGACCATCCCCCAATGCCTGGAGGCTGTGAGGGTCTGGATGGAGATGAAGCCGCTCCCCATCACTTGGAAGGACAGGAACAGGACAGGGCTAGGAGACTTGTGGGACCCTGCCCCCCTCTGAGGGTCCCTTCCCGCCTCCCAAGTCAGAAGGGGTGGGTGCCTCCTGGTCCTCTCCTTCCAATAACACCAACTGGACAGATGAAGCTGCTGCCCTTTTCCAGAGCAGAAAGAGGCTCCTCCGAGGGATTCAGCAGCCTCCCCGACCTCCCCCCAGGATTTGGAGACTAGGCTCTGATGGGGGCCTTTGCAGTTGGATGGCATTATGAAAAGAACACAGATTTTTCTAGACGTTCATTGTGGGGAATTGAGAAATTTGGGGGGGCAGTTGATCGGCAGGGTAGAGCGTGAGGTTGAAGGGGCAATGCAGGCAAAGGCTTCATGCTCTGGTTCCTCCCTAATGAGCAGTGAAGGTGTGGGGCAGCGTGGGGCAAGGACTTCAAGGGCGACAGAGGAGGCAGTGGTTTGTTGCAGGTTGTGGCTGGTGCAGCTTGGTCTGGCTACCCCGGGTGTGAAGAAGCAGGGCCAGGAGAGGTGCATGCCACAGCTGTCTATTGGGACAAGGGGCAAGCAGGGAGGCACAGCTGCCGGATGAGCTTTGGGGGCCTGGGGAGCTGCAAGGGGAGCATGGTGAATGTAGTATTTTTTGCTAAGGGCAGAGTATTTTGGGTGTGAGAGTGGGTGGCAGAGTGAGTGGCGGCGCCCCGAAAGGGAAGGTGGGAACTTCTGGGGCTGCTTCCAGTAGCCCTGCCATCTGCTGTCCGCTGCTGCTGCCCACCAGAGCACCTCTGTGAGCTTTTTTCATTCTCCCACAGCCTGCTGCTCTCGAGCTCGCCGGATCAGTTCATTCCAGACCATGTGTGCGTGTGTCACAGAGAGTATTTTGTGTGTGTGTGTGTGTGTGTGTGTGTGTGAAAGAGAGAGAGAGAGAGAGAGAGAGAGAGACAAAAAAGAAAGAAAAAATAGGAAGGGAGAGAGAGAGAGTGTGTGTGTGTGTGTGTGAAAGACAATAAAAAGAGCAAGAAAGAAAGAAGGAGAAAGGGATAGAGAAAGAAAGATAAAAAGAAAGAGAAAGAAACAAAGAAATCGGAAGAAAGAGAAAAAAGAAAGGAAGGGAGAGAAACAAAGAGAGAGAAAGAGAAAGAAAAAAATAGGAAAAAAGAAAGAAAAATAGGAAGGAAGGGAGAGAGACAGACTGCCTTTCTTTTGCCCAGGTATTTTTCAGGGTTTACAATACATGCATTCAGTGTCTATAGTCCAGAGCATAAATACATGTGTGTTTAACAGAGTTGAAAGGGACTTTGGAGGTCTTCTAGTCCAACCCCCTGCTCAGGCAGAAAAACTGAGGATGCCAAACTCTGAGTAGAGGTCCTGGGAAAGGTGTCAGAATAACAGAATAACACTTAGAAGGGACCTTGGGGGGAACCCATATCATTTCAGAGAAATGGCTGTCCAGTCTTTTCTTAAAAACTTCCAGTGATTGAGCACCCAGAATTTCTGGAGACAAGCAGGTCCATTAGTTAATTGTTCTCACTGTTAGGAAGTTTCTCCTTATTTTTAGGTTGTTTCTCTGTTTGTTCAGTTTCCATCCATTTCTTCTTATTTGCCTTCTGATGCTCTGGAAAATACATTGTTCCCACCTTCTTTCTAGCAGCCCCTTAAAAGCCTGTTGCCTATCACACTCTTGGGCAAAGCATGTGAGCCATTTTTTCCTTTCAGTGGTCCATGAAAGTACATCTATAGTATGTAGATAATAAAGTCAAAAAAAGGTGAACAACAGTTTTACAGAACTATAGATATGTTGAAGCTGGGTGTGACAAGAATTGGCTGGGAGGGGAGGGGCCAGGTGAGACACCCCTTGCCGTGAGTGACATTGAGTTGGCCACACCCACACAGTCACATGACCACAAAGCCACACCCACCAAATAAGCCACGCCCACAGAACCGCTAGTAAAAAAAATTGAATCCCACCACTGTGAAACATGTTTCAAATCACAGTGCTAGAGGCTATGCATAGGACATACATACACATAGCTAAGGTTTCCCAGTTGGAACAAAGAAAATTTCTGGTAAAATAGACCCAGCTTGCCGATAGTCAGAAAAAATTGTTCAGAAAACCTGCTATCATTTTTAACTCAGGTTTTTCCAGTGCAAGTAGGATGCTAGCATTTTAAAGACAATTCTTGTTACATTCTTGGGTCAAAATTCCACTGCACATTTTTTGGGACTGCATGTGAGAAAGGAATAAGAACTGAAGGTGAGAAAGTGGGCAAGATAAATAAAGCTTTCAAGTCCTGGCTTCTCCCCCCCACCCCCCAAGAGTGGGATGAGAGATGATATGGTTTGACTTTCATTGCTTAGTTTTATAATTTTGTTATAGTATTTATGGTGTTTTTACTTTTGATTGGGAGCCATCCAGACTTGGTTATAAGAAGGAAGGAAGGAAGGAAAGGAAGGAAGTAAAACTCCTAAAATGAATTTGTAATTCACTCTCAACCAGCTTTTAGCCCAGCAATTATCCAACTTTCTGTTCCTTTTAACGAGAAACAGGAACAAGCTCAGGTTAAATCTTTCATATCCGGACTTTCGTGTGACACCAGTTAAGCTTAAAGCAACAGCCATCCATGCTGATTTCAGATGAGGTATGAACTGAAAAGTCCCTTCCCCAGCTGCTGTTGTCAGTAGCATGGATATCAGGGAGAACATCTGATCCTGCAATAATTAAAGCTAAGCATATTTGAGCCTGGTATATGCTCAGATCGGAAACATCTTAGTGACTCTCTCCAAGTCACTTTGAGTTGTGTTATGGAGAAGTGGTGGGACAAACAACAGGATTATTTCACCCTAAATCTATAATCCTAACTACACAGGTAAACCTCCAAGTGAAGACTGCAAGGAATATACACTGCTCAAAAAAATAAAGGGAACACAAAAATAAGACATCCTAGATCTGAATGAATGAAATATTCTTATTAAATACTTTGTTCATTACATAGTTGAATGTGCTGACAACAAAATTACACAAAAATTATCAATGGAAATCAAATTTAGCAATCCATGGAGGTCTGGATTTGGAGTTACACTCAAAATTAAAGTGGAAAAAAACACTACAGACTGATCCAACTTTGTTGTAATGTCCTTAAAACAAGTCAAAATGAGGGTCAGTAGTGTGTGTGGCCTCCCTACAAAGCCTGGGTATGCTCCTGATGAGATGGCAGATGTTCTCCTGAGGGATCTCCCACATCTGGACTAAAGCATCCCCCAACTCCTAGACAGACTGTGGTGTTGGTAGATGGAGCGAGACATGATGTCCCAGATGTGTTCAATTGGATTCAGGTCTGGGGAATGGGCGGGCCAGTCCATAGCATCAATGCCTTCGTCTTGCAGGAACTGCTGACACACTCCAGCCACATGAGGTCTAGCATTATTGTGCATTAGGAGGAACCCAGGGCCAACCACACCAGCATATGGTCTCACAAGGGGTCTGAGGATCTCATCTCGGTACCTAATGGCAGTCAGGCTACCTCTGGCAAGCACATGGAGGGCTGTGCGGCCCCCTAAAGAAATGCCACCCCACACCATTACTGACCCACTGCCAAACTGGTCATGCTGGAGGATGTTGCAGGCAGCAGAACGGTCTCCACGGTGTCTCCAGACCGTCATGTCTGTCACATGTGCTCAGTGTGAACCTGATTTCATCTGTGAAGAGCACAGTGCGCCAGTGGCGAATTTGCCAATCTTGGTGTTCTCTGGCAAATGCCAAATGTCCTGCATGGTGTTGGGCTGTAAGCACAACCCCCACCTGTGGATGTTGGGCCCTCATACCATCCTCATGGAGTCTCTGACCGTTTGAGCAGCCACATGCACATTTGTGGCCTGCTGGAGGTCATTTTGCAGGGCTCTGGCAGTGCTCCTCCTGTCCCTTCTTGCACAAAGGTGGAGGTAGCGGTCCTGATGCTGGGTTGTTGCCCTCCTAAGGCCTCCTCCACGTCTCCTGCTGTACTGGCCTGTCTCCTGGTAGCGTCTCCATGCTCTGGACACTACACTGACAGACACAGCAAATCTTGCCACAGCTCGCATTGATGTGCCATCCTGGATGAGCTGCACTATCTGAGCCACTTGTGTGGGTTGTAGACTCCGTTCTCATGCTACACTAGAGTGAAAGCACTGCCAGCATTCAAAAGTGACCAAACCATCAGCCAGAAAGCATAGGAACTGAGAAGTGGTCTGTGGTTACCAGCTGCAGAACCACTCCTTTATTGGGGATGTCTTGCTAACTGCCTCTGCTTTCCACCTGTTGTCTATTCCATTTGCACAACAGCATGTGAAATTGATTGTCAATCAGTGTTGCTACCTAAGTGGACAGTTTGATTTCGCAGAAGCGTGATTGACTTGGAGTTACATTGTGTTGTTTAAGTGTTCCCTTTATTTTTTTTTGAGCAGTGTAAATCCTTCCATTCTCCACTATTCAGTCAGAACTGAAGAAGCTTCTTGGATGAAAAGTGCAACATCTTCAAGGAAAAATAAAGTCCAGTTGCCTTTTGAAAAAGTACCTTTGGAACAACCATAACCAAGTTGACTGATAATCTCCATAGACATATCACTCTAAAAATATTGCTTCTAAATCAGATCTACTGCATATTTGCAAAACAGAGTCCTGTCCTGAAAGAGAAGATGCAGAAGATGTATCCTTCATTAGATTTGCATCTCTTTAGAACAGATCTGGCCATTTTATGGTCCCTGGGCCACATCTGGCACTTTGACTGTCCTTGCCTACATATGTGTGTGCCTATGCACCTTCACAGCCCTATTGGTTGGTGCTCCACAACAGTCCCAATTTCTCATTTGATCCCTTGGGAAAATTAATATTCCCCTCCCCCTGCCTTAGAAGTATCATTTTTTTCTTCTTCCCTGATCCACCTCGCCCATCCTTCCCACTTTGGAGCTGAGTCCAAATGCCTCCCCCCGCAATTCAAGTGAACTCTGAAGACAAAATAAGACTAAGCCTAGATGTTCTTGGCTTCATTGTTTGCTTCAGGGTCTTGGCTACAGCATCCTGGCACAATTCCCAAGTGTGATGAATTAGCTCTGATAGGTTTTTATGTATTTAATTCAAAGTCTGTGCTCCTACCCCATTTGCTGTCCTTGGTTCAAATATCTCAAAATACAACAAAGAGCCTCCCTCTTTATCATCCTGGGTGCCCATCTCCTCTTCTCCACCACCGGCATGCCGGATACTGAATGAATATTGCGGTTGCTTGCTAAAACGAGAGGCACAACACAGCTTTTTGGGGCTGTCTTTGGCATCTACTCACTTTCTGTGGAAGGCATGTTGGCATGGCAACACTCCCAGTTCATCTTTCACTTTAAAGTCTTCCAGGCAGACGGCACAAGTCTGCTGCGGAGAAAGAGGAGGAGGAGAGAATGGGCAAACATTACAAAGCAGGAATCAATAAAGGAGAATATCTGTAGCTCAGGGTTGAAAGGGAGGACTCCTTGGTACTCTCTGATCTTGGTTTTTTTTGCAGGTTTCATTACCCAAACTAGGTAACATCATATGTACTAGTTATAATGTAGACTAACATTGAGGATGCTACTTAGTTTGGGTAATAACATGTCTGCAAGAAAACCACCAAGCTCAGAAACTGAAGAGCCCCTCAAAGCAGGAATTACACATGCTTATCTGTTGTAGATTTCACAGCAAACTATGGCTGATTTTGGGGGGGAGGGGGCAGATCAATACTTTTGGTGGGAAACAGAAGGAAAAGCTTAGAATGAGAGAGTTCAAGAGGCAAAGTCTGATGAGTCATTTGCTTCTAATCATGATTTATTGGATGCAAAATTACTTAGCTCATGGTTCAAATTTCCTTGGATATCAAGGCAGATCAGCAGGTATCTGGGTTTATTCAATAGCATCGGTCTACAAATGGGTCTTCCACAATCCAGGAAGTATATTTGCAGTCTATAAAACCTTCTGAGAATGTGGGGTTGTATAGATCTGAGGGAACATCTGTTATAGCCTAAATAGTTCTAGGAAATTGTTGTGTATCATATTTTATTATGGGTTTATCAGCATTACTGGGCCTGGCTAGTCTAGTGAAGAGAAGGACCAGGGGAGACATGATACTATTTGAGGGGCTGCCACAGAGAGGAATGGATCAAGCTATTTTGCAAAGCATCTGAAGGCCTGATAAGGAATAATGGATAGAAACTGTTCAAGGAGAGATTCAACCTAGAAATAGGGAGAAATTTCCTGACAGTGAGAACACTCAAACAATGGAACAGCTTGCCTTTGGAAGTTATAAGAGCTTCATCACTTGAGACTTTCAAGAAGATATTGTACTACCATTTGCCAGAATGCCCTGCTTGGGCAGGGGGTTGGATTAGATGGCCTACAAAGTCCCTTCCAACTCTGATAATCTGTAATCTAATCTAGCCTTCCCAGTTTAATGTCTTCTAGATTTATGAGTTTTGCATATCTAGAACTTCCAACTAGCTTGGTTGTGTTGGTTGGGTATTCTGGACATGGCAGTTCCAACATTGGATCAGTTGGAGAAGGCTAGTAGATTCCAGCATACAACAGTTCTTGAACATTTCTGGAAAAGATATTCCCTACCATTTACCAGGTAGATTAAGGCATACAAACTTAAAGTAATTTGCAGTAGATTGTCGAAGATTTCTGATTTCAACAATAGTGGTAATAATATGAATCTCTAACCGCTCTCCTAAATTATGATGCTCTTATGGGTTATCAGAAGATATTTTTGTTTGGAAAGACAATAAGAGGCATTCAGTTTCAGAGTTCAGAATCCTTTAAGGCTTTGTTTATCTAAACCTTTTAGGTGAAGAAGCCATAGCTCTATTTGTACAACATTTAAGCCTGATTAGTGTTAACCTTGATTATGATTTTTGCAACTCAGTGTATTCTATTAGAATGTATTAAGAAAAACTGGAAAATATGTTAATAACTGGATTAAACAGGCTGTTCAGATAACCTATGTTTCTTGCAACAGACTCAGAGAGATAACACATATTCCCTGGGTATA
Organism: Pseudonaja textilis; assembly: GCF_049901715.1. Taxonomy (NCBI): domain Eukaryota; kingdom Metazoa; phylum Chordata; class Lepidosauria; order Squamata; family Elapidae; genus Pseudonaja; species Pseudonaja textilis. Next base: position 13,436,483 of record NC_141998.1, on the reverse strand, counting down.
ATCTGCCTGACCCTGAGCTTTCTGATCTTTTAAGCTAGAGATGCTAAAGTGTGACCTTTTGTCAATTCTCCACTCAACTATATACAATTCTCCACTCAACTATGTTGTCATATTGGGTTTCTTCTGTTAGATCTGGAGGACGGTTCAAGAACGGAGGCAAGACTCAGATAGCAACAACAGCTCTTTATTTGTGACTTCAGATCTGAGCAACTAACCCCAGCCGCAGCAGCCCCTTATATAGGGCTGGCTGCGGCTAGGTAGCCAATGAAGGTGATTTGAGTTTGCCGCTCTTGGCAGGGCCAATCGCGGCAGCCCGTTTACTGGCCAATCGCATCAGTCTATGTCGACCAATCACGATCGGCTTTCAGCGGGCCAATCAGATTTGCAGGCTATGAGCCTGCTAGTCCGGAACATCTTCCTTTTTTGTTTTCTGCTGTGGATTTTGGTTTGTTAGCTGATCATTAAATGGAATGATAAAATTGTACAATTGGAAGCAATTTCGAAGGTCTCCTAGTCCAACTCTCTGTCCAGATCAGGAATTTTCAGACTATCCCCAACAATTGTCCAACTATTGTTTCAAATTCAGAGTGATGGAATGCCCATGACTCCAGATGCTGGACCTACCACTACTTAACAGTTGTCAGTCAGGAAAATCCTCCTTATATGGATCTCACTGAATAGATAGTCTTCGAGTTTTTACTTAATGGAACCTGCATGTTATGGTTGTAAATCATAGCAGCCATAAAATGTTACTACCATTTTATTATGTTTTTTGTGGTATTCGTTAAGCAAATGGGGTAGTTGTAACCATAAATTCCATGGTCATTAAGCAAACCCATTGTTTGCTATGGTGCATTCCCCCCCTCCCCCCAAAAACAAACAAACTGGAAGTGTATGCTAGTTTTCAGCACAAGTGTTGTAAAATGCTTTTCATTTCACCCTACATATTAAAAACAGCCATAAATGTGGTTGTGTTGAGCCAGGTACCATCTGTTTTGTACCTGCACACTTCATTTTTTCTATTTAAGTGCGGCACCATACATTTCTCATCATTGAACTAAATTTTGCTGGAAAGGACTCAAAAGTAAACTTTATTGAAATCTTTTTGAAGATATTTTGTTTTATGAGATGTTAACAATCACCCCCAACTTTGGCAGGGGTGGGATTCTACTGGTTCACACCAGTTCAGTAGAACCGGTTGTTAACATTCCTGGTAGTTCAAAGAACCGATAAAACAGGCCCCTGGCTGGCCCCGCCCCTCTCCACCTGCTGCCCAACTCCCAGAACAGTTTTTCATTATTGTGCATGCATGACATTTGCATGCATGCGCAACAATCATTGACGCATTCTCCCCCACCCGTCATTCCTGGCCCAGTCATTCATTATTGCACGACATTGCACATATGCACAACAATCAGGGATGGCATTCTCCCCTGCTGCCAGCCCTGCTCCGCTCACTCCTCAGTTCCCGGCTCAGTCAGCCATTATTGCGCATGCGCAACATTGTGCGCATGCACAACAATAACTGACTGCATTCTCCCTTGCCTGCCCTGTTATGCCCCGCCCAGTCACTAGTAGTACTTATAGTGCATGTGCGCTACACTTCCTACATTTTCCTATCTGGCGCCATCGCTCCCAGCACCAGCACCAGCAGCAGAAGAGCCAGCTAGCCAGCCAGCCAGCCAGCCATCGTTGCCTGCCTTCTGCCCTCTTGCTTGATTGGGATGAGTGAGGGCAAGCAGTCACTGCTGCTAGCTGCCCTCACCCTCCTGGACTGCCTTGCCCAGCCTGCCTCCCAGGCCTGCCTGCTTCATCCAGCCTGCCTCCCCTAGCCGCCATTACCAAAGACGTGGATCAGTGAGTGAGCTACAACCAAAACCTGGTCGTTTACCTGACGCTGCCCCGGTTGAGTCCCAACAATGATTCCCGGACTGCAGCCCTCCTCGCCAATGCTGCCTGCCTCGCCCACCGCCATCTTCCCTCTCCCGCGGCCCTCCATTGTTGCTGCCTTGCCTTCCACCACCGATTGGTGAGTGAGGAGGCAGCAATCTACCTCCTCCTGCTGCTGCCAGCCCCAGTCAACTGCTGACTCCTGGGCCACCCAGCCGCCCTTGCTACCTGCTTTGCCCAGCCGGTAGCCGCCATCTTTGGCTGGCCACCATCTTTGCTCAGCTGGCACCATCTTCTCCTGCCCATGGCCCACTGCACCGTTGTTGCTTCTTGCCTTGCACTACCAATTGGTGAGTGAGGAGGCAAAGGCAGCAAGCCCCACCGGTTGCCTATCTTCTTCTGCTGCCACCAGCCTTGGTCAAGTGCCGACTCCTGGGCCAGCCTCCCAGCTGTCCTCGCCACAGCAAGCTCCAAGAAGACCAAGGAGAACCCCAGCATAGCTGGCTAGCCAAGTTGCCTGCCTAATTTTTGGTAAATTGCTTTATTTAATTTCTTCATGTATTTTTTTAGTATCTGTTTTGGTTTTTATTAATCATAAAAACAAAACAGATACTAAAAAAATAAATCAAAACATAAATCAAAATTCTTGTACTATTATTGTTAGATATTGACACCTCTGTTTCTTTCTTCTTTGCTTTTTGCTATTAGAAAAAAGCAAAGCAGAAACTTAAGTATCAATATGTAACAACAGTTGTGTAACAAAAACATTTTCATTTATGTATGTATTCAGGTATTCAGTATCTCTACTGTTTTTATGATTAATAAAAACAAAACGTATACTAAAAATATTACTAAAAATTATTTAAGTAATTATTGATCACCAAACCATGCCCAGATAGACATGTGATCACCAAGCCGTGCCTGTCCGGTCACGTGAACACCAAGCCACGGCCAGCCGTCACGTGATCACCAAGCCACGCTCGGCCAGTCATATGACCACCAAACCATAAATTAGTCCATGCCCACAGAACTGGTTAAGAAATTTGAATTCCACCCCTGAATTTTGGGTTATCTACAGATTTTCTAAACATCCCTTCTCTCTCCTAATCACATTTATAAAAATATGGTACCGCCAGGACAGAATCCCAAGCTAACCCACAACAAACCTCTCTCCTGCAGACATATATTTGCATAACCACTCCTGTATATGTTCAAACTATAGATTCATGAGGATGTCTTGCTTTCATTTTTGCTGAGAAATCAACTCTTTTGATTTATCTGTGGGTTTACTCACCCCATGTAAATTTAGTTTTTTGGCATCATCTTTCAAAACCACCTGGAAGGAAGGAAAGCAACAGATTAGTATCAGAATGCTGGTGCTGAATGATCAAAGCAGCCAATCCCATTGAACATTGCAAAGACAAATAACAGCAGCTGCTAAACATCAACAATATTGGTTAATTCAGAAACTCTAACAAAACCCCGGACAGACTTTCTGAGTTGGGGAGATCTGGCCCAGACTATACAATTCTTTATATTTGCATTATTCACATTAGTAGAGTTTCTCACTTCTCAAGCCTTCCTGTTCTCCCTTGAGCATAGTGCATGATTTCGATCATTTCCTCACATTATTTGATATTTATGATCTTCAGGCTCTGTTTTGCAGCATAGTTGGTTGCAGGATAATTGCCCACTCCCCAAAAAGGCATGAGATTTCTTGTTCCAATCTAGCAAGATAATTTTATTGGTATGATAAATTTTAAATGGTGTTTAATCATTTCTGCATAGTCAATATCAGTTTGGTAATTCCAGGAGTTGTAATCCCACTGTGCCTGGAAAGCAGCAGATGGGGGGTGTGGTTGGAAGAGATATGTGAGCAGATCCTGACTATGTAGCCTCAGTTTCTAAATGTAAACATACTCTAGTGAATCAGATACCTTTTCTGTAACAGGCAGTCAACAAAAGCTTCAGAGTTTCCAACAAATGATAGATTAGAGCAGTGGTTCCCAAAGTAGCCAGTACTGCCCTCTGGGAGGTGGGGGGGTGGGATGCCTTGGGGGATGCTAAGAGGCAAGGGGGCCGGCAGGGGGCACTAAGAGGCAGCAGGAGAGCGTTCGAGGCACTGGCTCCACAGGCTCATCCCATTGAGCCCCTTGCACTACTCCGGTGCAACAGACAATGTCATCCGTGGATTACCTTCCATCCATCCATCCAAAAGGTCTATTGGTCTGTCTGTCTGTCTGTCTGTCTGTCTGTCTGTCTACTTACCTATCTACCTACCCACCCATCCACCCATCCATCCATACATCTATCTATGTATCAATCTACCTACCCACCTACCTCTATACCCATTTATCTAGCCATCCATCCATCCATTCATCCATCTTCCTATCTACCTACCTACCTATCTATCCACCCATCCATCCAAAAGGTCTGTCTTCTTGCCTGCCTGCCTGCCTACCTACCTATCCATACATTCATCCAAAAGGTCTGCCTGCCTGCCTACCTATCAATATATCTACCTACCTACCTATCTGTCTCTCTCTGTCTGTCTATCCATCCATCCATGTTCGAGGCGCCAGCTCCGCAGGCACATCAGGAAAGTACAGCAAAGTCAGTCAGGGAGGGAGGGAGGGGGAGAGAGAGAGAGAGAGAGAGAGAGAGAAAGAAAGACCTGATGTATCAGATTGAAATGAGGCCTAGTTTAGACTGAGGCCCTTTTCCACATTGAAACATCTTTGCCAGCACATTGAAACATCTTTAGCTTCCATTAAAGGTTTTGTGGACGAAACACGGTCAAGACTATCAGGAAGCTCTCACATTTTGTTGAGGCTTTAAACAGGATCCATTGGACCAGATCTCCACCCTAAAAAATTACTTTTCCCAAATGTATTACAGTGCCAATTCTGAAGAAGGCAAAACCAAAATGTACTGGTAAATTACAAGAACACACACACACACACCACCTTCTAACCCTACTGGAGCAGGTGATTGGACTAGAATAGATATCTCATTATCTTTCTTCTCCCTCCCTCCTTCTTTATGTCTTTTTCTTTCTGTCCCTTCCTTCCATCCCCCCTTTCTTTGTCCCTTTTTCTTTCTTTCCCTTTTTTCTTCCTTCTCTCTTTCTCTCTCTCTCTCTTTCTTTTCTCTCTCTTTCCCTCTCTCAGGCTCACCCCATTGACTTGGTGGACCCCTCTGCTCAGATTTGCTTGGGCAAGTCCCTCTGGTGTAGCAGGCTCAATGGGGTGGATCTGCGGGGCTGGCACCTAGAACGCAGCAGTGGCAGCATGTTTGAAAAGTAGAGCAAAGCCAGAGGTCGGTAAAAGAATCACAAAGAATCACAAAAGTTTCTGAACTATGCACAAGAAGGGACACCACATGTCAATGCAATTCAGCAACATAAAACAAGGAAATACAAATAAAACAAATCAACAAGAATCGGCAAAGCATCTCTGATTAGATTCTATTCACTACTAGAATCTAATCAGAGATGCTTTGCTGATTCTAGTCCAATGACCTGCTCCAGCAGGGTTAGAAGGGAGTGTGTGTGTGTGCATGGCTGTCAAAACTCCAAAAACAGGTCAAGTAGCTCTGGGGAGGCCAGTCATAAATTAGAACACTTGCTAAACAGCCAGCCATTAAGTGACCACTTGTATTTGATTTGCCAGTCACCTGGCCATGCCCACCCAGTGATATGACCACCAAACCACGTCCACCCAGTCACGTGACCAGCAAGCCACACCTTCAAATTAGGCCATGCCCACAGAAATTTGAATCCCACCCCTGGGTGGGGGGCACCGAGGATGAGTTTGTAGCACCAAGGGGGTGGTGGACTGAAAAAGTTTGGGAACCACTGGATTAGAGGGCATGTGACCAGCAAGCCACGCCCAGCCAGCAAGCCATGCCCACCCAGTCACATGACCAGTAAGCCACGCTCACCCAGTCACGTGACCAGCAAGCCACACCTTCAAATTAGGCTATGCCCACAGGAATTTGAATCCCACCCCTGGGTGGGGGGCACCGAGGATGAGCTTGTAGCACCAAGGGGGACTGAACCACTGAATTAGAGGGCAACTGAATAGCAGGGTTTAGTGTTTCAGATTAATATATTAGCACTAAATGCAGAGTTACAAGCAGGAGCTCTTAGAAACTTGTTTTATTCAAGTAGAGTTTCTTGGTTTATTCCACCAGAGTTCATGTGCTTTGATGTGTCTTGCAAAGGCCTCGGCAGGATACTTCTGTATATATGCAACCCCATAACATCAGGCCAGCATAGATGGCTTTGTGCTGATGGCAACTCAAGAGCAGGCCAGGAATGCTTTACAAGTTGACATAAAGCTGGCATGATCTAGACTAGGGCGAAGCATAGGTGTGCATGTTTCAGAAAGTCATAGGATGAGGATGAAATCATCTATGCCAGCCTAAATTCTAGTCCTGCCTCAGGTGTGAAAGTCAGCTGCGTGACTTTGGGTCCATCACCAGGTGACTGAGTTTTAGTTCTGCCTTAGGGAAGAAAGCCAGCTGGGTGAATTTGGGATACTCTCTTTCAGCCCAACTTACCTTACAGGTTTATTGTGAGGAAAATAGAAGAAGGGAGGAACATTGTGGGTGTCTGCCACCTTGAGTTATTTATAAAAATAATAAAGACAGAATATAAATAAACAAGCAAATAAATAAATCCTAGATACCAGCTCCCCAGGAAGATGAGAATATCCAGATATTTTTAAAGATAAATTTGCAGTGGTTTTTGCATCTCAAAATTACAAACAAAACTTTTACAATGTGTCAAGAAGGTGACATTTAAGCTCCTTTCACCCACTTGTAAACTTGAAAGAGAAAAAGAGAAAATGACTCAAATTGCTTATTTACCTCTTTGTATCCAAATCTTTCACTTTGTGCTTGATGCCGAAGTTTGCTGCAGAAAAAAATGGAATATTTTTAGTGATCATCAATGAACATCTCCAATTTGCCTGATTTATGAGGACAGTTCTTGTTTTTTAAACTCAGGATTACAAAACTTTTTGATGTTGTCCTCATGCTGCTAAAGATGGAAACAAGAGTTTCTTTGGAACTTGCCACATTTACATTGTGGGTGTTTTTTTGCCTTTGAAAACTTTGCTTTATATGCTAGGAGATACCAGCATGTTTAGCTAGCCTTAAGTTTTTCTAATCCTGGCAAGAAGTTTTTGTTCCATTAACTGACAATTTTGCCATTTGTCATGGAAAAACACTAAAATATATATGCAGTCTCACCCTGCTGTCAATAGCTATTGTCCTCTGGTAGCAAATATTACTGAATGGATTATAGTTTTCCTATAATGACAACATTATGATCCATTGTGGCTTTAAACATTTGTGTATTTTTTTTAAAAAGGAATCTCTGTCTATCAGTTTAGTAATAGTACACACTCAGCATGGGAAAGACTGTCCTTGATTTATTTCGAGTTTTATTATTTTTATTCCATAGGCATTTTATCTTATTTAATGCTCAGAGTAATTCCCCACTAATAAAATCAAGTTTATAGGCAAATTATACAGGAATCATCATAATGGATCTTATAAAAATACTGGAGAAAATGTTTTCAGACTGCAATATTGCAAATATAATGGCTAAATATACAATAGAAAGTTGCTGGATTCTTTCCTTCAGGGATAGATAGAAGCCTCTAACTTGGAGAATGGGAAACTAGAAGATTCTCACTCAAACTTCTTGGATAATTTCTGGAGCAGATTCTGAGTCATAAAACAGATTCAAAAGCATAAATCATGTTAAGCAAAGGGATTTATAGATCACAAGAGTTTATAGTACAGATAGTCCTTGACTTACAGCCATTCGTTTAGTGACCCTTTGCAGCTTCAATGGCACTCAGAGAAGTGACTTATGAGCATTTTTCACACTTACAACCATTGCAGCATCCCTGTGGTCATGTGATCAAAATTCAGATGTTTGACAGTTGGCATGTATTTATTGAGGGTTGCAGTGTTCCAGTGTCTTATGATCCCCTTTTGTGACCTTCTGACAATGAAGTCAATGGGGAAGCCAGATTCGTTTAAAAACAACTTTTGTTTTTTTAACAGAATTGATTCCAAATAATCATTCTGTTCAGTGTGGACAGAGGTTTCTTTGTGCCCAAGCTGCACTAAATTGGAACCTAGGGGGCAGGATAACAGACAAATACTGATGCTGTTGCTATGGCTGTTCTAGAAGACAAGAGATTAATCTATTGCTCTGTGAGGCTGCAGGATTGTTGAAGGAAATAAAAGAAGAGTGTGTAAATCAAAAGCTGCATTCCGCAACTTTGGAAAAAAAACAGCTCTTTGAGGAAAGTAAATGGTTCTCTAGATGTATCAGCTGTGCCTCATTCAAAACCAAAGAAAGAATTCCTTCAACTTCATTAAAATAGAGAAAAAGTATTTTTACTAAGTTTTAAGTGATAGCAACAAAAGGAAAGCAAGATCTGAGGCAAATAGGCACAGAAAGTACATATTGAAAGTTATCCCAAGTTCCCTCCCCCAGGAGTCCAGACTGGCCATCCAATCTGAGGTGTGTATAATATGTGGGGTACATCTTCAGGTGGTTTCTCACACATCTGGTATGCCAAGATGGTTGACCTTGGCCTAGTAGAGATAAGTCTATGTAGTTGCGCAGTAAGTAGGAAAGCTTCCCCTCCTTTTTAGTTCACCCAGAAATGTCTTCTCACTCCAACAAACTTTCCCCCAAATACCAAATTCCCCCACCCCACCCCATTTCTATGGCAGCCACCAAGAATCAAGCAGCAAAAGATATCAAGAAAACTTGGAGTCTGTCAAGATGAATAATTGGATGCTTCATCCTGAAATTGACCAGTAAAATTTAAAGGAGATGGAGCAGGCAACATTTTCTTGCTCTCAAAAGAAAATTGTCTAACTGGCATTTTAGCCACAAGTGGCATGTTTTGGCAGTAAACATGCTGGGGATAGAATGAGAACACCAATTATTTTTGAAGTAGAGATGGGAGATAGCCAATGAACTTGAGGACAGGTAGTCCTCGACTTACAACAGTTTATTTAGTGACCATTCAAAGTTGCAGCATCATTGAAAAAAATGACTTATGACCATTTTCACACTTATGACCATTGCAGCATCCCATTGTCATGTGATCAAAATTCAGACAACTGATTCATATTTACGACCTTTGCAGTGTCCTAGGATTATGTCCTCCCTTTTTATGCCTTTTTGACAAAGACAATGGGGAAGCCAGATTCACTTAACAACTATGCTACTAACTGAACAACAGCAGTGATTCACTTAACAGCTGTGGCAAGAAAGGTCATAAATTAGCAACATAAATTTTGGGCTCAATTTTGGTCATAAACTGAGGAGTACCTATAGTAAGATTTTGAGGAATGCTAAGTGTAGTGCCAAAGGGATGAATGCTATAACTAGCCTATGGAACTGAGTTCAAAAAATACTCAAATGATTGGTTTCACCCACTTCATTACTTTGACAGTAACTACCTTCAGAATCCCTTTTTAGCTTGTATTTCCAAACCATGCCTGGAGGTCCTGGGCATTAGATTTGGCACTTTTGTATGCAAAAAAGATGCTCTGACCTATTGCCATCTCACATCTAAAATGTTAATCAGTAAACAAGGAAGGATACAAGCAGCAATAGTTGTTTTATGTAGTGTTAAAAGGGCTACAGGTGTACATTTAGGTCTCTGTTTTAATGAAAAGAAAGACTAGAGACAACATGATAGCAATGTTCTAATATCTGAGGGCTTGTCACAGAGAAGAGGGGGTCAGTCTATTTTCCTAAGCACTTAGAGGCAGGACAAGAAGATGGAAACTAATCAAAGAGAGAAGCAACCTAGATCTAAGAAAAAAATAGAACCAGTGGAATGACTTGCCTCCAAAAGTTGTTGATGCTCCATCATTGGAGGTTTTAAAGAAGAGACTAGACAACTATTTGTCTGAAATGGTATAGGGTCTCCTGTATGAGCAGAGAGTTGGATTAGAAGTCCCCCAAGCTCCCTTCCACTTCTGTTATTTATTCTTTAGCAAAGTTCTATAGTGGGAATGTCTACAATGCAAGCATGCATAATCCCCTTCTCCTGCACTGTACGTGTGGCCGGCAACTGAAGTATGCAAACCACACAAAACAACTGCTCAGATATGATGCGTTGCGGGTCCCAGTGCCAGGATGAATCAGCTGACGACCTGCACCCAGGCAGACTGTCTGGGCGGGCTCCTCTTGATGGCAAAGATGACAGCGACACAAAGGTTTCTTTTGGTGAGAGGAAGCACAGATAGTACTACGCACCTCTCTTTTATTGTGCAGCAAGCAGGGGGGGGTTAGGTTACACATGAGGTTAGACAGGAATAGGGAATATTGCCATATATGGCTAATCCTTATGCTATAGCCAACTCAGGTTTTACACGTTGCTGTTCCTATAGTGTCGCCCTATATGTGTATTGGGTTTTCTGAGTACGTGACTTCCTACTGATGTGTCATGATATTGCAACATCTCCTCTGTTTTTTATTATTTTGATACACCTCTATTCTTTATGCTGCGAGATCTAGTCCTCCTCCGAGTCCAAGTCCTGCCGGCATATTAGAATGCGAGGGCCGTCTCCTTTTTCTGGGTATTCATCTTCGTTCTCCTCCGAGTCCGAAGTGAATGCCAATAGAGACCTTTTTTCTGCTGGAGTGTTGATCTCAGACCTTATTTTTACAAGCATGTTTATGTTGGTAATCTCAGTATCAATAATGGCCAGTCGTTTTTTGAGGAATTGCATTATTTTCCCAAATACACAAGGGCCCATGGCACACAGCAATAGGAGCAATATTAATGGTTTGAGTACCTTGTGACCAACGACAAGATGAAGGTGATTTTTGGGCAGTGAAATTGGTGGTGCTACCAACGGCCTCAAAGTAAGGGGGGCCTGCATTAAGACACAGCCAAAAATCATTGGTAATTGCAGGGTTGCTGGCATTGAGGAGGAGGTAACTAGAGTTTATTAACCGTAACAAAGGTTGGGGAACTGTATGGCCTGGACGATATTCTACCAGGGATATGTTTCTATTGGGACCTACTTGGATAGCGGGCCGCTCAATGACGAGTTTTATAGTAAAGGTATTGCCATAGTCGTACCCATCAGCATAAATCCGGATTCCCCAGGTAAGACCCACCTCCCACCGTGTAGTCAGCCTTTTCCCTCCCGCTGAAAACAAAATATACATGGGATTACATGGAGTCCATATGCTCCCTGAGGGGCAATCAGTTTGATGCCAAGAACCATTTTGGAAGGCAAAGATATAATCGTCTTTGATCGGTGGTGACCAGGAGATAGCGATGGACGAATCCCGGAGAAGGTGTGGGTGTCTCGGTTGTGCTGGTGTAGGCGGTGAGGCCTACCAATATCTGTCCGATGTCAGCTTTGAGGGTAGGCCACCAGGTGTATGGGTGAGTGGTGTTGCTGATGGAAAATAAGACACGATCGTAGGCATCATATATTGTCCCAGTTTGTTTCACTGGCTGGTGTAGATTGAGGGGGTTTGCAGGCAATGTTTATAGGAAAAAGGAAGAAAATAATGCAGTGAAGAAGAGGAAGCAGTTATTCATCATGGAGCTTCAGCCAGTGGAGATCCAGAGGGTCTGCGTTGGGTTGTGGCTGATCAGGTGGGGAGATGTGGCAAGGGCGCACACAGCGACCAGGAATCCAGAGAACTTTTTCAGGTAACTGAATTGCAGCGTAGCCTCGCCCCCAGGTGATAAGTTCAGCAGGACCCTTCCAAGCTGGATCTGGGAGTTGCCTGTAATAGACAAGTGGTCTTGCAGTGGGGAGAGAGGGTTTAGTGAAATGACGAGACACAGCAGACGAGGGAGGGTTTCCAGTGAGGTTAAGGAAATTAAGAGTATACAAACAGACATTTAACAGATTTTGCAGTGTCGGGAGGTTGGGGGGGCTAATCCCTTTTGACCCCGTGTACCGATCAAGGGCTCGTTTAAGCGTTTGGTTTGCCCTTTCTACAATAGCTTGCCCTTGGCTATTGAAAGGGATTCCAAATTTGTGGTTAATGGACCAATGATGGCAAAACTCCGAAAAAGCAGAGCTTGTGTAGGCAGGTCCATTATCCGTTTTTAGTATTTTTGGACATCCCAACACTGAAAAGGTTCGAATACAGTGGTTGATTACCTGTTTTGCATTTTCGCCCCTTTGGGGCGTGGCCAATATGAATCCTGAATAAGTATCAATGGTAACATGAAGATATTTCCATGGGGCAAAAGGAGGGTATTGAGTAACATCCATTTGCCACGTATCACATGCCTGAAGTCCCCTGGGGTTAACCCCTTGAGGGATAGCTTTCGCTTGGAGACTGCATGTGGGGCATTGTTGGATGATAGCAATTGCTTCAGCCATGGTAATGCCAAATTGTTTGACCAGAGCCTTTTTATTTTGGTGAAAATAAGCATGGCTTTCTCCTGCCGATAAGGGGGCAGTTTGTGTTTGAGCAGCAAAAACCTGTTGGCAAGCAGTATCAGCTCTGACATTTCCCTCGGAGAGGTAACCTGGAAGGTGCTAAAAGGGAAGTCTCCACAGAGGGGGAAAGATAAGAGCCATATATGTGAAATACTACTTGAGTGACATACAAGCTGTCAGAGATAAGATTGATTGGGATGTGAGAAAATTTTTCCAAGGCTAAGATGACGGCCGCTAATTCTGCTTTTTGGGCTGAGGTCTGAAGAGTTGTACGACAGGAATGCCATACTTAGAAGCAGCAGTTTTTAATTCCTTTAACAAAGCCCACTCCAATGGAGTATAATGAGGGACAGGATTACCCCCAGCAGCAGGGGTTTGAAGAATCATAGGGAAACAAGAAAGATCATCTGCAGATAGCTTTCCTTCCTCCAAAGCTGATTGAAAGGCATTAGGGACAGGAGGATCTGTCACCGTGGAGGAAGGAGGCAACAGAGAAGAGTCAAGGGGTGGGGGGGAGTAGGGTGGAGGTGCAGAGGCAGCAACAGGACAGAGTTCAGCAGAAGGTGGGTTGAGGAAGACTGGATAGAATCATCAGGAAAGAGAATATTAAGGGCAGCCATAATGGCACGCCAAGAACAAATAATCTAAGGTGGAGCCCTAGGTGGTTCATGCATCCATTTCCCCATCCGTTCCCAAGAGGAACGTTTAAGAGTGCCTTCCGCGGGATACGCGGGCAGTGTTGTTGAACATAACTCAAAAAATCATTCAAATACTTTTTGACAGAGGATATACATTTGTGCCGTTAGCCTTTTGCAAATAATTTGCCTTCTTCACTAAAGAGAGAAGTTCATCCCTATGCTTAAGCTGAACTTGAGAAAGTGAGGAGCCCATACTTACGATGCGCGAGCCTATTCCAGGTGCGTAGTACAGGAGTGAAGGAAGCGCATTCCTAGACAAGAATCACGCTTTGTCGGGGACGTATCGTTGAGACGATCACGTCGGGGTCACCAGTTGATGTGTTGCGGGTCCCAGTGCCAGGATGAATCAGCTGATGACCTGCACCCAGGCAGACTGTCTGGGCGGGCTCCTCTTGATGGCAAAGATGACAGCGACACAAAGGTTTCTTTTGGTGAGAGGAAGCACAGATAGTACTACGCACCTCTCTTTTATTGTGCAGCAAGCGGGGGGGGGGGTTAGGTTACACATGAGGTTAGACAGGAATAGGGAATATTGCCATATATGGCTAATCCTTATGCTATAGCCAACTCAGGTTTTACACGTTGCTGTTCCTATAGTGTCGCCCTATATGTGTATTGGGTTTTCTGAGTACGTGACTTCCTACTGATGTGTCATGATATTGCAACACAGATAGGTGGGAGTTGCCATTCTTGGCTCCAGAAATGGCATTTTCCCTGCCTCCTGATGTGTTTTTCATGCAGGGAATTTCAATCCTTTGAGACAGAAGCATAGGATGTGGCAACTGTATTTGTTCCAGCAGATCTTGATGATATCATAGCAAAGTAGAGTCTTCCTCTTGGTTCTCTTCATCATCGATTGCTGGATAAGATCTCTCTCCCTCCCTGCTTTTGTTTGTGCATTGTGGTTCTATTTGGCATACAGAACTTAGGGAAATGAGGATAAATATGCATTGGCTGTTCCATTGCCTGCACAGATGTATCCTGCCATATTACAAAGCTCCCTTACATCAAACCAGGAAACTGGTCCATCTTGAGCAAGATGATCTATTTTTCTTTGCATCACCTGCTCTTTGAGACAATGGCAGCTGCCAGTGACTGAATATGTAAACTCCTGCATATGTAAATCATCTGTACTTCCCTGCAATAGCTTCCATCTGGAAGGTGTTCTGAGGCAAAAGGTGCCTCCACTTCCTACTTTGGTATAAAAGGCCAGCCATTTCTATGAGCATCTTGGGCTTTCAGCCATATGGATTATGATAAGAGAAAAATGAAGAATTGTGCAATTCTTAACCAAAGGAATGAGAGTGCTGATAACAGTTGGAGCAAATGTGGAACAGTTGGAGCAAATGTGGTGGGTCCAACCTCGGGTACAAATGTGGACACAATTCTGCAGCATGCATGATAGTTGTATTGCGACACCCACAATTGATGAAACTGCAGCCCAATCACATTCAAAGGATACCAGATTGGTGACAGATGGTCTATTGATCCACTTTCAAGTCCTAAGTTTTGAACTGAGTGACCAAAGCAAGGCTGAAGACTACTCTAAGCCCCTGACAGAGCAATGCAACATTTGAAAAGCTTGAAGTAAATATTGTTGAGAAAATTTCAGCTGTGATTTATTAATCTGACAGCTCAGTGTTCACACTTCAAAACTAAGAAGGTTGAAGTTTGACCTTAACACTTACACCCCAAGGTAATATTGATTAGCTGGAAAAAGGCAAACCTGATCACATATTTCCTGTATGTTTCCACTTAATGTTCTGTGGTCCCAAAGTTCCAGAATGAGCTGGTTGACAGCAGTTTGATGTCATTCACCAGGTTCTTTCTAGACATTCTGGCCGCAGATGACAGCAAAGGTTAAAAATAAGCTTTCCATAAATAGATAAAGAGCCAGGACATCTTCCATAGAGACAATAGATCTATTCCAGCCTTCTGAATAAGACCTCCCCTGCCCCAACTTCCTATCATTTCCTGCCAGATTTTTAAACAAGCACCAGTCCTCTGAAATGGCTGGCTATTATTCTCAGGATTGGGTCACAGTTATATCCTTGGAAAGGTTTAAGCACTCAACTGCAGGATCATGATGAAGTCACCATTCATTTGAGAAATTATGATGAAAATGTTTTGGAATTTTTAAGTTTGGAAGGAGAAAAAGAATGCATGCACATTTCCTACAGTCCCTTGAGGCCTGATGAGAGTTGAAATCCAAACTATATGGATAGCAAAATTGCTTATCCCTTAGGTCGACCCAGTTAAATCAGTGAGCAAAGCAAAGAAAGTAATTTTTCAGGAGCAGTATTCCCTGCTAATAATAAGTTGCAGTACAGGTAGACCTCAAGTTATAGCCATTCATTTAGTAACCATTTGAACTGTCGGTTTAAGATTTGTACCTGTTTTCAGCCACTGTATTGTTTATATCGTGTGTGTGTGTGTGTGTGTGTGTGTGTGTGTGTGTGTGTGTGAGATGAGCAACAGTTTGGTTTGAGCAAACTAAAGAGAAGCAGCATCTTCTCCAGTGTGCTGATGAGAGAATCCAAACAATGGGTTAACTCTGCCTTTCAGCCCAGAGACTGAGTCCTGTCAAACTTTGTAGCCATGTCTCTTGACTGTGTCTGCAGTTTTGACTCAGTGTTAGCTAAAGAGAGATGTTTGGAAGACAGCTTCTCAGAGCAAACAGGCAAAGCTAATTCTTTGGATTCTCTTAAGGACATTTAGATTGTCGAACTGTTCTCAAGACAATGAACACCTTGGCTGGCTCTCCAGTCCATCCCGCATAGCTGCCTTGCTTCGACTAGCTTCCCGACCTGGCTGGCTCCGCAGTCTGTCCAGCATAGCTTTTTGCAATGATTTGGTTGGCTCCCCTGGTCGATTTGGCATAGCTGCCATGTTCTGGCTCATCCAGACAGATCTGATGCCTTCCAAGCAGTGCAGGGGACCAGAGTCACTGCCTGGTTAATTCCAGATGCATACTCTGTAGTGGTGAAGCAGGGAAAGCCATGGCAACAGGGTTCCTATTAGGAATGACCCTGCGTTTCAAAAGTGTCTGTCAAAAGTGCTGAGAAACTCAGAATGGAGGATCCTGTGGCATCAGGGAACCATGAGGTGACTGACATGAGTGGGGAAGACTGGGGTTTCCCAGTCCAGCCCCAGATTGCCCAGAAAAGCTCCTTAGTGCCAAAATCAGCCAGTAAAGAAGTAGCTGCCTGAATAAGGGCAAAAGCCTTGCATTCCCAAAAAGCCTCTAAGGCTGAGGAAGGGGATGTGGAGGTGTCAAAAGGCCCTGAAGAAAGAAATCTCCAAAGCTGAGAGAGAAGCTGAGCAACTGAGACAAACAAATTCCTCTGGGGCAGGACCTGTTATTCCCTGCTCTTTGCAGGCTGAATTGTTAGTTCATGTGAATCCTGCCCTCAGGATATTCTGAGCTTCCAGGCTTGGTCACCAGATGGCACCAGAGAGCAATCTTCTCAGCTACCATTTACAGCAGACAGCAATGAGGATTATTTTGCTCCACTGTCAAACCTGCTACCAGAAGAGAGACATTGGGAGCCTACCTTAAAAAAGAAGAATCCTACTTCCAGTTTGAGCTTCTTCAGCAATGGACTGAAATCCGTGATTGTGCACAGTTTTGATCTGTGCTCACCACCAGAGTGCCCCAAGCCGCCTGGATTTGGGGCAAAAGCCACCCTGTACAGGTGGTGAAGAGTGGGGAGACTGCCAGCAGGGTCGAGGAGAGCTGCATCTCTCCTCCCCAGCTGGCCATTACTCCCTTTCCCGAAGGCGGTTGCAATGGTGGTCAGAAATGGCCACCTCAAAGAAGAACTTGACTGGAAAAGATTGTGCAGGAGGAAGATAAAAAGAGCAAGTTTTGACTGACTAGGTTGAACTGAAAAAGCAACAACATAAGGTACCCTAGAATTTGAATTACAAAGAATAACTTGTTCCCAAAGAAGATTTTTGAAGTGGCGAAGGAGAGAGGGAAGGGGAAAGATTTGGTCTTTTTTTTCTTTCCTTCCCCATATTGACAGCTAAGAGACTTAATTAAGAAATTGATAAAAATTCATTTTGACATTAATAGGCATTTAAGCTGAAGATAAAATGTCAAAGGGATAATAAAGATTTTTGGATATTTAAAAACTTTTAAAAGAAGGAAAGAAGAGAAAAAGAAAAAATAAAAGGGTGGGATCTGGAAAAATGGAGGAGACCATCTGGAAGTAAAAGGAATTAACAGTGAAACTTTAACAAGATTCCTAAAAGATATATTCTAACTGAAACTTTGTAACAAGTTAAATAGAACCCCAGGAAGAGAAAGTGGAAAAAAGAAGCAGGAAGAAACAGCTTTGGATTATTTGGATCATTTGGTGATTTTTGGATTTTTGGTTATTGGATTTAAATGACTAAAATCAACCAGGTGGTTGTTTAAAAGTGTTTAAAATGGCATCACTCTTGGAAGAACTGAAAATGGAACTAAAGAAACAGAAAGAAGATGCACAAGAAGGAAGAGGGTTTTTTGGCTTCATATTTCAATTTTTAGAAATGGAGATCTTGAACTATGAGAAACAACAAGAAATGCTTCCAGAACAAGAAGGGTGGGACAAAGAAGAAGCCATTTTTAATGATCAAGTAATTCTATGTGGGGAAAAACAAGGAAAGGGGAGAAAGAGAGTGAAAAATTTAAGATCTGAAAAAACAACAACAACAAAAAGAATAGTTTGAAAAGCAATTACAATATTAGGAAGAAACAGAAGAGAGGATTGCAGGAGAGAAAATTAGTATTAGAGAGACAAGGGATCAAAAAAGGGAGGGAGAAGAAGAGGGGGAAGAAGGAAAGGAAAAGAAATTATAAAGGACAGAAACAGGATATAGAGATACAGGGAAAACGTACAAGGATTAAAGGTATAAGCCCATTTAGAAGACATAGAGAAAATGGGTGAAAATTTAATTGAAAGAGAGGATTCTGCAAGGGTACATAAGAAAGCATTTTTATATTAGAAATAGAAATGAACTCAGAAAATATGAAACAAGTGTGATTAAAATGATAGATAAAATACTTATTGTAATGGAATAGAATGTTTGTTAATAAATGAAATAAAGAGAATGAGAGAATGAAATTAGGAAAGGATGGGAACATTCTAATTGTTATCAATGATTTATAAAAATTTAAGTGAAGAGAAATATGAAAGAAATATGAAAAAAATTATAGAAATATTATAAGTGTTCCTAAGGAAGCATGATATTTAATTGAAAAGAAATGTTAAAGAGGTTAATTAATATTAAGAGAAGATTGTAATTAACATTAATGGTTGAGCTGAATTGGAATAGAATAAGTGATTTATATACTATTGTTATATACATATTTTCTCTTTAAGAACTTAGTGTGTATTTTAAGAATGTACCAAGCAGAATTCGATTGGCAAAAGTTATGTGTTATAAAATAGAGGTTAGATATTGAATGTTATAATTGTAAAGGCATAAATTGAAGTTTAAATAAGAGTTGAATGGACAAAAATAAAAAAAATACAATGGTGTCATACTCCAATCAGTAACTACAGGGGAAAACTTGTTTAATGAGAAAAGAAAATAAGAAATTGAAACAGGACAGACAAAAATATAAATAGAATGATTTGAAAAATATTGAAACTTAGAAAAAGATATATAATTGAATTTAGAAAGGAATGAGATACTTAAAAACAAGGTTGAGAAAACTAAGGGAAGGGGAAAATCACTGAGAAAATGCTAAAATAGTAATAAGATATGGAATAGAATACAAAGATGAATATGAAATTGAGTTTGTGTCTGTATGGAGAAGTGATAACCGGGATCATGCTATTCTCAAAAAAATATTCATATTGTTTTGTGAAACCCCCCAAAAAAAAATCTTACACACAAAAAAAGAGAGAAATCCTGCTCCAGAGGCCACTTTTATACTCAGAGCAGCAGGGCTCTGCCGAAGGGAGAGCCAAGGGCCTGAAATTTCTGACCAAATGAGACTTCTGATTTCAGAGACCATAGTGCAGGAGATTGCTGCAGGCTTGCAAGCAAGGCTGTCAGACTGCTTCTGTGGCATCTGACACCTCTCTTCAGCAAGGCAAACACCTGGCAGCCCAGGTTCAAAGAGGCTTGGCAGTCTTTCAGGGACCTCACTCACCCACTTTATCATACAGAGCAGGGGATCACTCTCAGGGGACAAGGACCAGAAAGAATTGATACTTTTAGAGGATGAAGGGGTGATCCCTGATCCCCTGGCCTTCACAGGGCTCTTTTGCCTGGCCCTCTTTAAATCTCCCCTAAAAAAGGCCAAAACCACAGCTCAATTGGGAGCTGATCCGAATACATCAGAGTCAGCATTGGGCCTACCAGACCCAAGTGAGCTGCTCTTTTCAGAGCCAACCATGGAGAGTGAAGAGATTCCCTCACCCAAATTATTCCTGGATGTGGTCCAGTGGCAATGGACCCAACTAGGAACAACCCACCCCAAGACAAAAAATTTTATAACGTGGCCCCAGACCTCGCTGAGGTGCTACAACTGCCAACAGTAGATGGGTCTGTGGTGGCCTTTGCATCCTCCATCATCCTGTCTAATGACATGACGGATGCCCTGAAGACAGAGGATAGAAAGGCAGAACTGACCCTCCACAAGGCACATCAGGCAGCAGCCTGGGCAGTCAAGGCAGCAACGGCCACCTCCTTTTTCAATAGAGACTCTTTGCTCTGGCTTCTCCAGATGCAAGCTAGAGTGTCAGCCTCTATAATGTTTTCATGAGGCCTCATGCTGTTTGCTTACTGTCGGCTGCCATAGAAATGTGGGGAGGAGAAGTTTGGTATTTGGGAGGGGAAGTTTGCTGGAGAGTGGAGATATCTTCTGTGTGAACCGAGGGGGGTGGGGAATGCTTTCCTGCTTACTGCACAACTGCATGGACTTATCTCTGCCCAGCCAAGTTCAACTGTCTCGGCATGCCAGATGAGGGAAAACCCACCTGAAGATGTACCCCACATGACACTATAAGCACTGCAGATTGGATGTCTAGTCTGGACCCTTGGGGGAGGGAACTTGGGATAACTTTCAATATGTAATTTTCATGCCTATTGTCTCAGATCTTGTTTTTCTTTTGTTGCCATCACTTCAAACTCAGTAAAGGGCTGGCGATGGTTGGGGTGATGTGTGCAAGGCAGCCTTGTCCTGCATGGGCAGGATTAATGGCTTCAGCGGGCCGTATCTAGCCTGCAGGCCTTACTTTGAGGACCTCTGCACTATCTAATCTATTAGCATAACTGACATAACAATGGGCAATTTTTTTCTAATATTCTATCTTTCTACTCACCTATTTTTACATTTTTCATAATGGAGGCTTCAATCAAAGTCAACAGAAAAGACAGACAAAATCAAGAACAGCACAGTTGGTTATCTTGAATGAACAGGGCTGATTTCATGTCCTGGCCCCTCTGGCATGTGATTTGAATGCCAAGGGACCATACATTTCCATGGCCAATCCCTTTGCACGCAAAAATATCCAGATTCAGTTCTGGCCCTGACATTTAGAATCAAGTAGATTAGCAAGCAAAAGAGTTTTTTGCCTGAGACAATGCAGAGCTTCTGCTTAATTAAGTCATGATTAAAATAAAGAGTAGTTTCTTACAATATATAAACCCAACCGAATGTTTTATGGAAGACTGCACAATAAGCTATGGATCTTACTGTTGACCTTGGAGATTAGTTTGAAAACTGCTGCTCTAATTTAGAGAGGTTTAAAATTAAAATTACTGCAAGCATTGATTCTTCTTCAGTCTAACTAGGGATTAGATTGAAGAAAAACCAATACTTTCAAGTAATCAATTCAGCTGAAAATAGCAAGAGGACACGAAACTATAGCCAGTAGCCTAGGCACATTTGTCAAGTTTCCTTTCTATTGCCAACTGCACTCAAGACTCCCTTTGGAAACATGACTCACCTAATGAAGTAACAGCAGAAAATAAGGCTGAGTACAAAGATGAAGACACCTGTGCCAAAAATCACCATATAGATGTTCAGTGGCAAGTCCTGGAAAGTTATGGGAGGCATGGTGCACGTTTTGTTGCTGTAGATCAGTCCCAGACCACAGAAGCATCCTAGAAATGAGAAAGAGAAGGGGGTAAAGTTGTATTTGTATCTAATGCTGAACCTAGATCTACTCTAACCATAATTGGTTGAACATGCCTTTAACAAGCTAGGCTCAATCTTGTGGATGAACAAAGTTCTCAGAGCCTGTTGAACTAATTTTAGAATTGATATATCGTATTATCTATTTATCATCTGTCTATCTAGATATTGCTTGGAACATATCAGAAAAAAATGAAAATTATGTTGATGCTACATCTAATATCCATGCATAACATTCTTATATAGCCACTGGGAACTCAACACTACTACAAGGCTCATTGGCACCAATACAGATTGAGAGAAACCATGTAAACCATGATCCTTTAGAGCACTGTTGATCTCTAAATTGTGGGAAAATTGAATAGGTGGTGACCAACACATATTAGATGATAACTTTCTTTTGGTCCTAAGTCAAGTCAGAAAAGGTGCCTCAGGAAGAGGAGATCAAAGAGGTAGCACAATAAGCCTTCTCTTGGCAGTGCCCAGAAAATCTGCTTGTGCTAATTCATTAAAAAACTAAGGAATGAATTTTGTGAAATTGTGGCAGCCATTGATTATGCAACTTCTAAAGCAGAGATGTGGAGTCTATGGCTATCTGGCTGTAGAACTCCCCATATCTCCCATCACTAATCATTTTCACAGATGCTACTGGCAATGGTAATCCATCCACAACTGCTTGCAACCAAGCTTGCAGTTATAATGTTAAGCAGAGTTGGATGTACATTTATTTTCATACATTTATCTAAATAGTCCGATGGTGCTCAAGGTATTATGACATTTAAAATGGCAAAGAAAAAGATAGCTGGAAGACAGCATGAGTACCAAACAAAGCATCCCTTCCTCAAGGAGCTGAGTAGCAAAACTGTGCAACGTACGATATATGTTGGTAGTTTATATCTTCTAACCTAGATGGCTATGCCTTGAAGAGAACTCCAGTATTGGAGAACATCAAGTAAAATAGTAACATAGTATTTTCCTCAGCAACAACTTAACCATGACAGGCAATTCCCCTTAAAGGCTCAGAAGACCTCTTGTTACAGCCAATCTGGATATGTTGGTTTAAAATCTCATCCTCACCAACTAATACATTAGGAGGCCATGGCAATTAGACTTCCATGGTTGGAAGCAACTATAGAAACCACTGAAGTCAACTACCCCCAGCCTAAAGTATGAAGCAATGAAAGCCCAGTCAAATGAACTATTTTAAAGAAATGGTACAGAAATAGAAATGGTTGATTTCATGCGTAACACAGATAATATAGAAGCAGTAAGAGGAAGACTGTCTTAAAAGCCCTACAAACACAATTTAAAACATCAATATCGGGTTCCAGGCAGAAACCTATAAGTAAGGTATGAAATGAATTCAGAGAGATTTCATCCTGAAGCAGAGATAATTAAATGCTAGCCACCAAGCAACAGACGGAGAGTAGAAAAGGTGATTTTTCAGGATGAATGCACTGTTTTAATTATCCAAACAACAAGCATAAGTACACATAGCACTTGACCTTTGCTTTCCCCAAAGAGGGTGGAAGTGGCAGTAATAAGGCAGGAATTTTAAAAGCAAGGAACTGGTGTACTTCAAGAGGTGCTGAGTGCAGGAATGCTCTGAGCCCCAAAGCAAGAGGGGAAGATGGGGGTCTCCTTTAATAAAAGACCTTATTTTGCAGAAAACAGTGAAGCTTCCTTGTCTTTTCCAAAACACTTTCCCTTGGATGAACTTCTACATTCTTGCTGCCTCCTCAGTGGTGCTAGGGAATCACTTTGGTAGCAAAAGCCAATTTGCAGGCTGATAAAATGAAATGAAAACAGGAGTGAGCAGCTCGCTTTCTCCCAACCATTGCAAAAGTTTGCCAGGATGATGAGTCTCAAAAGTTCGAATCAGTTCTGACATCTCTCTGGCCTTAATCCTGTCCTGTATCCCACTAGTGGTAGGTTTCCATAACCACTAGGTAGAACAACTCTTGTGAAACTATGGCCACCATCTATGACAACAGCATTCCTGGAGTTCATTTCCTCTCTAATCAAAATATATGTTTTTATTTTACTTTTCTTTATTAAAATTATATGACAGGTCCCCAACTCCAGGAAGTAAATTGAAAATCAAAATGCTTCAAGGAGGGCATGATTTGCTCAAGTCACTTGAAAGGTGCTATTGACTTTGGCTCAAATAGGAAGCTGTTTTAAAAAACCTTTGTAGAATAAAAAAGTTTTATTTATCTCCTAGTACTTCTTGACAGTTTCTTTAGCTCTAACAATTGTGTTTTAGCTTGACTGGCCCATGTGCTATTTGCTGCTTCTGAAGTTCTGGAAAGGTGGGAAATGGGGTGTTAGTCTTACCTGTCATGCTCCTTCTCAGTGTGCTGATAGAGAATCCAAGGAATGGGCTAACTCTGCCTTCCTGCTCATTAGACTGAATCAATCAAGTCTTTGTAGTCCTGCCTCTCGTGTCTACTTTCCTAATTTTTGAAGAGGGCATGATGATTGACTTGAACATGATGCTAGACTTGACCATCCCTAGACTCTGGCCAGAGAGCTGCCAGGGTGGTGTTGGATTCTCTCTCAGCACACTGAGGAGTGGGTCAGGTAAGACCAATGCTCCTTCTCCAAGTGTGCTGAGGAAAATCCAAGGAATGCAACATACTGGCATGTCCTAAGGGTAGGTAGCAATCTGGTCCAGAGTCCCCGAGTTTGTGTACATCTTCTGGAGAACTCATTTACCAAAAGCTGCTTCAGTGAAAGTGAAGGTATCCAGCTTATAATGCCATATAAATGGGGATGGAGAAGACCATGTTGCTGCTCTGCATATCTTCTCAATAGAGGCCTGAGTGGCCCACGCAGCTGTGGTGGCTGCACTTCTAGTGGTGTGAGCTGTCACTCACTGAGGCAATAGAAGAGCCTGAAGTTCATATTATTTGGCAATGCATGCTTGTATCCACTGGCCTATTGTTGATACTGTGCCTTTATTACCCAACGTGGAGGGTTGAAATGACATGAACAGGGACTCCAATCTGGAAGGAAGCTATACTCTTGATATAGATGTGGTAAAATCAGTTCCTGTGTCCTATGAAATAAAGAATTGATCTTGGGCAGGAACGAAGGGTCCAAGTACAGAACAACTCTGTTGGGATGGAAAATGCATAGATCCTTCCTGATTGAGAGGGTTGATAACTTGGGGATGCATCTCGCTGAGATGATAGTTATGAGAAAGGAGACTTTGCAGGTGAAGAAATGAAGGCTGGTGAAGCGCAAAGGTTCAAAGAGTGTAGAAGAGAGTCTGGAGGACCATAGCTGGGATATCGGTGTACTGTTGGAGGCTTTAAGTTAGTCATGCCTCTGATAAAGCTGTGCACAATAGGGTGCTGTGCAAGGGACTCCAGATCCTCACAAGATAACACAGACAACAGGTGGCCACTTGTCCGCATATTGTATTGGGCGATAGGCCCTTGTCTAGCCCAGGATTTGGGCCACCGATACTTAGAGGGGATCAATAGAGGTTTTGGAGCACTAGGCACAGAAGGATTTCCAAGTGGAATCATAAATCCTATTGGTCAATGGCCTCCTAGAGGCTTGAATGGTATCACATGGCCAGAGAAGTTGTCCAGCCTCAGAGCTCTCTGCTCAAATGCCAAACAGTCAGCTGGAGCCATTGTGGGTCTGGGTGGAGGGCAACTCCCTGACTGAAGGAGATTTTGTCTGGTAGGATAGCTGGCTGTTTGACAGGGTGACAAACAGGTCCAGGATTGGAGAGCCAAACCTTTTGGACAGTGTCCTGAACAGGTCAGGGTGCAGGCACCATTCTGCATGATCGACTGTGGCCCGGCTAAGCCAGTCCGCCCAATATATGCTCTGCTCACAGGGATAGAAGATGCCATTCCATCCAGTAAAATAACTAACCAGAAATGTGGCTGGAGTGGATGCTCACTGGAAGATAAGGCCCACAATGAGAGGCTGGATGAAGGGCTTAATCCCACCACTCCACAGGCCAGATACTTTGCATTGATGGGCCATATCCATCCCGCGGGTCATAGTTTGAGGATCAGTGATCTAGATCAACAAAGCCAAAGGCCCAGCACCTGTGGCAGATACTTGACTAGGGAATGTCTGTTTAAAGAGCATCTCCTAAACCAAGTTGGAAGATGACTATAGAGGAACCAGAAGTATTTCCAGACAACTGCTTTGGTTTGTTTTGAAGTTACACCTGTTCTCTTAAGATGAATAACCAAATAATCTTAGGAAACTGCACAAGGAAGGAAACATTGTCACTTCTCTAATAGGCCACTTCAGTAAAAGATGATTAAGGATGTTATCTAGGGGGTGACATAGATAAGTTCAAGTGTTGCAATATGTTCTACACAGAGGTGGTATTCAGCAGGTTCTGACCAGTTCTGGAGAACAGGTAGCAGAAATTTGGAGTAGTTTGGAGAACTGGCAAATGCCACCTCTGACTGGCCCCACCCCCATCCATTCTCTGCCTCCCGAGTCCCAGCTGATTGGCTGGGTTTTCTTTTGTTGCCCTGCACAGGAGAACAGAGCTGGAAAGCAGGCTAGTGGGGTAAGTAAGGAATGGGATTTTGCAGTAAGCTTCCCCTAGGAGTGGGGAGGGAATGGAGATTTTACAGTATCCTTCCCCTACCACGCCCACTATGCCATGCCCACCAAGCCACACCCACTGAACCAGTAGTAAATGTTTTGGAATCCCACCACTGGTTCTACAGCAAATCGTCAGAAACAGCATGGTACAGAATTCAAATCCATTACCCCGTATTAAGGACATTTTTTTCCAACTGCTGTAGAATTTGAAAGATACACAGGAGTTTTTCTCAATGGTAGCAGTTTGAAGGTGCATGCATGACAATTCCTAGAGTCCCATAGCAAGTTGAATTCTGGGAACAGAAGTCCACACATCTTAAAGTTGCCAAGGTTGAGAAACACTGACACTTAGACTAAAAATAGTTATTATATTCCATAAAGACAGATGTTACTGATACAACTAAGACTGCTTCTGCTTGCCCACACGCCAAATCAGAAGGGGAAAGTTGTTTTATTTTGAAGGAGTCAATCTTATCAGAAGGAAGCAGGTTTACTGGTTGGTTTCTCCTACCATTCTTTCTGATATGTTCTAAAAAAAAATCACATTTCTTCATTTTCTGGGCCCAAGGAGACAGCATTACTGCTCCCAAGGAGACAGCAAAAGGAAACTTTCTCCTGTTCATTTGTTATGCAGTCAAGGATGACAGATAAATCATAATAAATAATAAAATAGAAGAGCCCAATTGAGAAGAAGATTTGTCATTTGTGCATTGCTGCATCAATACATCACACCACTGATCTATCTGTCTCCCTTCTGCCTGCACAAACAGCAATGATTCACCAGCAGGAACCATAAAAACATTCCAAGCCCACTCTATGCCCCAATCAAAATATGCAGATTTCAGGTGTCTTTGTCCATGCATGCAGTAAAATAGTTGCTTTGTTCTAGGCAAGTAATAGAGCAAAATCCCAAAGACATTAGCAGCCAAGGAGGAAGAAGGATAGGTTACCAGGAAGATTGGACATGGATAGACAAGATGGTGGGGTATAGTCTATCAGGAAAGGTTGAGAAGGTAGTGTTGAGAAGGATTAGAAGAAACCTCAGGTTATTTCTCCATCTAGCTGGCTACAGTTGGTACTGATAGATGGTTTACTAACCTCTGACTGATGTTTCTTCCACCACCTGGTGCCTGAGACTGTCCACTGAGGACTGCACAGATGGTTCCTAGGAGCAGGCTGCCTCATCAGTAGAACATCAAGAAAGAAGAAGGAGTTTCCTTCTTTTCCCAGTTTGAACACAGTTTTTCTACGTGATTTAATAGCAACAATAATGTTTACCTTGTGAAATTCATTGTAAAAGAACAGAATGTAAAATCAGCCTCTCCTAAAGGAAAGTTATAGAATGTATAGCTTTCTTTTTCAATATTTCCAGAAAATTTAACATACCACATTTCTCCCACCCTGACTCTCTTAAAAGTAGGTTAATTAGGATAAAACAGAGTTCCTTTCAGCTCAACAGTATAGAATAACACAGTATTGACAATAAAAAAATTTTTCCTTTTGTTTTGGATTCTGAAGTTTGCCTGATTGCTTTGGCATAGTCTGTCCTCCACTGTTTATCACCTTTAAGAAAAAAAGTTGGTAACTGAATTGCTCTACAATTTTGATGTAAACTGTAAAGGCAATGTTGCCCTTAAGTTGGATCTTGTCCCCAAGTGACTTCACAAAAGCATTTGTGCACATTGATCTCAGCAAGAGACTAGAAATTGATATTGGTATAATAATAGGAGCATGATTCAGATGTGTTGGTGAATCAGAAAGCACAGGAGCTGGGCCATACTGTGGCCAACATGCCTATGGCTTATTGCAAAACATGACTGCAGCCAACATGTAACTGAGCATTCCTGTGTTACTTCTTCTTTCCCAGGCTTTCCTTCTTTTCTAGAATGATTCTGACAAATTCAGGGTTAAGGGAGGCAATCTTAACTAGTTGTTTCTATCCAACAGAATGCGGGGAGGGGATTCAATTGATAGTTATTTGCAAGGCCACTTCCAAGTATTCCTACCCAGAAGAAACATAGACAGAATAAATCATCCCAGACAGTAATTTAATTTAATTTCATATAAATTCCAGATCAGACTTGGATGCATCATAAGCTTAGCAGATTCCAAACTAAAATGGAATAAATGTCAAATTCAAAAATAGAATTCACCATGCTACAATACCAGGAATGAATCATAGGCTTTTTAAAAAGAAAGCCTGAAAAAAAATGGACATTGATAAGTAGATTTGTCCATCTTGATTTCCCTAAGGCAAATCTTATCTCTTGAGAAAAACCTTATGAGGTGAGAAGTCCATTCCCTAATGGATCAGGACAGTAACTTGACTGAGGCCTCAAACATTAATGGTCCTCATCTGAACATTCCAATCTTCTAGCAAAAGGACCAACTCCTCTGATTTTATCGAGGGAGAAGTGACTTTCCAGTAGAGATGCCTAGTACTGTGGCACTCCACAAATTATATTTATCTATCAAAAGTTTTACAGCTGGCCATCTACCTCAAAGAAGGACTCTTATCAATATACTTGTCAAGCTCAACCTACCTAGCATTGAAAATAGCCCATATTTATATTTACTTCTAAAACTCAGCTTGTTTGAACAAAGAGAAATGTAATTCAAGATATAATGGACAAATGTCCTGGGGCCTGGTTGTAGTAATTCCTTATCTTTGCATTTTGGAAGGTGCATTATACTAACTTGACCCAATTCTAACCCTGTCATGCCCCTGGTGGAGACTGACTCTGAGGGAGAGGAGGAACAGATGACAGGGAATGGAAGTGTGGCTCCAGAGGTTGTGGAGGAGGCTGGGGAAGGGCAGAGGCTGGCTGAGCAGTCAGAGGAGGACCCAGGCCCATCCCTTATCCATCCTAGGGCATGCAGGGAGCAGAGGATAAGGGAGAGATGTGGTCTCCTCGGGAGGAGAGGGCCTTGATCCTCTTCATGGGCTGCAGGTATGACAACTGAATAAGAGTTCAGACCTGTGTACTGGCAACGCTGGAAACAAATTATGTAAATATCTCTAGTTTATAGTTCCTCTCTAAGTTTGGTGTCCTTCCCAGTGCGTGTTATCTGTGGACATCCTCCAGCCCTTATCTTGCCTGGTTTGTGTTGCTTTTTTCCTTCTTCGTGTAACTGTGAGGGAGTTTTTTTGTCTTCCATCAAAGATATTCAGAACTTGGAAGCAAACTGAAGGAATAAAGGGGGCTTCAGCTGTTTTCTGTGACTGTGTTTGTTTTGTATCCCACCCTGGGTCATCACTATTATGATATGTACAGAATAACCCTTGAGTAACAAGGATATGCACATGGAAACGTTTATGAGAGTAGTTATGAATAATTATTCAGCCACACACAGATACACTAGATTGAGTTAAAGTTTACTTTAATAAATGGTCCAGGTCATATATGTTCAACAGTCCAAAGAATATCTAATTACAAAGTCTTCTTACCGGTTGCCTTTGTCATTTACAGTAAACAAAGATATCAAAGTATAAGCACAGCATAAATACAACAGAGAACCTTTGATAGCAACAGAATGTCAGAGATACAGAATGTTAGAGAGAACACGCCATGATCTTTAGCTCCCTCTTATGGCAATTTGCAATACAATCAACCAATTGGAATATAGCACAAATCAATACAGTGATTTTGTCTTAAAGCTACAAACATACATTGTTGGTTTATATATTGCCAACCCAACTAATTGGTGGACAGATTCCTAACATTCTCCCCTTTGGGTAGGTCAACATATAATACATTGCATCTTTAAACCAAAATTCTCGCAATACTCTTTATACTTATACTCTTTATACTTATTTGCACCTTGAGCTTTCGTGAAATGATCTGCAATATTATGTTCAGTCATGCAGTATTCTAACTGAATTAATTTATTTTGAACACACTGTCTAACATTCAAGTATCTCAAATCAGTATGTTTAGACCTTGTTTTAACAGCTAAATTAGTAGCCATACTAATTCCAGATTGATTGTCTTCATAAACAATAAACGGATCACGTACAGTAATTCCAATATCCTTCAACAATTGTTTATAATATATCAATTCTGTACACATTAATGATAAACATGAGAATTCCGCTTCCATATTGGATAAACTAATATGTTGTTGCCTAATAGACTTTCATCCTATTAAAGCATTACCCAACATTACCACTATACCTGATGTTGACTTACGAGTCATTATATCAGTAGCAAAACTTGCATCAGCATATGCAGTTAACACTAATTCATTACTTGGTTCTAAATATAATGAATAATGGATTGTGTGTTTTAAAAACCTATTTATTCGCTTAGCTGCTTGCCAATGCCTTTCATTTGGTTCAGTGTTATACCTAGCCAATTGGTTTACACTGTAGGATATATCTGGTCTAGACCAATTACCCAGATGTGATAGACTACCAATTAAGTATTGATATATTTCCTTATCAAACATAGGACTTTTAATATCACTATGTGTAAATTCCTTACTCATTGGTGTCTTAGCAGATTTACAATGCTCCATGTTATAGCGTTTTAATAATTGGCTAATCTTCTTGGCTTGCGAAATTTTAAAACCTTTATTCATTTTCACTATATCAAAACCTCAATAATGCTTAATTTCCCCTAAATTTCTAATCCTGAACTTTTTCTGTAATGTATAAACAATATAATTTGCTTCTTGTTCAGTTTTAGTTATAATTGCTATGTCATCAGTAAATAACAGTAATAGAGAAATTAAACCATCTTTTTCTCTTCAGAAAAAGGATCAGCTATACCAGCTTCAAAACCTATTGGAACTAATTCCTTTACAATACATTTATTCCATTCATACCCAGATTACTTTAGACCATAAAGACTTTTCTTTAATTTTCTATCATCCTTTAAACCTAATGGCTTTTTCATATAGATGGTATGTTGTAAAGGTGCACGTAGATATGCAGTTTCAACATCTACATGGTTTATTTTACATTTATTCTTAGCTGCCCAAACTAATGCTGCTCTCAATGTATTTGCTCTCAGACTAGGTGCAAACACTTCATCATAGTCCTTATCTGACTGAGCAAATCCTTGAGCAACTAATCTTGCTTTATGGGTAATAGTCCCATCCACACCAGTCTTTATCTTATACACCCATTTGCAACCTATTGCATGCTCACCTAGTGGTAACTTTACATCCTCATATACCTCTAAATCCTTTAATGATTTTAACTCCCTATTCATAGCTTCCTGCCAAGCTACCTGATCCTTTGTAGGATACAGTTTTATAAGTTAGAAGGTTCTGTATTAAACTGACATACAATGCTTGCTTGAAATCTGTCAGGTGGACGTCTCTCCCTAGTTGACCTCCTAGGCAACTCAGTACATGTTGTTGGCATGTCCTCTTCCTTTCCTTCCCCTATCAAATCTTCATCTTATACAGTCATAGAGGGTTCTCCTATTGATGATTCCTCCATTGAGGATTCCTCCACTATCTTATCATCAATATTATCAGGATTATCAGTAAACAATGGAGTCTCAACAACAACACTATCTTGTTCCTTATTATATTCCTGTTCAAGCTTTCTCCAGCCAACGTGCTCCAGAAATTTAGCACTTGCACTACAATATACATTAGTAGTACCTGGCTCCCAAAATCTAAATGATCTATGATTAGCTTCAAAACCTACAAAATATAATTGTCTCGCTCTATGTTGTCCCTTTCCCCTTACTTGCGTGGGAATATGAACCCATGCTGGGGTTCCAAATGTATGTAAATAACTGAGATCTGGCTTTTCTCCATTCTAATGAGGAAATGGTAATTCACCAGTCATTGAATTCACTACATTATTCAAAACATGGTTAGCACACATTATTGGTTCACCCCAAAGTTTCTCTGATAAATCATAGTCCTAGCCATGGCCTGTAATGTTTGTCCTCTACATTCAATATATGAATCTATAAGGAGCAGAACGCTTATGTTAAATGCCAGCTGTGGTGGTCTGGCACTTGAAATGAGACGCAGGGAAACGTCTGAGCAAATGCCAGCCCCGAGTAAACTCAGGTAGCAGTATTTATTAAGAAAGAAATCAAAAGTACAGAATCAATAACAAATGACCTCAACCGGATGTTACCTCAACAGGGTGAGAATATACAGCTGTGGAAAGTCCCATGAGAATATACAGGCACGAAAGGTCCCATGGGAATGGCTCTCCTGTATACCATGAACTTTCACCTATATTCCTGGTCCCTCTAAGCTTTGCAGATCAAAACAGGATGAAACACCCATTGCAAAGGCAAATACTGCCCCCACCAGGAGTGTTTGCAAACCCTAGATCTATGCAAAATAGCTGTACAAAGGATTTACAGAAAATGATGAATAAGATATATTACCACATTCCCTCCTTTTTTATTTATTCAAAGATGGGGGGTGTTTTAGTGGCATAGTACACAGTTCCCTCGCGACTTGGTCCCATACATTGAAAGGCTGAGGTACACATTTGAAATAGATTAGGAATACATTGAATACAGCAACATAAAATAATAAGTATAGCAACAATTACTACAACTGATTGAAGCAATAAACGTAACCATGAGCTGTCAGGAAGCCAATCCCATAGTAAAGCCCAAAGTGACTTATTGAAGCCATCTTTTCCTGCTTCGTGTTCAGCTATGCGGTCTTCCATATCATGAACAGTTCTTGTAATGTTAGGCTCATAATTATGTATAAAAACACAACAATGTGAATGAATTAAGGCACAAACTCCTCCTTTGGCAGCTAACATTATGTCTAAAGCATAACGATTTTGTAAAGTAACTTGGCGAATTTCAGACACTTCTTCATTCAACATCTTAATGCTTCTAATAGTATCATTAAACATAGCAACAGTAAAATTATTTAAAATATGAATATCTCTATAGTTCATAGCTATTCCCAAAGGTGGGATTGCTGCCCTAGAAATCTGAGTCCACAAATTACCACCCACAGTCAGGCCAGAATCAACTTCTCGATTACGAATACGCATCCCAATCGGTAAACCCTCCAATTTATAGATGACAGGAATTACAAAACCTATAGTACATACTCCAGACCAATTCTTTGGCCACTGTTGATAGGCATCATCCCCACATAACAACCATAACCCATCCGGAAGGGGGAAGTATTTTAAATGCTTATGATAGGTATTGTCGGAGGCCTGACTTTCCCACTTCCACATTAGCCACATCCAATTACAGAGAACATATGCTCCGTGTTGAATATCCGTTCTGCTTGTAACTGTCTGATTAATGCAACAATCCAATCTAGTCCTTAACGCTTTGTCCAAGGAGGAGGATGTCTGAATCATCCCATTACATCCATCCACCGTATTATTCCTGGCAACACAAGACATACATCCCCCCTGCAAAGGAATCACCTTCTTACAGAGTGTAGTATTTCCTAAGAAAACAGATTGATTATTTCCTACGGGAGGACGATAATAACAAACTGAGGCTTTGGTAGTGAAAGTTACCTTTGTTGTGAATAATGTTTGATCCCACTTTTCGGGGTCTGGGCCCCAGTGAAGCCAGTGGTTAAAGTTATTATAAGTACTTAATTCAGTACTGGTTCGCTCATTCAAAGGAACACCATGTAGCAAAACTCCACCTTTCCCAGACCCAGGTACATGCATACAAAGCCAACAATTAGTTACATTTAAACTCTTTGCTGCAATCCGAATGTCCTTGATATAGGAATTTTCTTTCCATAAATTATCTCCGAGGTCTCTAGTTTCTGAGATAATAGCAGCTCTTTGCCTCCGTATTGGAGTCCGTGGAGGCATAAGACGAATGGAAAGAGAGGCTGTATAAGGTAACTTAGGCAACTCCAATTGACACTGATATTGTCCATAGTCTGAAACAGAAACATTAAACAGGATCAGAGTTGTTGCACAGGCTGAAGATATAATATCCTTATCAGGTCCCGAGTAAAGAATGTCTTGATCTTTATGCCAGGACCAATATGCTGGAAAAATCAAAGGATGCCGCTGTTTGCAGATTAATTTAGTCCGATTCCCTAGAGGAACCTGCTGCATACAAGTTGGTAATCTCAGATAAGCAGTCATCTTTTCCCAGCCTTCACAACGCCGCACCTGGACTGCCGGCATCAAGAGAATCAGGAACCACAGGTACGGAATCAGGAACCACAGAAATGCCATCCTGCTCCTCCGAAACCTCCTTCACTGGTGCCTGCGAAGGCGCCTGCGAATGATCAGGCCGAACGCACCGACCAGGAACCCAACGAATTTGACCAAGATGTTCGACTGCTGCATAACCATGTCCCCATGTAATCAGCTCAGCAGGAACCCATGCCGGATCCGGAAGGAACCGCACCAACACTCGAGGCCTCACTGCATCTGTAGAAGGAGAAGAAAAATGCCTGCTGGCCACACTCGCAGGGGGGTTACCAGACAAATTTAGAAAATGTAAAGTATATAAAGCTAGATTCAAATGATCTTGAATTGCCGGAAGTCCCAGGAGCTTCCCTCCTTTTTTATTTAATTTAGCTAACATGTTCTTGAGCATGCCATTATGACGCTCCACAATAGCCTGTCCTGTGGAATTGTATGGAATCCCAAATTTATGTTCCACGGACCACTGTTTGCAAAACCGATCAAAGACTGTGCTCCGATAAGCTGCACCATTGTCTGTTTTTAAAGTTTGAGGCGTACCAGCAACTGAAAATGTCTTAATGCAATGATTAATGACATGTTTAACCGCTTCACTCCTTTGAGGGGTAGCCATTAGAAATCCTGAATAAGTATCCACAGTCACATGTATATACTTCCAGGGTGCAAATGATGGATATTGAGTAACATCCATTTGCCAAATCATTGAAGGTTTCAACCCCCTGGGGTTGACTCCCATAGGGATAGCCGTGCCCTGCTTTGAACAAGTTGGACATTGTTGAATTATGGCAGCAGCTTCTGCAGCAGTAAGCTTGAATTGGTGTGCCAACGCTTTAGCATTTTGATGAAAATAACTATGGCTGTCCCATGGCTGGACAGTGAGAACTGAAGTTACAGCACTGTCAGCTTTGGCATTACCTTGTGATAAAATTCCAGGCAAATTACTATGACTACGAATATGAGCAACAAAACACACATGCACACGCTGCTCCAAACATCCTTGCAACAACAAAAGCAATCGTAGAATATTGGGTGATATTCCAGGAGACAAATAAGAACCTGCTACAAAGGGTAACAAATTATATACATACAAAGAATCCACTATTAGATTAAAATCCTGATTTTGAAAATTTTGAAAAGCCAAAACTACAGCAGCAAGTTCTGCCTGCTGGGCAGACTTCTGCTCTGATGTCACTTTTGTATGCCAAATTCCAGATTTATCTTTCCAAACACAAGCACCAAAAACTTTCCCTCCATCAGTAAAGACTGTAGGAGCATCTGATATAGGCTGAGTACTGATTTAGGTCACACCCTGTCCCATTGATCTCTTATTTTGCTGACTTTGACCCCCTCCAGGAGCCCGACATTGTGCTTTAAAATGTCCAGGCTTCCCACAATTGAAACAAGTTCCCTTTTTAGCATTTCCTGCCTGCAGAGCCAGAGCTAAAGTCTCCATGTTAAAAGACTGACTCCCAACCTTCCTACATGCATTAATCAAATCTGCGATCTCTCGCTCTCCACTTGCTACAAGTGGATTCAAGATCTTTTTACAATCTGTGTTAGCTTGTTCTACTGCTAACTTCAAAAGCAATTCGTTCCTGGCGAATTGATTGTCAATTTGCCTTTCAATAGCCACTTTCAATCTGCTAATGAAATTTTCATAGGGTTCATTGTTCCCTTGTTTGATGTTAGTAAAGGTCTTCTCACCACCTTCGCCATCAGGGAGAGCCCCCACGGCTTGAAAAATTAACTGTGGGAGAAGAACGAACCCCTCCTCAGGCATTCCATCTCTCTGTTGTTCTACTGTTGTAAAATTACCAGCTCCATAAAGCTGATCTGGGGTAACATGTGCTGTTCCCCTCTGGACTGCCAGCTGTCTCCATTTCTGATCTAACACCAAATATTGAGCTGGAGTTAAAATCATATTCAATAGAGCTCTCCAGTCAGCCGGAATCATTTTATTTCCATAGCCAACTGCTTCTAACAATGCCTGAGCATATGGCGATCTAACACCATACTCTTTTGCTGCTTGCTTAACTTCCTTTAAAATTCTGAGAGGTAAAGGCTTCCACTCCCGCTGCGGATTTAATGCAGCGTCCATGCCAATTTCTACTGGATTAAGTTGAATCTCTACTCCAAATTCCACCAAATCATCTCCTGATAATTCCCCTCTATTTGTTGCTTCTTGAATAGCTGCAGTAATTGCATCTACTTGAACTCTTAAAGGCAAACTCTTATCTTCTGACAAAGTATTTTCAGCGCCTGACAGTCCTCTGGATTTATCTGGAGGTGCTGTCGGCGGCAATAAACGTACCACATGGTAAGGCGGCAAACCTTCTTCGGGGGGTGCTAGGAGCGGTTGTTCATGAGTAGTTAACGCATCCATAACCACCCTCCAGGTTAACAAAATTGAAGAAGGGGCACCAGGTTCCTCGTGCAAAAATTTCCCTATCTTTTTCCAGGACTCTACTTTAATACTACCTCCCTCTGGATA
The DNA here is from genome assembly GCF_049901715.1 of Pseudonaja textilis. Taxonomy (NCBI): domain Eukaryota; kingdom Metazoa; phylum Chordata; class Lepidosauria; order Squamata; family Elapidae; genus Pseudonaja; species Pseudonaja textilis. The sequence continues at coordinate 13,400,070 of NC_141998.1, read as the reverse complement.
TGACTGAATATGTTTCCAAACATACTGTAATAAGTCCTCAATTTCTTTCTTTCCTACGGCATGTCCTCTACTATGAACTCCAAAACCAAAACTATTCCCTGTGATCCCTCTCAATTCCCTGATGTGCTCTTTCTGAGCCTTCGAGAGATCTCCTCCCATACTCACGAAAAGAATCTATCTCCGTCCAGCGAAGAAGATGAGGGCCCAGTCGACGTCCACGACGATGAGTATAGGATGTGGGAAACGTATAGCCTTTCCAAGCTATCACGTCGGAATGTATAGCTCTTCCAAACTATCACGTCGGGGTCACCACTTGTGGTGGTCTGGCACTTGAAATGAGACGCAGGGAAACGTCTGAGCAAATGCCAGCCCCGAGTAAACTCAGGTAGCAGTATTTATTAAGAAAGAAATCAAAAGTACAGAATCAATAACAAATGACCTCAACCGGATGTTACCTCAACAGGGTGAGAATATACAGCTGTGGAAAGTCCCATGAGAATATACAGGCACGAAAGGTCCCATGGGAATGGCTCTCCTGTATACCATGAACTTTCACCTATATTCCTGGTCCCTCTAAGCTTTGCAGATCAAAACAGGATGAAACACCCATTGCAAAGGCAAATACTGCCCCCACCAGGAGTGTTTGCAAACCCTAGATCTATGCAAAATAGCTGTACAAAGGATTTACAGAAAATGATGAATAAGATATATTACCACACCAGCTTTCTGTAACATGGCTTCAAATTTTCTATTGGTAAATTCAATACCATTATTTGTTATTAAACTAATAACTTGCTGTTTCTTTTTCCTTTCAGCAAATTTTAGCCAGCTTACAAGATGCTGGTATGTTTTTGTCTTCGTTTTCATTAAATAACAGAAACCATATCTGGAAAAATGATCAATTATACTTAATATGTAACAGGCTCCACCTAAACTAGGTTTTTTAGGTCCAATAATATCAGCAAAAACAACCTCTAATGGTTCACTGGTTTTGTATCCATTTACCCTGTTTGCAGGAGTTACCTTGCTTTTTTCTTGATTGCAAACATTGCAATTTAAATACTTTGTACAAGGTTTTAATTTTATACCATTAGATAACTCAACAGCTTTCTTTAGCATTTTGAAATTTATACGTCCCATACATGTATGGAGCAGAAGAATACATTCATCATGAGGCTTTGTATTCTCATAAACTGAGTTAGCATTAATTAATGAATTATCATGTATAATAAGCAAACTATTATCCAATCTTGCAGTAACGCTTTTACCCTGTTTTTCAATTAAACATTTATCTCCCTGAATGGTTACAACAAATCCTGCTTTTACCATTGCTCTTACAGATAGCAAGTTAAATATCAGTCTAGGTACATATAACATTGGTAAACGTTCATTAATACATGAACAATATGCAGTACCTTCTCCAGATGGTCTCAATTTTCATTCATTAGCTAATGATACATGCTGTTTACTCTTTATCATATTAACAAACCTCTCGTTACTTTTAGTTATACACTGCGATGCTCCACTGTCAACTACCCATATATCATGATTTACAGTTGTAGTTGTACTTGATATGGCTAAACTAACATCTTTATAAGCTCTCAGTATATTAATAGCATTCTGTTTCTTACCCTTTTTACAGTATCTGGCTATATGATCTTTAGCCCCACAAGAAAAACATTTCCTAACAATATAGGCAGTTAAAGACAGTTTTTCTTCCTGTGGTTGTCTTTTTCTCAGTTGATTTTTATCTTGCCTTCTTCTTGACTCTTTTAACAGTCTTCCAGTTATGCCAGTCAATGTAAGTTCACCTCTGTTTAAAACTTCCAGTGAAGACATATAATCTTCATAAGTTTCATCCAAAGAAGAAAGAATGATGTAAACTTGATGCAACTCCGAGAAAATTAGCTCCTTTTCTTGTAGCTCTTGTAAAGTCATTTTAATAAACTCCAAATGAGCTAACATATCACCACCTTTTATAAGATGGGCTCTAAACAGTTTACGTGTAAGGTGTATGTGTGCACTCACACTATCTCGAACATAAACCCTCTTCAAAATGTCCCAACATCTAGCAGCAGATTCTTCACCATGAATATGGACTAGCTGCTGATCACTCAGTGTCAGTCCAATTATACAAAGAGCCTTTTCATTATCCCGGTTAAAGTCAGCTATTTTCTTTTTATCTTCATCATTCAATGGGTCCCAAGCTGTTACATCCGGTGGACTATTAACTACAGTCCATAATCCATCTTTACGCAGAAGTAGGTGCACTTCATAGACCAGGAAACATAGTTTGTTCCATCCAACTGGATTATCTGGGATATACTGGTTGACTGTTCTTGTGCCATTAGTAGTTTAACAATACACCACAATCAGCTGTCTGAATATTCACACTTATTCTCAATATCTCTCTGGGCCCATAACCAATGTTAAGATATGTACAGAATAACCCTTGAGTAACAAGGATATGCACATGGAAACATTTATTAGAGTAGTTATGAATATTCAGCCACACATAGATACACTAAATTGAGTTAAAGTTTACTTTAAGAAATAGCACAGTCCAATAAATCAGTGGTCCCCAACCTTTTTTGTACCAGGGACCAGTTTCACGCAGAAACACTTTTTCAAGGACCGGGGGAGACACTTTTTCAAGGAGGGGGAGGGGAGGAGTCCGAGTTTGGTGGTTTGCTTGCAGACGTTTCATTACCTGACTAGATAACATCTGATGTTGTTACCTAGTCAGGTAATAAAACGTCTGCCAGCAAACCACCAAGTTCAGGGAGGCTCAGGACAAGTCCCTGCAGGATGGCTGAGAAGCCCTGCCTCTCAGCCCTGCCTCCCTCAGCCTCATCCCTCAGGTGTCTGCCTTGTTCCTCTCTCAGTCGCTCTCTCGCTCCTCCACCAGCCCAGGAAGAAACTGCTTCAAAGAAGCCGGCAGGGTGGCTTTTCCTGTCGGCGCAGCTCCTCCGAAGCACCCGTTCACCCCCACCCCACCGCCCGCAGTTCAATCCAGTGCTCTGTTCTGCCTGCCTGCCTTCGTTTCTGGTTGTTTGGAGCAGCTTCGGCTGAGTAAAAGAGGCGAATAGTTATTATTCTCAGCCAAAGCTACTCCGAAACAACCAGAAACGAAGGCAGGCAGGCAGGCAGAACGGAGCACTGGATTGAACCGCGGTGGCGGGTGGGGTGAACGGCGCTCGGAGGAGCTGCACTGACAGGAAAAGCCACCCTGCCGGCTTCTTTGAAGCAGTTTCTTCCTGGGCTGGTGGAGGAGCGAGAGAGCGACTGAGAGAGGAACGAGGCGGGAGGAAACCGAAGCCTCTGAGCCAGAGAGCAGGACAGGTTTTGGTTGCTTCCTCCCTCCCCTTCTTTCATTTGTGTCCTTGATCCCTGATCCCAGCAGCATTCACCGAAGGCGAAGAAAGCCGCCATTTTTATTTTATTTTTATTTTCTTTGCGGCCCGGTACCAAATGATCCACGGACCAGTACGTCCGTGGCCTGGTGGTTGGGGACCCCTGCAATAAATGATCTGGGTCATATACATTTAACAGACCAAAGAATATCCAATTACAAAGTCTTCTTACCAGTTGCATTTGTCATTTACAGTAAACAAAGATATCAAAGTATAAGCACAGCATAAATACAACAGAGAACCTTAGATAGCAACAGAATGTCAGAAATACAGAATGTCAGAGAGAGCAAGCTATGATCTCTAGCTCCCTCTTATGGCAATTTGCAATACAATCAACCAATTGGAATACAGCACAAATCAATACAGTGATTTTGTCTTAAAGCTACAAACAAACATTGTTGGTTTATATATTGCCAACCCAACTAATTAGTGGACAGATTCCTAACAATCACAAACCCTTTCAACTGCAGCAGCTCTTAGATCCTCCCACTCTCTTGATCTAGCCTGGAAACCTGCTGTTTTATCACTGAGCTTCATCTTATTTCTCAAAAGCCCATTTGTCCCCCAATCTTTCAGATTTACAGTCTCCAGGCCAGGGCAATCAATTATTCATAGCTCCTTAGATGCTGCCAAAACATTTTATCCAGGATTTTACTTCTAAGAGCCATACCTGATGTGTAAAAGATAATCTATAAGAGAAGAACCATTTTCCTCTTTAAGCAACCATAGAAAGCTTTGATTTTGATCTGATCACCAATCCTGACTGAAAGAGTCACTGTTACTGTGTCACTGTCTTGATCTCTAGAAGTTGTAAGTAGTTGTTTTCTGGATTAAAAATGTTGGGATAATATAAGAACTACACTCTCACTTCCAAGGATGCTGATACCGCTTTGGGGTATGTGTGAATCTGGCCTGGCTGACTCATAGTTTTAAGTCATGATTTATTGTTTAATGAATCAGTCAGATACTACATTAACCACAAACTAAAGAACTGATGATGTGTGAACACCATCTAGGTTCATGAGTGTCTGCTGCTTGACTTCTATCAATTTAATTGTATCTTAACTGTGCTGTTCAAAAGATAACTGGACTTTCTTGGTTTTTCTCCTTGAAAATTTTTTGCTTTTCATCCAAAAAGCTTCTTCAATTCTTCAGTTGAACTAAAGAAGCTTCTTGGATGAGAAGTGAAATGTTTTTAAGGAGAAAAACCAAGAAAGTCCCATTGCTTTTTGAACAGCACCTTTGGGACAATCATGACCTGGGTGATTGAGAATCTCCATGAACAAGTTAATTATAGTTTTACTCTAAGTAACTTCATCCCTCACTTTGTAGTTGGGGATAAGGAAACATACCAGTTTTGCTTACTTCCCACCAAAATGTTTAAAACTGCAAATTGTTTCGAATGATGGTATCTTAGTATCATCCAAGGATCAAATTCTCACCCTCCTTGAAGTGCCATATGGAATAGACAATTACCTTCAGCATGGATGTTCCTGCCTGAAATGTAGCTGCTAAAGGTGAGAAGTCTGAGAGATAAAAAGAGAAAGCAACTCTTGTTCCACGTCATAAAGATGGTTCCAATTCTGACTTTTAAAAATTAGACTTCAAATGCTCTGCCTGGAATGGTCAAATCTTCGTTTCTTTTCATCCTGTCTGTGGAAGAAATGTTCCTCATTTGATAAGCTCATATTATTTCTTTTTCTTTAAAAAATAATAATGGAATTCTTACATGTTTATCCTTGTCTTCAATAATGAGAAATAACCTGTTTACATTGCAGGATTATTGTACATGAAATATACATATAGTGACAGATCATAGTCCTGAGCACATAATAGCTCAATATTTGTATCATTCAAAGAAGAAGAGGAAGAAAAGGGAAGGAGAGGGAGGAAGATTAAGGAGGAGGAGGATTGTTCAAGCAGGGCTACCATCAAAATTGGAAAAATAGAAAAAGTCCTTGATTAACATAAGGAACATAGGTCCTACTAAGAAAAAATTGGATTTGATTTAACTAGCAGGCCTGCAAACCTACAACTGAAAATCAACTCTATTTTATTTAGACTTTACTGAAAAGATTCCAAAACATACTTTGTTTACCACATCTTTGCAAACAGTCCTGACAGTGGGACTTTTGTCCCAACCCAGCTTTGTTCTAATCCTATCCATGAAACTGCAGGTGGTGGAAGAAGCTGAACTTGCTTCAAGCAAAACAGAAGAGGTTAAAGGAGTCTCTGACTTCGACTCTATGTCTCTGTGGATACTCAGAATAGACCATCTCTTCTCCTGTTTCCCTTCCTGCCATTGTCTGGGGAGCATATGGCTCAGAAATTGTGGGTTTGTTAAATTTCATGAAATAGGCGAGACGAAGAAGGGACAAAAAAGAGGAAATGAAGGATGCCACACAACAAAAGCTGCTTGAAATAATTCATCCCAAGTACAGCTTTACCCTTTTATTTAACTGATGATAAAAGCAATCACCATCTGCTAGGCTTCTGAAGGGAACCAGTCTTTACCCCACTACAAAATTCAACATGCAAAATAGGATTTGAAGAAACTTCCCCGGCTAAACTGTGCAAGGTATGGGAAGTTATGTGCTTCTCCTTTGTGCCTTCAGCCAAGATGGATTCATTCTTACCCACCTCTCCTCATTTGGAGGGAGGAAAAGAAACATCCAAAAGCCAAATCCAAAAAGTTTGAGCAAAAAGAATGTGCCTGCCTGCCTGCCAGCCAGCCAGCCAGCCAGCCAGCCAGCCAGCCAAGCAATTTTCCTTGGAGTAAAAACATATACGAAATACAGACTGCAATGATGACACCATTAAAGCCAACATCTTTAACACATTCTTTGGCTCAATATTTGTAAACAGCAATGGATCATGCCCAGTATTTCCTAGCCAAACCACAGACAACTACGATGATCTAATACATATCAATTTTACAGAAGACAATGTTGAAAAAGCACTACGCAATCTAAAACCATCTCTATCTATTGGACCGGATGGAATATGTACCTACTTCTTTAAAAAGCTATCCACTGCCATAGCTGAACCTCTAAGCATAATCTTTGAAAAATCTTTCAGGACCAGCTCCTTGCCTAACCTATGGTCACAAGCCACGGCCATCCCCATCTTCAAAAAAGGAGACCCCAGCCAAGTTGAAAATTACAGACCAATCTCCTTATGCTGCGTCACCTGTAAAGTCATGGAATCAATTATTAACCAATCCATCATCCTCCACTTAGAGACAAACAACCTACTCTCCAATAAACAATTTGGTTTCAGAAAAAAAACTATCCTGTAATCTGCAACTCTTACACTGCAAAAACATATGGACTACACAACTCGATCAAGGCAAAACAATAGACACAATCTACATAGACTTCTGTAAAGCCTTTGATTCAGTGGTACCCGACAAACTACTCCTAAAACTAAAATCTTATGGTATCTCTAGACAACTGCATAACTGGATAGAAGCATTTCTGTCAAACAGACAACAAACGGTCAACATTGGGAGTGTCCTATCAAATTCTGTACCTGTCAATAGTGGTGTCCCCCAAGGCAGTGTTCTAGGACCAACTCTCTTCATACTTTACATAAATGACCTCTGTGATCATATTAAGAGCAACTACGTTCTCTTCGCTGATGATGGAAAGCTGTTCAATACCACAGACCCTTCAAAAAGATCTTGACTATGTATCAGAATGGTCAAACAAATGGCAACATCAAATCTTAACAAATAAATGCTCTGTCCTACATATTGGCAAAAAAAATCAGAAAATAAAATACAGGCTGAATAATCAAGACCTTGTTGATGATCCAAACTCTGTCAAGGACCTTGGAGTACTCATCCCAAATGACCTAAGTGCTAGAGCCCACTGTAACTACATAGCCAAAAAGACATTAAGAGTTGTTAACCTAATCCTACATAGCTTTTTCTCTGGTAATATCACACTACTAACTAGGGCATACAAAACATTTGCCAGACCAATACTTGAATACAGCTCATCAGTCTGGAACCCACATTATGTATCTGATATTAGCAGTTGAGAAAGTCCAGAAATATTTCACAAGAAGAGTTTTCCACTCCTCTACTTGTTGTAGAATACCTTATGCCACCAGATTTGAAATGCTAGACCTAGAAAACCTAGAACTATGCCACCTTCGGTCCGATCTAAGTATAGTATATAAAATCATACATTGCAATGTCCTACCTGTTAATGAATACTTCAGCTTCAACCAAAACAATACAAGAGCACAACAATAGATACAAACTCAAGGTTAATCGCACCAGACTTGATTGCAGGAAATACGACTTCAGCAACAGAGTGGTCAATGTCTGGAATATTCTACCTGACTCTGTGGTTTCTTCCCCAAACCCCAAAAACTTTAACCTTAGACTTTCTACTATTGACCTCACTCCTTTCCTAAGAAGTCTGTAGGGGGCGTGCATAAGCGCACCAACATGCCTACTGTCCCTGTCCTATTGTTTCTTTTATTTTTCTCATATGTACCCATTTCATGTATTCATAACTTTGTATTTTCTTATTCCTATTATCTTGTAAGTGATTGACAAATCAAATAAATAAATAAATGGGATCAGCTCAGCAACTTGCGAGGTATATATAGGATAGTAGTTAAATTGCAATTGCCAGGATAAAATTCAAAAGATTGGCTGATCTCATCCCTTTTCACTGTTTTGACTTTCTGGTTGCCATTTTGAGACTGTGGCTGTTCAAAGGCTTTGCTGTCTGTCTTTTTTGACCGGAGAAAAGTTTTGCACATAGTTCTCTGTATGAAAATCCAGCTTTATTGCTTTTATCAAGAGGAACTAAATAATATTAATGGGAAGAATTGGCCTGCAGCCTCATGTCTACCCTTTATTTCAGTGTTCATGTTCTTTAAATATTTGGCTGTCATAGTCATAGTCCAAAACTGGCAGCACTAGATACTATTCAACATGGAACATGTGCACCCAATGGAATTGACTAATGATATGAACACCTTTCTTTACCTTTGAACAACGGGACCTAGTTACTGGATTAAACTAGAGTTTGTACTCACACAGAATTCTAAACCAACGAAAGAGGCTGGGTTTCACAAGGTGATAACAGCTAACAACAAACCAAAATAAACACCAGGTCATCCAATCCAAGAGCTTCCATGCTGGGCAAAGTCACCAAGCAGATTTTTGATGTGTGTTTCATGTGCCAAGAACGAACAGACTTTGCAGTTCTAACCTAATAAGGTTGCTATCCCACAGGATTGGCTTCAGAGGCTCTAGTGGTAGGGTCGCCCGGCTTCCGCGCAAACCAGTGTTTAGGGTGGAAAGGAACATACATACAGTTCCTGCCTTCCGATATTAGGGAGAGGGAGCCCTAATCCTGCCACACTAGCCAGAGACCCGCAACAAAGACATTCAACCCCGTCCGTTCGGCGACGCATCGACCCACTCTACCATCGCTGTTTGGAAGGGTTGGGGAACCTCAAGGCGGTGCTGTTTCCTTAAGCGGAGACAAAGAACAGCCGGCCGATTCGCTTCTGGAAGGGGCGGACTCATCACTCTTATCTCCACCCGCAGCAGCTCCCCTTTTGATCATTCAAATACAGTGGCAGAGGGAGGGAGAGGATTCCACACACCCCCTTTAGGCTAGCAGCTCTGCCAATAAAGGGGAAACTCTCTCCTACGAGTGGATCTGCCTACCCCCATCTGGACGAGGAAAGAAAAGGGTGTCTTCATGGGAGACTTGCGAGGGGGCTTGCTTGCCCTTCCTCATCCCTGCCGGGGGTCGGGCGGACTTACCGTTACACCACTGGAAGGGGTGCATCAGAGGCCCCAGAGCACAGCTGCTTGGCGGAACGAAAGGCGAAACAATACCCCGAACTGCGCGGGGCGCTTATGGCAATCTCGCTTTACCAGGCGCTCTGCCCACGTCCTCCGCCCAGCCTTGGAGCTGGACACAGCATTCCAATCGCGGGGAATCTTCCTTCCCCGTTGGCAGACTTTCCGAAGGAAATTATTGCAGTTCGGCCATGGGCGGCTTTTTCGAACGGCTCAATCCGAAATCAGCCACCGCTGAGCGAGCGACCCGAGTTGCAGCTCCTTTCTCAGGGTTGCGTCCAACATACCGCTTCGGAAACCGACCCTCGCCTGGTCAACCCCGCCCCATCCCAATCAACCATCAAATCGGGGCTCTGGACAAGAGGAGCCGATTAGCATCTTTGCTTTTGAAGTGGACAAGCAGTGAGTCGGGATTGGCTGGCTTGGGACGTGGCTCCAGCCTATAGCGTTGCGAACCAAAAGAGGAAGAACGAAGAATGGGGATTAGGAAAGAATGGGGAAGGGGAAAAAAGGAAAAAGAAGATCGATCAATCGTAGCTGCGCTTAGGATCGCTCGCGTTGCAGGTAGCTTGATGGAGGTGCCGAATCCCGATTTTATTAACATTTTAAAAGGATCACCTTTCCAGCTCTTCATCCCAAGGGACCTGGCAATTCTTCCTTTCTTTATTAGATTTCTATTCCTCCTTTAACCTGTACCGGAGTAAAATTATAGACACAATTTACATAGACTTCTGCAAAGCCTTTGATTCAGTGGTACACGACAAACTAGTGTTAAAACTAAACTCTTACGGCATTTCCAGATCCCTCCATAAGTGGATTACTGTATTCCTGTCAAACAGGCAACAAATAGTAAAAATAGGGAGCGCTATATCAAACTCTGCTCCAGTTAACAGCGGTGTCCCCCAAGGCAGCATTCTAGGACCCACACTCTTTATACTCTATATAAATGACCTTTGCGATCACCTTATAAGCAACTGCATCCTCTTTGTGGATGATGTAAAACTATTCAACACCACTGCCAATGCTACTATCCTTCAAAGTGACCATGATTATGTGTCTGAATGGTCAAACATCTGGCAACTCCAAATCTCGACCAACAAATGCTCTGTCCTACACATTGGGAAAAAAATCAGTACACCAAATACAAACTAGGCAGATATGACCTCATTGATGACCCTCACTCTGTCAAGGACCTTGGAGTTCTCATATCTAATGAATGTGAGCACTAGAACTCACTGTAGCAGCATTGCCAAAAAGGCATTAAGAGTTGTAAATCTAATCTTACGAAGCTTCTTGTCAACTCTAGAATTCATCGTTGCCATAGAGTTCTGGAGAGAGAAAGTGATGTATTGAATAGTTTTAGGGGGAAAAAGTTATTATGAGTTATTAGTTCAAGGTGACAGAGAGTGGCGTAGCAAAGAATTGAGAATGCAGATCATTGGTTCATGTGATTGATGAGGTGTGAAAAAGGGGGTGGAGGTAGGTGGAATTTTGTGGGATGAGCTGGTAGGATTCCAGTACTGAAATTCCACTGGACAAATACCAATCTTTTCTTTGTTTTGAATAAATCACTTTGAGAATATGTCAGTCTCGGAGTTAATGTTTCAAATGAAGGATTGAATGCTAAATGAAGGATCTGAGACTTCTCCTCCGGAAATATTGAACTGCTAACTAGAGCATACAAAACATTGGCCAGACCAATACTCGAATACAGCTCATCAGTCTGGAATCTGCACTGCATATCAGACATTAATACAATTGAGCAAGTCCAGAAGTATTTCACGAGAAGAGTACTACACTCTTCTGCTTGCAACAGAATACCCTATATCACCAGGTTTGAGATTTTGGGCTTGGACCACCTTGAAGTACGCTACCTACAGTTAGACTTAAGCGTAGCACACAAAATTATCTGCTACAATGTTCTACCAGTCAATGACTACTTCAGCTTCAACCACAACAATACAAGAGCATACAACAGATACAAACTAAATGTAAACAGCTTCAAACTTGATTGCAGAAAGTACGACTTCAGCAACAGAGTGGTCAATGCCTGGAATACACTAGACTCTGTTGTTACATCCTCTAACCCCCACTCCTTTAATCTCAAACTGACCACTATTGACCTCACCCCATTCCTAAGAGGTCTGTAAGGGGCATGCATAAGTGCACCATTGTGTCTACCATCCCTGTCCTATTGTCCCCATTTATTCGTACCTATTTCCTGTATTCTTACTCTTGTTTATACTTATATCTATTATCTTGTAAGCAATTGACAAATCAAATAAATAAATAAAAGACAAAGAGGATTGCACCCTGCACCCTCTCCTGCACAATAACAATACTTTACCTGCATCCCATCAGTTGACTCAGAATACTCTTCCTGTTTCCCATTGTCTTTTTTTTCTGGAGGTGGACACACTTCAAAACTAAGTCCAGGGCTCCTTTGAGCTATTATACGATTATAGCGGTTATATTTCCAGGGGTAACTCAAGTTACTGCATCAAGGTGATGCCAGAAGTTTGCAACATCTATGGATTAAAAATGAGAGGTGGAAAGGAACCTGGCAGATCTCAAGAGAGCTGTTCTGGAACTGGTGGAAGTCACGGTGCTGATGTCTGCTGCAGGGTGCCAGGTAGACATTTCTTAGACCTAATCAAGATATGTGACATGGTCTTTCCTGCAAATAAGTCACACAGGACTAACCGAATCCCCCCGCAAATCAGTGGACTGCAAGGAAGAAAGGAATAACTACTGGAAATCTCCTGAAATGGAAGATTCTTCACTGTGACAAATGATGGCACATGCCACGTGAACACTGAACTGTTCACTGAGATCAACTCTTCCATAGAAGACCTTGCACTTTCCTCTACCTACTGGGCTGCATATGTAATCCATCATCAAACAAATCTGACCCAGTGGGTCACACCTTGCTGATCTCAGCTTTGGCAAACAATGGTGTCCCATCTAATGAGCTGAAGAATAAACATGGAGAAAGGTCACCACCATGAAGCCATGCAATTCCATCAAATCCTTTCCCCCTTGTGCTGGTTTATTCCATTCCATCTTGCAACAAATATGATTAAGGGACTGAATGCTAAAATGTATGAAAAATGGTTTCAGGAATTGGGTATGTCTAGTTTAATGAAGAGAAGGAGTGACATGATAGCAGTCTTCCAATAACTTATAACTAAGAAGCAATGGATGGAAATTAACCAAGGAGAGAACCAGCTTAGAACTAAGGAGAAATTTCCTGACAGTGAGAAAAATTAATTAGTGGAACATCTTGCCTTCAGAAGTTGTGGGTTCCTCCAACACTGGAGGTTTTTAAGAGACTGAGCAGCCACTTCTCTGAAATTTATTTTATTTATTTATTTTTGTCAATTGCTTACAAGATAATAGGTATAAGTAAAAACGTAGTTATGAATACATGGATACATATAAGAAAATAAAAAAAAATAAAAGAAACAATAGGACAGGGACAGTAGGCATGTTGGTGTGCTTATGCTCGCCCCCTAAATGGTATAGGGTTTCTTGTTTGATCACATTGGAGGGGTGTGTATATGTGGGAGAACTGAAGGAAGATTGAAAAGTGGATGGATCAATTATAGCAATAGCACTTAGACTTATATGCCGCTTTACAGTACATTTATAGCCCTCTCTAAGCGGTATAAAGAGTCAGCATATTGACCCCAACAATTTGGGTCCTCATTTTACCCATCTTGGAAGGATGGAAGGCTGAGTCGGCCTTGAGCCTGGGGAGATTTGAACTGCCAAATTGCAGGCAGCCAGCAGTTAGCAGAAGTAGCCTGCACGCTAACCACTACGCCACTGTGGCTCACTATAATCACAAAGTTAGGGAATCTCACCTGTGCACTGCAAAGGTTCAGTAATTTTGGTGGAAAAATCATCATCATCACCAACTCTGGCAAAAGAGAGAAATAAGAGGAAAGAATTTTGAGAAGATTGGAGTGCAAACATTACATTAATAATTTTTAAAAGGCCTAAATCATAGCATCCTGTTTCTCAAGGTCACAACTGAATAATTTGCACACTGAATCTTCCATGTGGAAAAATTATATTTAACAGAAGATGATAACATTCTTGAGATGGGTTCACTTGCCCTGAAATAAAATCCCTGGTCTCTTATATTTTATTTATGTATATAAATATTTATGTCTCATATATTCTAATGTATATAGGCAGTTCTCAGTTCATGCAGCATTTAAAATCAATTCACGGTGATATTCATCTACCAACAGCTGATAGTTTTGTGTGATTGATTCTCTCATATTTTTAAAAAATTACTACAGCAAAGAATTTGATTGATATAGTGACTCTAGAGATTTTTTAAAAAGTTTTTCCTATCAGGGTTTTTGCACCAACTGTGATTAAAAGCTTATCTAAACATGGAGGAAAGGGCTGGAGAAGACATGACAAGTAAAATCACTGCTGGTGACAGAATTAACAAATTTGAGCTGAGAAGTAACCAAGTCAGAATTGGTACATGCTTAGACAGGAGACCACAAAGCAGTTGAAAAACATAGAAGTATATTTCAGATTATTTATGTATTCCTGCTGAAAAATAATATCTATATTTGCATAGTGAATAAGACCTGGTTTTTTTTTTAAAAAAAATAGAATAACAGAGTTGGAACTTGACTCAAAGGCTATATTTCACAGCATTATTAATTCAGCTTCGTGTTTGATTCTTCCAAAAATTAGGCATCTAGTATCTTTTCTGACCAGTATGTTTTACTAAAAGGGATTTTTGCCAGCATGAACTAACATATCTCTCCTACAAGTCCAAAGAGGTACCCAAGAAAAGGAAATGTTCCTGTCCCTCCTCATGTCTCTCTCATGTTGAACCTACACAACCTACACAAACCTACACAAACTGGATTCATATAGATTTATAGTCCGAGACTGCAATCTTTCATGTCTTAGGCACATTACCCTAAGCTCTGCTGAAAACAATGGGCATTTTGAAGCAACAATAAATATGTGACATTGCTTTCAAATATTTGTTTGAGGAGGGACTTGCCATATGCTAGTGCCAGTGTGTCTTTGAACAATGTTGCCATTTCAAACAAAGGCTGGGCTAAACCAGTATTCCATTATTTATTTCCAGCAATACTTCTCTCTCTGTTTGTCTCTTTCTCTCCCTTCCCCTTTCTTTTCTGTTTTGGCAAAACAGGAGCATTGCCTGTAAAATATGAGTTTAAAATATGAGTTTTTGAAGAAAAGCTATAGATTTTTACGAGTGGTAGATCTCCTAATAAATAAATAATATTTATTTATTTATTACAGCCCTGGGGCCAGATACAAACAAGATACTGAATAAAAGTATATATACTCCCTATTTAGAAATGTATTCAAGATAGGATATGTAAGGGTCTGTTTGGAGTCCTTACAGTTTAATAGTCCTTACAGTTTAATAGTCCATGATCTAAAGTTTCTGTTGAACCATCACCACATGGATTATGAATATGTATAGGAATACCCTTAAAATATCCAAGAAGGACTGAGGGGAAAGTATCCATCCTGGCTAATGTGAAGGCTTTACACAATTTTAAAATTGGAATGGATAATAAATATGTGTCTGGAAAGGACCTTTGGAAGAAAATGATAAATGTTGGGGTGTGACCTTTATTCATTTCCCCACCTGAAGTTTAGAACTTCCAGGAAACTGCTGCCCATCTACTATAGATGAAAGATTTAAATGCATGTAAAAGTTGCCGATTAAAGACAACAAAGAGGAACTTGGTTTGCCAGCCTGCCCATTTCCACTGTAATTGAGTTAGCCTTAAATTCAGCATGATTTTCATTGGAAGAGGCCTACTCAGGATAGTTCTTTACTCTCAGTGTTGACACATGTGTTTGGACGGTTGGTGTGTTGTATGAACAGTATAACCCAGGCAACCCTGGACTTAAGAAGGGTTTAAATTAATTTTCTTCATTCAGCTTTGTTATCCAGATCTGGAAGGAGAAAACATGGGAATCGGGTGGGATCATATCACTGCCACTGCTTTAGTTTTGTTTGGGCAAGTAAAAATAGCAAAAAATAGCAAAAAGTTGTTGTGAATCCAGGTTTATTACATTGATGCGTTTCTTCTTCTGCCCTGTCTCCAGCTGTTTGACAGATGTGAAATATCTTCTGTTTTCTTTCCCCCTTTCCTTCCCATCCCTTTTTCTGCATTTATATCATATTTAACTTCTGAGCTAAAAAGGCAGAGATCACCTGGCTTTTATTATTTTGTGGACTTACTTTAGAATGAAAAGAGGATCATAAAACATTTTCAACAAAGAAGTAATGGTTAGAACATCTCATTTGGAACCCAGACAGCTCTAACATTCTGTTTTTAACTCTTGAAACCTTGTAGCAACTGAAGATTGGTTATTTTAACACTCAGTTAAGGTTCCTTGTTTCAAAAAAGTCCTCTCTGCAAAGCCAACACTACAATAAGAGGAATTCTCAATATGTTGGCTGTATATAGAAAAGTGGTCATTAGATGACCTCAGATTAGGCTTGGTATTGGTGAGTCCAGCCCTCACTAAGTGTGCAGTTCCTCTCTTTCTTTGTGTGTATAATTGTGCATCATTGCTACACACAATAAGAACTAAGCATTGCTTGTCAATAGCCCAGTCTGGCATTGATTAGATTCTCCCAAATGAGGCTTTTATTTACAGTATTATTGGATTATGATGCCCACACTTCTAGCCAGATCATCTTCATTATTTCCTCTATAAATATACATGCTGCTCTTTCGGGAATTTGGATCCAAGGATATTTTGCAAAACGAAAATATCTCAAGTGATTGTTCTCATCATTGTAATCTGACTTCATTGTACTGCTATATCAAAACAAAATTCTGGTGTCTTATGTAGGTTTGTCAGAGTTTAAATCAGCTGGCTTTAAAAAGCTAGCAAAAAGGTATGAAAGCAATAAAATCAATATATTCTGGAGAAGCTGATTTCATGAGCTTTCTGAGAGATAAGTATAAAATACATTTGCATGTCGTAAAACAGGATGAGACATTTTCTGTGATCGTCTCAGTGCATACAGATGCGGGGTGGGGGGGGTCAAAATTGTTTCACATTTTTAAACTAGTGGGCTGAAAGTGATATATTATGTGAGATGCCTTACTTTGTTTCCAGAACTTTATTACAAATTTTCTCTCATTAGGCAATTAAAAAGGGGAATATGGAGGAGATTTTAACTCCATTTAATCCCTTCCAAATTTTCCAATTTTTGTACCCAAGTTTACATGATGATATAAGGCCAATGTAGCTTTTCCAATGTCCAGCCTAATCTTTAGTATGGAAGCTGAACAATCAGTATTTAAGATATGCTGCCTTTAATTCTAGATGAAATATAATGTAATATAAGCTACTGGGATCAGCAGCCTTTGATCATTCTTTTCTTGGCAATTTTTTCTGGACTGATAACCCAAATTCATTCAAATCAATTCTCTGATTGCTGTATTTGGTCAATGGAGGTACACAGGGCTACTCTAGAAGCTAAAAACTTTGTGTATATCCAGGAGTGGGATTCTATCAGTTCGCGCCTATTCGCCTATTCGCTAGAACCGGTTGTTAACCGGAGAACTGGTTGTTAGAAGAAATTACTAGCCTAATCCTGTAAGGAAGGCAGGAAGGAAACATTCTGGTGTTGCTTACAGAAACTGCCTCTCCATTCACCCTTATTACATTCTTGGCAGGACTAGACTTCCTGTCTCAGGAACTTCTCTGGAGTTTTTCCCCCCTCCTTTGCTGGTACTTTGCTTGTGTGGAGTGATCGTTCAAAGTTACAATGGCACTGAAAAAAGTGACTTATGACCATTTTTCACACTTACGACTGTTGCAACATCCCCACAGTCATGAGAGACCAGACGAGGAGCTGCATGGCTCGATGTGAGTGATATTGAGTTGGCCACACCCAGCCAATAGCATGACCACCAAGCCATGTCCACCCAGTCACATGACCACCAAGCCACGCCCTTGAACTAAGCCACGCCCACATAACTGGTTTTTAAAAAATTTGAATCCCACCCCTGTGTATATCTATTTGTGTATATAACTTTTTCAAGTACCTTAGGGAGGGGTCTGATCCTATAACTAACCTTTTATATCAGGCATGAGGATCCTCCAGAAGTTACTGTGCTACAGCTCCCAGCATTGTCCCCATCAATGAATACATGAATCAATCAAATCAAACAATCAATCAATCAGAATAGACCTGAAAAGGACCTTGGAGGTCTTCTAGCTCAACCCCTGCTCAAGTAGGAGACCCTATACCATTTCAGACAGGTGGATGTCCAGTCTTTTCTTAACCTCCAGTGATAAAGCACCCAAAACTTCTGAAGGCAAAGCTGTTCCACTGGTTAATTGTTCTCACTGTTGGGAAGTTCCCCTTAATTCCAGGTTGTTTCTCTTCTTGATTAGTTTCCACCCATTGCTTTTTTGCCCCTGGCACATATCAGATGGGCTTCTGGGATTGAGGAATATTAATAACAGAAGGACTTAATTTTTTTTTAAATAAAAGTTTTATTTAAGTTTTCACAAAACATACAAATACAAATAAAATACCTATTTTTGAGACCAGCATGCCTCCGGGTTATCACTTCTTCATACAGACATAAACTCAATACATATTTCTTATACATTCTAATCCATATCTTATAACTATTTTCACAATTTTTTCAATAGCTTTTCCCTTTCTTTACTTCCTATAGCCTTATTTTAAATTATCTTATTCCTTTCTTAATTCAATTATATATCTTTTTCTAATTTTTAAAATCTTTCTAATCAATGTTTTTATACTTTAGTCTGTCCTGTTTACAATTTCATATTATCTTTTCTCATAAAACAAATTTTCCCTTGTAATTACTAGACTGGAGTATAACACTTTTGTATCTTTTTTCAAATCTTGTTTAAAAATTTAAGTTACATCTTTACAGTTATAACATTCATTTTCTAACCTCTATTTTATAACAGATACCTATTTTCAGTCGAATTCTGCTTGGTACATTCCCTTAAAAATATACCACTAAATTCTTAAAAGAAAAAAGTATATATGTATATATATCTGTGTATATATGTATAACAATAGTAAATGGAATAATTATTCTGTTCAAGTACAGCTCTGCCATTAATATTAATAACAATCTTTTACATTTCTATTTCTTTTAACAAACATTACCTAGTAATATCAGTTGTCTTTCACTTTAATCATCTATATTTCATATTTTACTTATTACTATCTTTAAATAAAAAATCAAAACAATAGTTATTAACAGTAGTCAATAAAGTTATTATTCTTATTCAAATTCAACTTGTCAACTGATAAAAATCTTCCATGTTTCTTTTCAGTTTTTTTTAACTTTCTTTTTAAATCATTGAGAGCCTTATTCTCTTTACAAACAAATATTCCACTACACATCAATACAAATTTTTTCTATCACTTTAATCATCTAACATTTTCTAATCCTTTTCTATTTCTAATATACCAATGCTATCTCATGGACCCTTGCAGAATCCTCTCCTTAAGTTAAATTTTAACCATTGTCTCTGTGTCTTTTAAATAGGCTTATACCTTTAATTCTTGTACACTTTTCCTGTACCTCTATATCTTGTTTCTGTCCTTTGTAGCTCCTTTTCCTTTCCCTCTTCCCTCTTTTCTTCTCCCTCCCCTTTTTATTCCCTTTTCTATGTGATTCTCCCTTCTGTGATCCTCCCTTCTGCTTCTTCCTGATATTATGATTACTTTTCAAACTTAATTTTTTAACAGTGAAGCCAAATAGAATTGTATATTTCCATTTCTGTTTCTCTGTTTTAACTGCTATCCTTAGTTCTCCAGGTTCTACTGCCCCTTGGTGTTTATTCTGAAGTATGACAAGCTTCTTCTTTATTAAGCCTGGCATTTATGCACATAAAACTATTGCACTAGAGATGCTGATGGGTTTTGATTCATCCTCCAGTTTATTTTAAGGCTAAATGGAGCCAGAAAAACTCCAATATAGGAAAAGCTTTCATCAGCATGCAAACAAAAAAAAATCTATTTTTTTAACCAGACAGCCCATGATCTATCTTCAGTGAATAGATATGCCTGCTATTCTTTTGCCTTCTGAGTTCAACCCCAGGACGTTTGCTTTTAGAAGAAAAAAAAAATCACTGAAATTCTCAGGGGGGAACTTCAGTGCCCTTCCACTTATTTAATACATACCTGCCTTTTGCCCAGGACAGGCTCCCTGCTGACCAGAGAGATTCTTCAAAGCTAAGCAGACTCAGGCCGGATTAGTATTTAGAAGGGTAGCAATTTCAGGACTGTAGATTAGATTGACATCTCTAAAACTTTGCTAGAAAAAAAGCCATTGAAAGCTGTTTCTACCATTCTGTCAAAGAAACAAGATGGATATCTGTATAGACATCAGGGGTTGAGCTTAATTTGATGGAGGCATTTTTTTAATCCAATAGGCAGTCTTCAATTTACAATCATTTGTTTAGTGACTGAAGTTACAACATCATTGAAAAATGTGACTTATGACTGTTTTTCACACTTATGCTACTGATCCCCATGGTTACCTGATCAAAATACAGATACCTGGCAACTGGGGTGTGATGCTAGTTCGCCTCCTCATGGTGCACCCTGGATAGCATGGTAGTGTGAACCAAACAACTAGCAACAATTGGCAGCCAGAATTGACAGTTAACGACAGTTGGCAGCCAGACATCTTTGTAGAACTCCTGGCTCTCTAAATACATGGCAATGGATAAACCACCCATCACTAGAGAGTTATAAAAACAGCACAAAAAAATATCGGTTGCTCTCTTTCTTCTTTGGAAGAGATTGCGAAGACCAGATTCCTCTCTAGAACACTAAAATTCTCCACAGACCGTTCTCCTCCTGGATATTCATATTTCGAACTGTTACCATTAGGGAGGCATTATGGGTGTCTTAAAATGAGGACTAATACCCTGTTTCTCCAACAATACGAAGTAGGAAGTCCCAATAGGAAGTCCCAGCATGTTTTATAGGCATGAAATGAAATTAAGCCCCTCCCCCCCCAAATTAAGGCCTATATTAAAACATGCGTAATGGGGGGGAATGGTGGGGGGGGGCTTGCTGTTAGGAAGTACTTTTGTTGCACACCCGGATATGGTGCTGCCTGCGTTGACCCTGATACGAAGTGCCCCACCAACGCCAAGGTCAACATCCAAGCCATTGCCACCCGCCCACCCAAAGATGCAGGGGGGGGGGGAATTAAGTCACCCCTGAAAAGACAGCCTAGCCATTTTTTCGGGGCTCAAAAAAAAATAAGACCCGACCTTATTATATGAGAAACACGGTAGATTGAGAAACAGGTTTTTTTCCAAGGCAGTAATTGTCTTGAATTAAACAGTGCATTTGTGATTTATTATTGTTGTTATTGTTATTATTATTATTATTAACTCTGTAGTGTGATTGTGATGTGGTGTTTGGGGCACTGTGCTGGAGTTGCTTTCAAATTTCATTGTATTGATGGAATGCAATGACAATAAAGGTATTCTATTCTATTCTATTCTATATCATCCTGTCCTTGAATGGCTGGGTGGACTGGACATTAACTGAACCACTATAAGCCCATCTATTTGCCATATGCTAAATAAATAAATAAAATGTGGCAACTGACTCATATTTATGATGGTTGCAGTTGTCTCAGGGTCATATGATCTATTTTTGTGACCTGACAAGCAAAGTCAATGAATGGAGAAGTCAGATTCACCTAAAAACTGTGTTACTAACTTAAAAACTGCAATGATTAACAAGTACTGTGGCAAGAAAGGTTGTAAAATTAATAACTGTCTTGCTTAGCAATACAAATTTTGGTTCTATTATGGTCATAAGTTGAGGGGTATTTTATAACATTCTCTTCACTGGTCTGCAGCCTATTTCTATTAAATACCAGGGGAAGATATCATAAACCAAGTTCTCCCTTCACATCTTTTAGTAGTGGTGTTATGGGGATGTTTTCTTTTTTCTAGTTCAAAGAAATCTTCTAGCATATTTTCCATTCATAAATGTGGCAGAAATTTCTGAAAGGCTCTTTCAGCTTGGATGTGAAAAATAAAAACCATTTAGCATCCTTATGTTCTGTAGAACTTTATTTTGATTGTTAAAATACATTGGGGCTTGCCACTTTTTAAAACAAAAGCTAGAAGCAAATAGGAGGAAACAGATCACAAGACATATCACTCCATGGGAATTTCAGCATTAAAAGCTTCCTCAGTATGAGGTTGGGACATTGTCTTGGAAAATGGCTTTGGAAAGTCAACAGGGAGAGGGAGAAAGAAAACCTTTTCCTCTCAGAAACCTGAACTTGATCATCTCTAGTTGAGTCCTGAACCTAAACACTGAGAACATTGGAAGTACATCTTGAAACGTTAGAGCTGAACTTCTGTGAGGCAGGATCTGTGGAAGGTTGGTATTACCTGAGCCCAAAGTAGGCTAGTAATGCCTCATGTTTACCAACACAAATTATGCTATTGTGGTTTCCCAATGACTCCTCTGCTTACAGTCTTCTCTTCAGCCTGAGGGAGTTGTCCAGGGTAGTCAACTGGCGTAGGAAACCCCGATTGGGAATAATACCTCGATGGTCCTTGACGGTCTTTATGGCCTCCACCAAGGTCAAATGGTGATAAATCATGAGGTAGGCAAGGACCAGGGTAGCTGATCTGCTTACCCCCACGGCACAGTGAACAAGGATTCTCCCTATGGGAAGAAGGTCAATTTAAGAAAATGTCCATATCAAACATCACAAAGAAGTCAGGGGCCCAGACATTCAGTGTAAGTCATTTATTTCAGACTTTTGTCAGGTGCCCTGACAAAGAACCTCATAGTATACTATATCTTATTAGCTTTCCAGCCAGTGGTGGGATTCACATTTTTTTACTACCAGTTCTGTGGGCATGGCTTGGTGGGCTTGGCTTGGTGGGCATGGCAGGGGAAGGATACTGTAAAATCTCCATTCCCACCCCACTCCTGGGGGAAGGTTACTGCAAAATCCCATTCCCTCCCCACCCCACTAACCTGTTTTCCAGCTCCATTCTCCTCTTCAGGGCAACCAAAGAAGACCCAGCCGATCAGCTGAGACTCGGGAGGCAGAGAATGGATGGGGGTGGGTCCAATCAGAGGTGGTATTTGCTGGTTCTTCAAACTACTTAAAACTTTCACCACTGGTTCTCCAGGACTGGTCAGAACCTGCTGAATACCACCTCTGGTTTGAACATAATTTGAAATTATTTATTTATTGTAGAAGGAAAGGGATAATCCAGGGGTGGAAAGAGAGGAATCAGCTTGCAGTCTTTATGTTCCCACAAGTGGTCCTAGTCCAACCCTTCTTGAATTAACACTTATCTAGTGCTGAGCATTAATTGACTAAATTCTTGTTATAGGTATGAGCAATAAATCAGCTTAACTGGAACTTAATGTATAGTCCTGATTCTTTGTGCCTGACATTTATTTAATCAATTTACATGGTCACCTAATTCACAAACTGTGACTGTTGGCAGCTTCCATAGAATTGCAAACCAGAAACAAACAAAAACAACACAAATCACAACATATCTCCATCAATCCCATACTACAATCTTTCAATTTCAAATGATTAAAGATGGGATCATTCAATATTCTGGCTTTATATCTGGGAGGAAAAACCAATTCTTCCAGGCCTTACAGAACACCAACAAATTTGAATTACCCACATCTTAGGGTAAGGGTGAGGGATAGGTCATTCCAGGTGTCAAGTACCAAAACAGATGGTACACTTCCTGAATCCCACCAGATGTTTTATAAAGAGGATCCAGAACATGTACATACTGTTAGATCTTGTGGGCTGAGCAAAAGCCTTCTAAACAGACTATTAGCTGTTTAGGCAAGAGCTGAGAATCTAAAAGGATCCCTGAGCTACGTGCCAACTCTGTCTGGGGAGAGTGCAACCTCACTAAGAACTACAGATGGAAAATCCCCAGGTTCAGATAGTCCTTGACTCACAACCAGTTATTTAACAACTATTTGAAATTACAATATCAGTGAAAGCAATGGGGGTCACTTATGATTGGTCCTTACAGCAGCAGTCATGTGATCAAAATTATTGCAGTAGTCATGTGATCAAAATTCTGGTGCTTGGCAACCAACATGTATTTACAACTGTTGCTGTATGTGGGTCATGTGATCACTATTTGTGACCTTCCCAGCCAGCTTCTGACAAGCAAAGTCAATGTGGAAGCCACTTTAGCTTAACAACCACAATTCAGTTAACAACTGCAGTGATTCACTGAACAATCGTGGCAAAATGGTTGTAAAATCGGGTGCAATTGGTTTAAGAACTTCCTTGCTTGGCAATGTAAATTCTGGTTGAGGGCTACCAGTACTCTACATAGACATATTCATCATCAGAGGTCCAGCTTGATTTCAAGAATTCCTTACTTTGTAGTTTGCACTTCATTGTTTAAAACTTTATCACCTCCCCCATGGCTCGGATTTAGCTGTAAAAAGAGCTTAGAAAGCAAAAAGAGAGAGAAGAAAATAAATCTGCTAAATACAAATTGTTATATTTTGGGGAAGCTGCTATAGGTCAAACTCAAACTGGTTATACAACCTGAGAATATGAACTGGATCTCAGCAATGTTGCATTAGAAAGATACTCTATTTTGTAAACAATGGAATATCAATTGATTGTATAGTTTGAATGAGAAACATGCACACATACTGTGTACCTATTCTAGTCATGGGTCAAGTCACACTTTTCTGTGGACTCACCTCCACTCTTGCTCAGGGCTTTGTGGATGAAATCTGCAGCAGGCTGAAAGTAGGGGCTCATATCAAAGGTGGGTGAGTCATGTGCCTCAATGCCCAGGTAGCAGATGCCAGTGCCTTCATAGTAATCTGCGCCTCCCCGCCACTTGTTGTGAGAAGCATTGAGGATGTGGGTGATGTTCAATCGGGCCAGCTCACCTCTATTGGCTGCTATATCTCTACATGGAGGGAATGATAAAGTAAGGGTCATTCACAAATTCTCAATGAAACAAATCACCAGGACCTTACATCCCAGAGTTCTAAAGGAGCTGGCAGAGGTCATCTCAGAACCACTGCTCGACATCTTTCAAAAATCCTGGAGCACCGGGGAACTACCAGAGGACTGGAAAAGAGCTGATGTGGCTCCCATCTTCAAAAAAGGAAAAAAAAAAACAGGAAACTACAGACCAATCAGCCTAACATCAATACTCGGGAAGATACTGGAAAAGATAATTAAAAAACAGATCTGCCAACATCTAGAAATAAGTAAAATAATAACTAGCAGTCAGCATGGGTTTGTTAAAAATAGATCATGCCAAACCAATCTTATCATTTTTCAACATAGTGACCAGCAAAATACTATGGACATAGTATTCTTAGACTTCAGCAAGGCATTCGACAAAGTAGACCACAACTTACTTCTTGGGAAGCTAGAAAAAAGTGAGAAAGATAGAATCACCTCCAGATGAATTTGCAACTGGCTGACAAACAGTACTCGGTGAGTAGTCCTTAATGGGTCTAAGTCTACATGGAAGACAGTAAGCAGTGGGGTGCCACAAGGTTCTGTTTTAGGCCCAGTACTCTTCAATACTCTTCCTCGGTGGCATAGAGGTTAGAGTGCAGTACTGCAAGCTACTCCTACTGCAATTTGGCAGATCGAATCCCACCAGGCTCAAGGTTGACTCAGCCTTCCATCCTTCCGAGGTGGGTAAAATGAGGACCCAGATTGTTGGGGGTAATATGTTGACTCTGTAAATTATTTTGAGAGGGCTGCACTATAAAGTGGTATATAAGTCTAAGTGATATTGCTAATATCTTCATAAATGACTTAGATGAGGGATTAGAAGGGGAATTTACCAAATTTGCAGATTATACTAAACTGATAGGAATAGTAAACACCATAGAAGATAGGCTCAAGATCCAGATGAATCTTGACAGACTTGAACACTGGGCCCTATCTAACAAAATAAATTCAATGTAGAGAAAAGTAAAGTCCTACAATTAGGCAAGAAAAACCAAAAGCACACATATAGATTGGGTGAAAGCAGGCATATTAGCAGTAACTGTGAGAGGGATCTTGGAGTCTTAGTGGACAACCAGCTAAATATAAGCCAGTGGTGTGCAGCGGCAGCCAAAAAAGCCAATGCAATCCTAAATTGCATTGAAATAGGGATACAGTCAAGTGAGGTACTACTACTACTCTATAAAGCCTTAGTAAGACCACACCTAGAGTACTGCATGCAGCTTTGGTCACCACACTATAAAAAGATGTTGAGACTTTACAAAAAGTGCAGAGAAGAACAACCTGGATGGTTAGGGGATTGGAGTCCAAAACAAATGAAGAACTGTTACAGGAACTGGGCATGTCTAGTCTAGTGAAGAGAAGGACCAGGGGAGACATGACAGCAGTGTTCCAATATTTGAGGGGCTACCACAGAGAGGAAGGGGTCAAGCTATTTTCTAAAGCACCTGTAGGCCAGACAAGGAATAATGGATGGAAACTGAACAAGGAGAGATTTAACCTGGAAATTTTCTGACACTGAGAGCAATCAACCAATGGAACAGCTTGCCTTTGGAAGTTGTGGGAGCTTCATCCCTGGAGGCTTTCAAGAAGAGATTGGACTGCCATCTATCAGAAATGGTGCAGGGTCTCCTGCTTGGGTGGGGGGTTGGACTAGATGACCTACAATGTCCCTTCCTACTCTGTTAATCTGTAATCTGATCCTTCTCTTGTTCCCAGAATCATTGCTTCTATCCATTCCTTCTCAAGTTTTTTTTCAATCTGCATTTAGCTGGCCTTTTTTAAAGAATATATGGTGGAGTTTTGCTAAACCAATTCCTAGCAAATGGCAGTTCTGCAGTCAGATTGATGCCTGGGATTGCGGAGGTTCATTTTATTTTGGACCAGTTAACACAGAAGCTCAGAAACAACTGTGCAAAAGATCCTGTCTGATCTTTGATTCCTGCTGCTCTTTATCATTTGTTGGAAAAGCCTTTCAGACTGAGCTACACAGTAACTTTTTTACCCAATTGAATGTTTCCCCAATCTTGTGAGAGTATCTCCTCTGTCCTTGAAGACAGCAAATGAACTTCCTGTGCACCCAGCATCTGTTATGACAATTTTCTCCTCTATCAGTGTCTTTCTTCCTCCAAATTTGTCCTGAGATAACTATAGTAACTAATACTATAACCGCTGATGATAGAATCCTTCTTTTAAATTTTGTTGCATTATATATTTAACAAGTGATTTGTGGCAATATAGTACAGGTAGTCCTTTACCAACATTTATTTAGTGACCAATGTTATGACAGTACTGACATGATTGGTTCTCATACTTACGACAGTCACAGCATCCCCATAATCAAGTGATCAAATTCAGGCACTTGGCAACTAACATGTATATATGATATGATCATCATTTATAAGCTTCTTAGTCAGCTTTATACAACAAAATCATAAGGAAAGCCAGACTCATTTAATGACTGAAGCAAAAAAGAAAGGTAATAAAATCAGATGCAATCACATGGTAACTCACTTAATGACTGCATCAGTTAGAGATGAGATTCTGGTTTCAATTGTGATTGTAAGGTGGGAACTACCTGCAAGTTCTTTCTTTTCTTTCCCCATCTGAATCCTTTCCCTAATCGCCACTATGTTGCCCCTTTACTTCTTCCCCACCTCCTGGAAGTGGCCTGCCTCCAGCACTGGGATCAATACGTACTGATCTCCCAGGTAAAGTCCTGGACAGACCTCATCCACATGGTTACAGGCTGTCTTCCCCGTGTACAGGAGTCTCTCAAGTTCAAAAACACTGAGGATGGGGTGGCTGACGGTGTCATCATGCGTCCTCCAGACAGGAGATCTGGATGTATTCCTGGAGAACCGAGACATGAACGCCATGGGTGCCACTGTGCCCCCTGTTGCATCCCGGGCTGCTACAGGGGGCTGGGCTGGGGCCCAGACAGTATTTCTGCTATGACCACCACCCACGGTTGGTTTCTAATCTGAAAAAGAAAGGAGAACGGTATCAGAAGCATCATCTCCTGAGATTCTCATGAACTTGGACATTTCCTGTATCAGCTGCATTGTAAATGTTGATCCTGATCCTGTAAAGAAAATTTTAAAAAGGCATTTTTAAGAAGATTCCTTCTTAAAGGTATTTATTTTTTTATTATTGATTTATTATGAAATTTATTTGGCACCCATCTCGTATCAAAAACTCTTACAATATAAAACATTAAAAACATTAAAGTCATCAGTTATAAAATAACAAAGTTGATAAAACCAGATAAAATCATTAACACAAGATGGCAAAGGAGGTGCCAGGGGGTGCATGGGGATGGGGTAGGATTAGATTTTAATTAATCAAACACCTCCAGTGTGATGTTCCCCCATTAGGTCACCAAGCCATCTGGCAAATCCAGATCTTAAGGCTCTCACAAAAAGTCAGGAGGATGGGAGCCAGTCTCACCTCAGGGGTTAAGATGTTCCAGTGAGCAGGAGCCATGGCAGAGAAGGCTCGTCTCTGGGACTTCAGCCAAATCAAATTCCTTGGCTGACAGGATCTGCAATCTGCTCCTTTGATTATAGCTGAATCAGCACTAGCATTGTGTGTGTGTGTGTGTGTGTTTGTGTGTGCGTGTGTAGAATATTCTAACAGAGCAGAGGGAGGGAAAATTTCAGGGGCTGCAAGAGAGGCTGTAGCCAGAGGACACTTTAACATACAAGGGATGGGAAGGGATGGTGAGCTCAGAACTAGTCATTTATTGTTAATGGCCTAAAGTCCCTGGGAATGGGTGGCCAAACAATTTAGTAAGTGAACAAACAAATGAATGAATGTTTGGCTAATGGTAGTTCTCACGCAGGGTTCAAGCCCTGAGTTAAAATGTAGGTTCTTTCCACTGAAGAAACCAGCTTCCTTCTACATCATAACTTTACTCAACTTACCTCCTCAACTTACAACCACAATTGAACCCAAAATTTCTGTTGCTAAGTTAGACATTTATTAAATGAGTTTTCCCCCATTTCTTTCTTCCTACATTTGTTAAGTGAATAACTGCAATTAAGTTAGTAACATGACTGTTAAGTGAATCTGGCTTCACCATTGACTTTGCTTGTCTGAAGGTCGCAAAAGGCACTGTAAGGCACTATAAGACACTGTAACCATCATAAATATGACTCAGTTGCCAAGTGAATTTTGATCACATGACCCTGGGGAAATTGCAATGGTCATAATTGTGAAAAATGGTCATAACTCACTTTTTCAGTGCCATTGTAACTTTGAATGGTCATTTAATGAACTGTTGTAAGTTGAGGACTACCTGTAGTTTCTGAATAAGCCCATTTGCAAAATATTATGAATCAAGATCTAACCAAGCATCCAGGCTTATGCAAGCAAACTGTCAGGGTTCCAGAAAATGCCACTCCAATTAAAAACTCAGAGACAGGCATTTTCTCAGTTTCCTTTTATTAGAATAGGTATACTAACATATCTGGGAAATCCTGAATCTGAAAGTTCTGGGTTTCCCTCCAATAAGTAAAAAATTACAAATCCACCCCCTGCCCCCATCATTCCATCACATGCCCCAATCACCATCCATCCCAACTTGAGATGTCCCCTCTACTACAGCCAGGTGATTATGTCTAACCACATACTCTCCATAAAATCCCCTCTCCCATCTTCCCATGCTCAGGAATGTGGCAGCATGGAAGCTTCTAGTGCTAATATGGCTTCAAAAGCTGTCACTAACCAGTCTTCAACTCTTTAAACTTAGCATATTGTGCCAACGTAGTCGCTTGATTTAAAATTATGGGAACACTATTAATGATTTCCTTATACAGATATTGCTTCCATGTAGAAAGCTATGTGTATATGAGAAAATTATTGTTACAGGTGCATGCAGTTAGAACACAAAGTCATCTTAGTGTGCCTTTTCCTATTGTTTTGCAGTTGCTGAAGGAAATTCAGTCCTTGAGTTACATCAGTTCCTCTATTAGGAAAACAAGAGCTAGTACATCAAACTTCATTCCTATGATTGATGGATTGATGGATTTATGGATTTATCAATGGTTCAACTTGGAGCAAAATACATCTTCAGTAAATAACAATTAAATCCTTACAAAAACAATATGATGGAGAAACATTAAAAACAAACTATGAAGACCCAAGGATGAAAAATACTGGGAAACATTCCTAGTCGAACCACAGACAACTACAATGATCTAATACATATCGATTTTACAGAAGACAATGTTGAAAAAGCACTACGCAATCTAAAGCCATCTCTATCTATTGGACCGGAGGGAATATGTGCCTACTTCTTAAAAAAGCTATCCACTGCCATAGCCGAATCTCTAAGCATAATCTTTGAAAAATCTTTCAGGACCAGCTCCTTGCCAAAACTATGGTCACATGCCACGGTCCCCATCTTCAAAAAGGGAGACCCCAGTCTAGTTGAAATTACAGACCAATCTCTTTATGCTGCATCACCTGTAAAGTCATGGAATCAATTATTAACCAATCCATCATCCTCCATTTAGAAACAAACAACCTACTCTCTAATAAACAATTTGGTTTCAGGAAAAAACTATCTGCAACTCTTACACTGCAAAAACATACGGACTACACAACTCGATCAGAGCAAAGCAATAGACACAATCTACATAGACTTCTGTAAAGCCTTTGATTCAGTGGTACATGACAAACTACTCCTAAAACTAAAATCTTATGGTATCTCTGAACACCTGCATAACTGGATAGAAGCATTCCTGTAAAACAGACAACAAATGGTCAAAATTGGGAGCCCTATTCCAGAGAGGCAACACCCAGCCAGGCTTCAGGGGCCCTGTCCAGCCTAGATACGCTGCCTGCCCGGTTCCTTTCATTCTAGTTCAACCTGCAGGTGCCTGGTATGTACCACCTCCCCAACCATGACCCAGGCCGGACCAAATATCATTTAAGGCCGGATTTGATGGTTGCCATGAACATTTCAATTACTTCCTCACTCTAATCCAATCCCATACAGAACAATTTGGGAATCAATACGCCACAGAGCGCGATTTGGTTATGGCCATAACAGATGGGATGAATGAAGGGGATGCTTCAGATGAATGAAGGGGATGCATCAATTACACAACGAACAAGCCCCCCAAATTATACGATGTAAACGGATTTATTCAATGATTAAGACTCAGATTTGAAAATTCAGGCAGGGTGGCAGAGAATGAAAAGAAATTAATGGAAATGAGGCAAGGCAAGAGACCCTTGTCAGAATTCATTTGGGACTTTAGAAGGGTCACAAGCCACTCATGGACTGGCCTGAAAGAATGACTTTACACTATTTTTAAAAAGCCATTGATTCAGAAGTAAAAAAGGCCTGTGAAATTAGGGGAATCCCAGAGACCTTACAATCGTGGTATGTCACATCCCTCAGCTTAGTTTGCAGCATCAGCCCACACAAGAAACCCCTTCCAGCAGCCCTGTCTAAGAGAATTGTGGCTAGGAGGCCATTTACCGGATCAGCTGAACCTGCTCATACCCAACCTACCAGGGTGCTGAAATGTTACCAATGTGGCCAAGACAGCCAAAGAGCAGCAGACTGTCTGGCCCCTGCTCCTGTACCACAAGCTCCACGGTCAAAGTCTAATCCAGCTGTTAGAGGTCAGAAAAACCAAGAAAGATCTCCAGTCAGAGGCGGGTTCACCAAACACAGCTGGGAAAGCCCCCTCTGTGCAGATGGGAGCAATGGACCACCAGACCGCCACCACGTCCCCAAGAACGTGACCTGCGAAGATGACCCAATGGTGAGTGATCCCATCATACCTTTTACAGTCAAGGTCAAGTTAGCGATACCAAACATGGGGGAGGCCAGGGAGTTAGAAGCTGTCATTGATACTGGGTCTTCTAGATGCCTTATCGGACTCCCCATCGTTGAACAATTGGGCATAAAGACTAACCCGCTAAAACAGCCAATCAGATTTGAGCATGTGGATGGAACCTTAATTGGGGGGCAGCCAACCAAATGACAGAATTGATCAAGATGGAATTAGGCCCTCACCCCAAACTCATATGCTTCATAGTGGCCCCCAGGATGTCAGAATCAATCATATTGGGTCTTGCTTGGCTAGACAAATGGGCCCCTACAATCAAATGGGAGGATGGATTCAGGAAAATCCTCATTGGACCGGGCCCATTGCCCCCTCTTCCTCTCACAACAGTCAACTTGAAACCAACCCCTGAGCCAGCATCCACAGCATCCCACCTTCTCCCAGATAACCCCCAATTACCCAACCAATACAAAGACTTGGCTGAAGCATTCAGTGAAGAAGAGTGTAATGTTTTACCTCCCCATCGAGCCACTGATTGCAGCATAGAATTAGAACCCGGGGCAAAACTACCAAAACCAAAGATGTATTCCATGACACCTGCTGAAATGACTTAATTAAGGAAATACATCAACCAAAATTTGGACCAAGGTTTTATTGAACCTGCCAAATCAAGATTAGCTGCCCCCGTGTTGTTCAAAGACGGCGGGTTGAGATTATGTGTAGACTTTTTTGATGCTGTGTACGTCAAAAACATGTACCCTCTCTCCCTCATGAAGCACTTATTGAACCACCTGTCGAAAGGCAAGGTATTCACCAAGCTAGATCTCAGAGAATCTTACTACTGGGTACACACCAAAGAGGGAGATGAGTGGAAAACAGCTTTTAACTGCCCTTTGGGTAGCTTCCAATTCAAAGTCATGCCTTTCAGGCTTCAGAGGGCTCCCGCAGTGTTTATGCAACTCATCAATGAGGTGCTACACCCACACTTTTATCGGCGGGGGGGTCCTCGTATATCTTGATGACAAACTTCCAGCTGCCAAATTATATGTGAAACTCTCAAAATGTGAATTCCACAAACAGTCGCTGGATTATTTAGGCTACTAAATATCCAACCTGGGAATTGAAATGGACCCTGGAAAGATGAAAGCAGTGCTGGACTGGCAACCCCCCAGAACCCAAAAACAACTTCAAAGTTTTTTAAGGTTTGCCAACTTCTATAGACAATTCATTC
Organism: Pseudonaja textilis; assembly: GCF_049901715.1. Lineage (NCBI taxonomy): Eukaryota > Metazoa > Chordata > Lepidosauria > Squamata > Elapidae > Pseudonaja > Pseudonaja textilis. The sequence goes on along the minus strand of NC_141998.1, from coordinate 13,367,710 downwards.
TGTCCTTTGCTGAAGTTGCCCTCCCTTTAATGGAGCTATTAAAAATGGGCCCACCACCTACCAAACCAAAGCCAAGTCAACCCCTGGCTTGGCCTATGGACTGTCAGAAAGCTTTCGAGACCTTAAAACACCTCTTTGCAGCTGAGCCCATCCTCCAGCACCCAGATGTGACCAAGCCTTTTATTGTCCAAACTGATGTGAGTGATGTAGTGGTGGCAGCTGTTCTGCTGCAAAAAGACTCTCAAAACTGACGGATGCCCTGCACTTATGTGTCCAAAAAGCTGACGGACACAGAGTGAAGGTGGGTGATCTGGGAGAAAGAAGCATTCACCTTATGATGGGCTTTATTGACTTGGAGCCATTTCCTAGAAGGGGTGCCAGATCCCTTTGAGGTATGGACTGATCACAAAAACCTTGAGGCTCTAAAGACCCCTAGGAGATTATCACCCAAACAAGTCTGCTGGGCCCAATACTTCAACCGGTTCAACTTCAACATTAAATATATCCCTGGAGGGAAAAACATATTGGTGGACGCCCTGTCCAGAAAACCTCAGTTTGACAGCCACTGAGAGGAAATAGTACAAGCCTTAATTTTAGAAGCTCAATTGGCAGGCCAAGTAACCACTCAAGCCCAACCCAACTGCAACCTCAAATGCCTGGAAGATAAGCTGACCACAGAATTGAAAACTGCCCTTTTGGTTCCTGGACCATCAAACCAAGTTAACAATGAATGAAGGAGTAGCTTTATCTACCCACAACCCTAAGACTACTGGTACTAAATTGTAGCCACGATTCGTGGCTGGGAGGCCACTTCGGATTCTTAAAAACCCTACATTTACTGAGAAGACAGTTTTGGTGGCCAAAACTGAAACCTGACATTAAGGACTATGTAAAAAGTTGCTCAATTTGTGGCACAATGAAACACAGAACTGGAAAAACCCCTGGCCTCCTTCAACAAGTCACTGAACCAACCCAACTATGGGAAGAAATCGCAATGGATTTTATTGTGGAATTACCTGAGAGTGAAGGGATACGATCATTTGGACTGTAATTGACTTATTCTCTAAACAGGCCTACTTTATAGCCTGTAAAGGACTTCCATATGCTAAGAAGCTTGCAAAGCTATTCGTGAAACTTGTCTATAGACTACATGGAGTACCAAGTAGAATAATATCAGACAGAGGGGTACAATTTACTGCAAAATTTTGGAGGGAATTTTTGAAGTCCATTGGGTCCTCCCAAGGATTATCCTCAGCTTTCCATCCTGCTTGTAATGGAGCAGCGGAGAGGGCTAACGCCATGATTGAACAATACATTAGATGCTATGTAAATTATCAACAAGAAAATTGGGCTGAGTTATTACCTTTTGCAGAGGTTGCTTACAATAATGCAGTACATAGCAGCATGGAGTTGACTCCATTCCAAATCAACACTGGAATGGATTTTGTCCCTATGCCAGAGTTACCTAGACAACCTCCCTCATCCATGTCCCTAACAGAATGGATGAACTCATTAAAGAAAGGTTGGGAAGATACAAAAAGGGTTTTACCGAAGCTGCAAAAAATTATAAAAAACAGGTGGATAATCCCTTCAACCACCCTTTAAAGTGGGAGACAAAGTATATTTGACAGCCAAGTATCTTAGGTTGAAACTGCCCAGTAAGAAACTGGGGCTAAAATTCTTGGGTCCGTTCCCAATTTCAAAAATAATCAATCCGGTCACTGTACAATTAAGTCTTCCTCGACTATTAGGGAAGATTCATCCAGTATTCCATTGTAGTTTACTAAAATCAGCTGCTACATCAATGTTAAGACCACTGCCAATTGCTCCCCCTGACCCATTAGTGGTACAGGAGGAAACACATTATGAAATTAAGAAAATTCTTGATTCTAGATTATACTGTGGATGATTGCAATATTTGGTCTTATGGAAGGGATACCCTCTTTCAGATGCTAGTTGGGTAAAGAGTTGGGATGTCCATGCTGATCAATTGGTTCCCCAATTCCCTGAGGACTTCCCCCACAAATCAAAGGGTCCTCGTGGAGGGGAGAGAGAGGGTTAAGGACAATGTATCTGTTTTGGTTGTTTTTCTTTTAGGAGAAGGAGTTTTCAAACGTTCAAATGTTCTACCATCATCGCAGTGCCAAAGAAGCCCTCCATCAAGGAACTGAATGACTACAGACCAGTTGCTCTAACATCTGTAGTTATGAAAATCTTTGAAAGGCTTGTGCTGTCCCACTTGAAAACCATCATGGATCCATTGTTAGATCCCATGCACTTTGCATTCCGAGCAAATAGATCTACAGATGATACTGTTAACATGGCTCTGCATTACATCCTACAACACCTTGAATCTCCAAATACCTACGCAAGGGTCCTCTTTGTAAACTTCAGTTCAGCATTCAATACCATCATTCCAGACACTCTTCTAAGTAAATTAAATCAACTAGCAGTACCTGAACACACTCATAAGTGGATCATAAGCTTCCTAACAGACAAGAAGCAATCTCAACTCCTGCACTTATTATTAGATTTGTCCAATGTATATATGATTAAGGCTCTCTTTGAATATAAAAAACAGGAAATCAGAAAAACAGAATGCTTTTGTCAAATAGAAGAATTGGAACAGTTTTGATCTGATCTTCAAAAGATCTATAAGATATGCTGACAATCTAGGCTAAAAAAAACAGCCCATGATGCCTTTTACATATTACTAAAGTGAAGATACAAAACACTTTCTGTTGAATGACTATTTTTACTCTGTCTGTTTCCATCTACTGAACTACTTCTTTGCTTTCAACTCCATGCAGAGTTGCTGCTGTCCAATTTAGACAAATTTACCCTGTCTTTTGTTAAAACAAATAAGCAAGCTGAGCCCTAAATGCCACCTCTGGATTTATTAATAGGTTTTCTAACATTTTGCATTAGCTTTAATCAAATTAACATGAAGGTGGGAGGACTCTTTTCTCTTAATGCCTGTACTGACAAAGTTAAATAAATCAGGGTCTGTATGGGCTCAGTTGTTGCTTTCCTTCAAAATGAGGTTTTGCCAGCCACAGTTATACCAATATGAGGGAGGGCTGACAGGGCAGAATGTGCATGAAAAGGTCTGGCAGGTGCTAACACTTTGGACAGAGAGCTAAGAGCAACAGAGGAAATATGCTAAGAGCTAGGGAGGAGAAGAAATTGTGTTTTCCTCCTAATGTAATCTCTTGTAATAATGTTGATTTTTTGCTGGCAGGACCTGGAGAAGATTTTGAAGAAACCCATGGAATTCCAGGAAGGGGAGACTTCTCTAGATTCTGGCTTGCTATATTTGGTCAGAAATGGCAGCCAGTGATAGAAGTGCAAGTTTAGAGAGTCAGTTTCTGACATTTTCACTTAATAAAGAATGGCGTAGTAGTGTTAAGGAAAAATTCATTTGAGTTCACAAAGAAACACTCTTGAATATTTACTGAATCTGGTTATTAAATTTTCTGGGTTCACATGATACAGTGAATCATAAACTAATCAAATGGGCATGGTTCACCCAGCAGGCTAAACAAAGAAAAGAAAAGAAAAATAGAACATTAAGCAGACTTATGCAAATTCGCCTACCTAATTAGGTTAAGGATAATGGCATGAACATAGCTAGAGGGATTCCAGATACCGTATCTTGTGTCCTTGGGTTGTTTCCATAATCCTTGATGACTGTCCATACAGGATAGGGCTTTTAAAAAGCTTAGTCCAAATCACCTAGAGATCACTGGGTTGCTTGTGATGTTTTAGACTTAAAGTTCCATAATCCTTGACTGTTGTCCTCCCAGGATAGGGTTTAAGAGAAGCTTAGTCCAAAGCATCTAGAAGACACTGGGTTGCTTTTCCCTGGATCACAACCAACATTAGGCTAAGCCAGGAAAGTGCAATCTGATTTAAAGACATAGTAGGCTCAGAAAAAAATGCCCCAAATCAGGGCAAAGAAGTCAGAAGGAAAAAAAAATCATGCTATTTAGTTTCATCATTAGATTTAGTTTCTTTTCAACTTATAATTACATTAAAAGTTCAATGGTAGTTTTTATAGGTCTTCTGAAGAGTCATACTCAAGACTTAAAGTTGCCAAAGACCAAATTATCTACCCTTAAGTAGCTGGACCAAATGTTGGTTGCAAAAATAAAACATATTTTTGCACAATCGGCTTCTGGATAACAGAACACAGCTTCCTCGCTTTCCAATGGGGCCCCATCTGGGATCATTCAAAGCTTACTGGGAAACTCAGTTGAGAATGTTTCTGGTGTGAAGTCATACAGGAGACAACTCCAGGATATGTGGCATTCTGTTTTCTCCCTATTGAATAACTGCATCCAACCTCCATAGAACCAGAAACTTAAAGAACTCTGATCATTCTTATTTTAGAAATTGTGCCAAATAATCACATCATGATAAATCTGCCAAAGACTACTGTTGTTACTGAGGGTATATGTAATCCTTTCACTAGTTCCCAATTACTAACATTTCTCCACTGTTGCCAGCAACCTATTTTCTGTGCTTGGAAGACATTCAGGGGTGGGTTTCTACCAGTTCTGTCCACCTCTGTAGAACCGGTCGCTCTGAAGAGCAGCAGATATAGAACCGGTTCTATGTCTGCTGATGTTTTTGCCTACCCGGGCTGTCACCTGAATTTTATTTCCTGATTTTTCAATTTCAGCTACCTAATGAGACACAGCTGCAGTTAAAAAAGCAGGAAAACAGGGCTGTTTCAAAGGCTGCATCTCTGCACACAGCATAATGATGACGATTTACAGGCGCACAGCTCACAGCATGCCGGGGATGCTCCTAAATCCCAAACCGGTAGTTAACCCTGTCGTATCCCACCCCTGAAGACATTTAATGGTCCATTTCCCAGTTCTCTCCATCACCCAAAATCAGGATAATGGCACTGGCAAGTATAATCCACATTTTAGTAATGGAGACCATCTGGAGATGTTGGTGTGTGTTCATTTATAAATGAAATCTATAGGCTGCTCAACTCAGAGTGACTCTGGGTGGTGTATAAGATAAAAACAATCTAATATGATTCAAAGAAAAGAAGACAATAACCCAGAGATCCTTACACTGTGAACAAGCTAACAAAATTTCCATAGCAGCCCAAACTTCCTTACCAAGGGCCTGGAGAAAAAGGAAGGTCTTTCAAGTGTTGAAAGCACAACTGGATCAGAACAATTCAAACCTCTGGGAGGTGGTATTCCAGAGGGCAGATGCAGTGGCCAAGATGACTTGCCACCTAGGTCTCTTCAGATAACATAGTTTTAATGATAAGTACTACATCATGCTTACTTTGTCAGATTTACTAGACAGGCATATATTTTTAGCATTTAGGAATATTTAATCCACTTAATCACACTTCTACAACACAGTTGGATAAAGTTGCAGACATACATCTTCATTCTATTTTATCAAACATCCTTGGATACTGTAAAGTTCTATGCTATTCTCACTATGTGAACAAATGTTTATTCATTATTTTAAAGCAAGTTAAAACCAGTGACCATTGCAACATGGCAAAGCATTTGGGTGTATCTTCAGCTCCACCTTTCCTTCTGTTCCAGTGTTGTATGTGCCATGCATTTCTCTCTTAATAATCTGCATGGATGATTAGAAGAGAAAAAATACTGACTTGTTCCTCGTTGTTCAGGCAAAGAAGCCATCTTTTCATCCTGTGCATTACACAAGGTTCTTTTGGAAGCATAGAACCTGATGTATGGATTATCTGATCTATCTTTACAATCATGCTGTGTGGGAGACAATTCATAGTTTTATTTTACATAGGCAGAATAACTAAGTACAATTTGGATTTGGGGCATCTTGTCTTCAGTGTTCAATTCAACCTCTGGATGAAGTCAAAGGACTTCATCTTTTCCACCCTTCTGCTACCACTTTGCTCATCCTGCAATGGTCTCTGTCTCCTGGCCCAATAACCATTTCAATTATATAAGGACCCTTTGGGCTCTGACAGGCATTAAGAAAACAGGAAAGTCACTGAGGACTGTGAAGGCTGAGATGGTTAGGAATGAAATCAGTTCCTTCATGCTTAGAGATAACAAGGGACGTATCCTACAAAAGTCCAGGTATCTGTCAAAATGATCTAAATTCCTTTTCTGAGTGAAGTTGTTTAAAGGAATGACCAAGATCACAATTGCTGGAGCACCACTCAGTCTCAGATCTTTCTCCCTCTCCTTCACCATCCTTGAACTTCCAACACAACCAAATCCATTCAGCCCCAGACAGACAAAAACATGCACAACATAGAAAGAGAATCAGACATAGACTTCTTTGGCCCTGAGGAGGAGAGGAGTGATCAATTCTGCACACTTGGCAGTCAAAGAGAGAAAAGCAGAACACAAGACAGGAGACAGCCCAGTTCTCTTACCTTTGTTAAAGCTGTGATTTTTTTTTTCTCAGGCAGCTGGCAAATCTAGTCAGCCATTTCTCCCCTTTTCTGTGCTGCTGTTCCTGCTGTTGCTGCCACTCCCAATGTTATGGCTGTGAGGAGGAAAAAAGGCTGCAGTCTTCACGTCTATTTTAAGCCCCGGCATGTCCAGGGGAACATTTGTTTCCTATCCAACAATGGATGACAGAGAGAGAGGGAGGGAGTCAAGGCAGCATAGAGGCAGTTGCTTTGACTGAGAGACACGTGGAAGCACACACAACACAGGAGAAGCACAGCTACCCTCTCATCCACTGTGTGTTTCCAGGCATGTGGGGTTGCTCATGCTGGCTCAACAGGAAAAATGCCCTTTGCAAAGCATTCCTGGGAAGTGTACAAATGACAGTAGGCCCATTGTCCGACAGGGAAGTGGGCATTTGAAAGTGACCCCAAAGGGCAAATTCAAACTAGGTCTTGGTTGCTAGGTCAGGTTTGAAGTTAAGTGGGGAGAATCTGTTTTGGTTAACATAACTGGACTAAGAAAAATGGAGAGAAGGGCTGAAAAGACTCACAGATTTGCAAACAATCTGGAATGAGAATTTTCTTTGTGTTCTTCTTACCCTCAGTCTGATGAACATGAAATTATTTTAATTTTAATTTTTGCAAAAGGATATTTTGGTGAAATTATCATTGCTGAATGCAGAGATCTTCCACTAGCTTTTAGTATAAGGTGAATAATGCAGGTTTTCCCTAGTATAACTGTCTCTTTAAGGTTGGGCAGCTTCTCTAGTATTCAAATCTTCCACAAAAATATAAAAAAGACAGAAGTGTCCATAGGAATCTTTTTCAGATCAGTAAATACAAGTCATTGTAGAAACTGAAAATTGATGAAGAAACGTGCTATTTAAAACAGCTTTTGTTATTTTGCAACAATAAAATTTGCTATCATGTCACCCCTAATGTGTCAGCTACTGAACTTTTCCCATTCAACCGAAAGAATGAACTTCTGGGAACTAGATGTTTCAGAAGGAATCCTAAGGAATCCTAAGACAATTCAAGTACGGTTTCAAAGCAGAGTCTAACAGCTCCCAGGCATGCAGTGATACTTAAAGGAAGTTAGGACCCCTCCCCTTATCTTGATGTGTATTTTGTCAAACAAAGAACCAACATGTTAATTCCCCCTCCCCTCCTCTGGGAACGATCTTTTGAAGAGTTCTCAGGAAGTATCTTCCGGAGCTGGAATTTTTATGGTCCCTTGTCCCCTTGCTGTCTCTTCCAGAGGTGACAGGTTTCTGGGGCATTTGGCTCCAATCCTTCAGTTGTATATCATTGTGTAGGTTATACAAATTCAATATAAGATTTAATATATTCAGGTTACATCAAAAAGGATTTCTTTACCAACTTCCCTCCCCCCTTCTTCTCCAATTGAAGAATGGCAGATACATGGATCTGACATAATGTTTCTTATTATTAGGCTACAAAAGCTACAAAATGCTTATTGTACTGAGAGCTACAAAGGTGTTTTTGGGCACAGCCTGGATTTGTATCTATTCCATGTTCTTAATATGAAACATAATGAGTTTTAATATCCATGTTGACCTTGACTTTATCATACCACAAATATCCATGCCATCTAAATCTCATGTTATGTGCTTCTAACTCCAAAAGCAGCATCCACTCTTTCATACTGTTAGTGATTGGGGACAAACCCCCAAGCAGAGTGTGCAGCAGCAGTCAAGCCAGGCAGCCAAATGAGAGGGGCTGGGCCCAAGAGTATACACACACTGGAGACAAAAACTGTTTGTAGTTTTAAATAGTTGTTTAATCCATTCAGAGTGTAAGCATTGTCAATCAGTCCATATGTCATTCACAAATATATCCATCCAATAACTTAGTCCATTAACTAGTTAGTACTATGTCCTTATCTGCTTGTAAATCTTCTCCTTCCGATACCTTTCTCTTGAAGACAATGCTGAGTATTCACAGGATATCAGCTCACCAAGGGAATAGTCCTTTTGTTCAGCAGAAACGGTATCCAGCACAGTAGCCAGCAAACAGTAACAAGCAGATGTCTCAAACAGGAGTAAGCAGCAGACAGGCAGAGAGCAGAGAGACCAGGGAGCAGGGCTGTTACGTTTCTCTCACTGCCTTTTATTGCCGCTTGTAACCGCACCCTTAATTATCTAATTACATTGCAGTTTGGTGCTTAAAGCTACAAACACTTAAACCTTGGTTTATATATTTATTCACCCAAACCTAGTTGGTGTATCGATATACCCAACATTCTCCCCTTTTGGGTGATATAAATATATAATACCCTTACAATCTAAACCCATACTTTTCACAACTCTCTTGGTGCTTAATGGCACCTTGGGCTTTAGTAAAATTATCAGCTATATTGTCCTCCGACATGCAGTACTCCAGCTGTATCATTTTACTCTTTACAGATTGTCTAACGTTTAGGTACCTTAAATCCGTATGCTTGCTCCTAGTTTTTACTGCAATATTCGTGGCCATTTGAATTGCTGCCTGATTATCTTCATGTACAATTATAGGATAATTTACAGTTATACCCATATCATTCATCATTTGTTTATACATAATTAATTCAGTACATAATAGCGATAAACAGGAGAATTCTGCCTCCATAGTAGACAAACTTATATGCTGTTGTCTTATTGACTTCCAACCAATTAATGTCTTACCCAGCATTATGGCTGTTCCTGAAGTCGACTTTCTTGTGTCTCTTTCTGATGCAAAACTAGCATCTGCATAAGCACTCAGTATGAGATCACTTTTTGGTTCTAGATACAGTGCATGGTGTAATGTTCCTTTAAGATATCTTAAAATCCTCTTTAATGCTATCCAATGACATTGAAGTGGATCATTATTATGTCGTGCCAGTTGATTAATACTATAAGCTATATCTGGCCTTGACCAATTGCTAATGTATGATAAGCTACCAATCAAAGATTGATATAATACCTTATCAAATTTGGGACTTTGAGCATCCATTTTGCAAATATCCTGACTCATTGGAGTCTTTGCAGTCTTACAAAGTTTCATCTTATAATCTATTAGCAATTTAGATATCTTATCCTCCTGAGATATCTTAAAACCTTTCTGTGTTTTCAGTATATTCAAACCTAGATATTTCTTTATCCCCTAATTGCTTGATTTTTATTTTCTTAGCTAATGATGCTATTATTTTATTGGCTTCATCATTAGTCTCAGTAATCAAAGCAATATCATCAGTGAACAATAATAATAATGATATTTTCCCATTTGTCTCCCTTTTAAACAGACATGGATCGGCTAAACCAGCTTTAAACCCTATATTGTTTAGTTCCTTTACAATATACTGGTTCCATTCATAGCCTGATTGTTTAAGACCATAGAGGCTCTTCTTTAACAACCAACAATCATTATTATTTTCACCTTTAAGTCCAATAGGCTTTTTCATATATACAGTATGTTTTAGTGGAGCGTGCAAGTAAGCAGTTTCCACATCTAGATGGTTAACTATATATTTCTTGCTTGCTGCCCACACTAATGCTGCCCTTAATGTTGCTGCTTTAAGACTAGGTGCAAATACCTCATCATAGTCATTGGCACTTTGTCTAAAATCTTGGGCTACTAATCTTGCCTTATGGATTATGTTTCCATCCTTATCAGTTTTTATCTTAAAAATCCATTTGCAGCCAATGGGTTTTATATCACCAGGTAATCTCACATTTTCATAAACTTTCATATCCTTCAAGGATTTCAATTCCTTATTCATTGCTGCATACCAACTTTCCTTATCTTTAGAAGGATACATTTTTATTTCATCCACAGTATATGGAACTTTATTAACCTGGCACACTGTGTTAGCCTGGTATCTATCAGGCGGTCTAGATATACGTGTAGTTCTTCTGGGAATTACAGGGCTTGTATGAGGACTTTTTTGAGTTACTACCTGTTCATGTTCCTCAGCTTGCTCAGCTATTTCTTCCTTTATGGGCTCTATCTCTTCCTGTACTTCTCTCTTTACTTTATTTTTAAAGTTACAGGGATAGTTAATGGGATTTCTATAGGATTCAATAATTACTTCTTTATTGTTATCCTGTTCTAACTTATCCCATCCTACGTGCTCTAGAAATTGGGCATTGGCACTACATAACACCTTAGATGTGCCTTTCTCCCAAAATCTATATGCCCTATGGTTAGCTTGGTAACCAACGAAGAATAGTTGTTTAGCTCTGTGTTGCCCTTTACGCCTGAGTTGTGTGGGGATATGCACCCATGCTGGTGCACCAAATGTGTGCAGGTAACTCAGATCAGGCTTCCTGCCATGCCACATGGTGAATGGTATTTCACCAGTAGTTGTGTTAACAACGTTGTTCAGTACGTTATTAGCACACATTGTAGCCTCCCCCCACAAAGAATCAGGTAATCCAGAATCAGTTAACATTGTTCTAACCATTGCCTGTAGTGTTTGGCCTCTTCTCTCAATAAATGCGTTGTGTTGAGGTCTGTATGGTGCAGATTTCTTGTGCTCTATTCCAGCTACCTTTAATCTATTCTGGAATTTGCTGTTAACAAATTCCGTACCATTATCTGTCACCAGGGTTATCAGTTGCCGTTTAGATTTTCTTTCTGCAAATTTTAACCAGTTGAAGAAATGTTGATATGTTTCAGTTTTGCTTTTCATTAAGTAGCAAAACCCATATCTAGAGTAATGGTCCATAATGCTCAGTATATATCGAGCACCCCCCATACTGGGTTTCTTTGGACCTATAATGTCTGCAAATACCACTTCTAAAGGTTCTTTAGTTTTGAAACCATTTAGCCTATTTGCAGGCAATATTTTACTCTTATCTTCACAGCAGACATTACAACGCAAATATTTATCACAAGGTTTTAACCTTATTCCATCAGATAACTCTACTGTACGTTTTAGCATTTTAAAATTTACATGCCCCAAACGCCTATGCAATAAATGGATACATTCATTATGAGGCTTTATATTGTTAAATACAGTCTGTGCCTCACCTTTCTTACTATCATGTAATACATACAATGTTCCATTTAAAGCTGCAGTTACCCTTTTGTTATCTTTCTCAATTATGCAATTATTATCCTTAAATGTAATTACATAACCTAGTTTGTCTAATACCCTCACAGAAAGCAAGTTCATCTTTAACTGTGGTACATACAACATTTTTATATCCTGGTTTAAGCATGGACAGTATGCAATACCTTCACCCTTGGCCTTGAGGTTCCAACCGTTAGCAAGTGATATATGTTGAGAGCTTGTAGACATTTTTATAAATTTTGTCTTATCTCTCGTGATGCAGTGGGATGCACCACTGTCCACCACCCATAAATCATTCTTCACATCACAGTTGCTAAACGTGGCTAGTTCAAAGGATTTCTTTGGCTTTTTTACATTCTGGCTTTTTCTTTTCTGCAGAATCTTGCCAAATGTCCTCTGCCTCCACAATTAAAACACTTTTTAATTGTGTATGCCGTCGAAGATAAATTCTCTTCTTCCGGTGCTTTAATTTACTAAGTCGGTTTCTTTCAAGCTTTGAAGATAATTTCTCTTCTTTATTAGGTTTATCTTCTCTCAGCTGGTCACGTTCAAACCTTCTTCTGGCTTCTTCTAATAGCCTGCCGGTAATCTCGGTTAATGATAAACTGTCTTTTGGCAATACTTCTAAAGCCGTCACATAATCATCATAGGTTCGATCCAATGAAGACAGTATGATGTATACTTGTTGCAACTCATTAAATATAAGCTCTTTTTCTTGTAATTCCTGAAAAATGCTTTTCATACAGTTTAAATGAGTTAACATGTCTCCATTCTTCTCAAGATGTGTTCTAAACAGCTTCCGTGTAAGATTGATATGAGCTCCTACACTGTCTCGAACATAAATCTTCCTGAGGTTCTCCCAGCAGTTTGCAGCATTTTCCTCTCCACGGATATGGATGAGTTGCTGGTCAGAGAGAGTCAGTCCTATGATGCATAAAGCCTGCTCATTCTTTCGTTTATAGTCTTGTATCAGTTTATCATCCTCTTCATCATTAGGATCTAAGTTAGATACATCTGGTGGGTTTTTTATTATGTCCCACAAACCTTCTCTTCGTAGAAGTAAACTACATTTCATTGACCATGAAACATAGTTTGTTCCATCTAGTCTGGATATCATGGACAGATTTGGCAAATTTACTTGTGCCATTGCTCTTCAGATATATAACTATTTAAAAACCAATGAAAAACAGTTTGTTTTTACAGTAATGTGCAACTCACATCAAAAATCTCACTGCTATATCCTGGTTAGTTAGACTGTGCGCACTGGGCCCATAACCAATGTTAGTGATTGGGGACAAACCCCCAAGCAGAGTGTGCAGCAGCAGTCAAGCCAGGCAGCCAAATGAGAGAGGCTGGGCCCAAGAGTATATACACACTGGAGACAAAAACTGTTTGTAGTTTTAAATAGTTGTTTAATCCATTCAGAGTGTAAGCATTGTCAATCAGTCCATATGTCATTCACAAATATATCCATCCAATAACTTAGTCCATTAACTAGTTAGTACTATGTCCTTATCTGCTTGTAAATCTTCTCCTTCCGATACCTTTCTCTTGAAGACAACGCTGAGTATTCACAGGATATCAGCTCACCAAGGGAATAGTCCTTTTGTTCAGCAGAAACGGTATCCAGCACAGTAGCCAGCAAACAGTAACAAGCAGATGTCTCAAACAGGAGTAAGCAGCAGACAGGCAGAGAGCAGAGAGACCAGGGAGCAGGGCTGTTACGTTTCTCTCACTGCCTTTTATTGCCGCTTGTAACCGCACCCTTAATTATCTAATTACATTGCAGTTTGGTGCTTAAAGCTACAAACACTTAAACCTTGGTTTATATATTTATTCACCCAAACCTAGTTGGTGTATCGATATACCCAACACATACAAACCAAACTGAAAGCTGGAAAATATAATTACAAATCAGGTAAATCCAATGCTCCTCTTTCTTCTGCATCTTGATTGACTCAGCCTTCATACGAAGCCAAAAGCACCAGCCTGAAGATGGCGAGTGGGACCTCATCAAAACTTTGCCAAGATGCTCTCAAGTCTTACATGAGAAAAGACCTGAACATGCTAAGACCTGCATACCTGTACCCATGAAAATCTATGAATATATATATATATATGGTATTCAGCTTTGTTTGGGTATTTTCCCACGTCATTATAGTTGTGCTTTTAAAGTTGTAGCGACGTTTCAGCAGAATCTCATCTGCCATCATCAGGCTTCTGTATAGCGTTTGTCCCTTCAAAATCCAAGAAAGAAATACTCAGACTCCATGGGTTGGAGCAAAGTTACCCTTTTACTGGAAATTAAAGTGGAAGCTACAGATGGAATTCCGAATCTGAGAAATTGATGCGCAGATCACATATACAAAGGAATAGAATTGTTCCCACCCCCCAAAGTCCAAGACACTTCTGTTCGTTGACCTTGACATATTTTGATAAAACTTAGCAGCTGCGCAAAAGGGGATAGAAGCTAGCAAGGAAATGGAAAGTTAAAGACAAGAATTCATACACCCCCTCCCCTTGCTTACCCACAGTAAAGGAATGCAAAACACCTCCAGCTCTCTTCCCCCTAAGTCACCCCTCCCCTCGTTGCTAATGACAGCCGAAAGAATGAAGCCTGGCAGCAGGGAAGATGTAGTCGAAGAGATCTTGAGGCTGACATTCGGACTCCCTAGAAAAAGGACATTAGTCCCTGTAAGAGAGAACAACACAAAAATATGTTAACAATTGCATACGTTTCTATGGTTTATCAGGGTACTTAGCATAAAACTTCTTTAGCAATTCAGGAGCCCTAATGTCTTTCTCATTCACCCACTCGGCATAGGATGAGGGAAAATGTTTCCTGGCTACAAGATATTGGTGACGACCCCTCCATTTCCGAGAGTCTAAAATCTCTTTAATCTCGAAATGTTGTTCATCCTCGATCAACAATGGTAGATCAGTCTGGGTTGGTCTCAATGTACAGGTATGTTCGGGTTTTAGCAAGCTAACATGGAAAACCAGATGAATGCGATGAAGAGTTTTTGGTAGAGTCAACTGAACAGTCACAGGATTCACAATCCGCTCAATAGGGAAAGGGCCCACATACTTAGGACCCAACTTCTTCGATTTCTGAGTGGTCTGTTGAGAGGAACACTTTAGTTGAGAGGAACACTTTGTCGCCTACTTGATATGACTTCTGTGGAGCTCTCTTCCTGTCAGCAAATTTCTTATGGGACTGGTGCGCCTCGTCCAAAGCTTTACGAGCGACTGGCCAATTGAGTTGAAGTTGAGATATCCAGTTGTCCAACGACTGGCCATTGGGTTTTTCACGAGGAAATTCAGGTATGGGCACAAAATCTTGCCCCGTGGCCACTTTGAAGGGGGTAAACCCAGTACTGCTGTGGACAGAGTTGTTATATGCCACCTCTGCAAAAGGCAGTAGATCCACCCAGTTGTCCTGCTGATAATTTATGTAACACCGGAGATATTGCTCCAACACCCCGTTAGTTCTCTCACAGGCCCCATTAGTTTGGGGATGGTGGACGGAGCTTAAGCCCTGGGTGGAGCCTATTAACTTCAAAAATTCCCTCCAGAAGTTCAAGGTAAATTGAACCCCTCGATCAGAAACTACACGCTCAGGGACACCATGCAGTCTGTAGACATGCATAATGAACAATCTGGCTAGCGACTTCGTCGAGGGAATCTTGGAGCAAAGTATGAAGTGTGCTTGTTTGGAAAACAAATTGGTCACTACCCAGATGACTGTGTGCCCAGCACTCTCGGGTAAGTCTACTATAAAGTCCATGGAGATTTCCTTCCAAGGAGCAGTTGGCCAGGCCACATTCTGCAACAGACCTGGTGGCTTACCAGGAGGTCTTTGGGCTGAGGCGCAAACTGGACAGCTTGCTACATAAGTCTCAATGCCTTTTTTCAATGAAGGCCACCAGAACTGCCGTTTCACCAGGTGTAAGGTTTTCACGAAACCAAAGTAACCAGCTGCCTTGGAGTTATGAGTCTGTTGTAGCACTTGGCTTCTCAAAGTCTGTGGTATATACAGCTTCGCATCCATCCAGGCTAAACCATCTCTAGCGGTGCAGTTGTTCGCATTCGTCCGGAACCACTCATCTGTTTTCAAGGCTTCCTTAAATCATTCCATCAAGTCATTGGACAGATCCGCCTCTTGCTTCCTCTTTTGTGCTCTGGTGACCACTGGGGCAGCCAGCTGTGTGGTGGACACAATCGGCCTTATCACTTCTTTACAAACACTGTTGTATTGTGGCATTCTAGATAAAGCATCTGCCATAAAAAATTTTCCTCCTGGGATGTATTTCAGAGAGAAATTGAATTGCTTGAAATACTGAGCCCACCTAACTTGTTTAGGGGACAACTTCCTAGGTGTTTTTAAGGCCTCCAGATTTTTATGGTCAGTCCATACCTCAAATGGGTGCTTCACTCCTTCCAGAAAATGCCTCCAAGTTAATAGGGCCCAACGGACTGCAAAAGCTTCCTTCTCCCAAACAGCCCATCTCTGTTCAGTGTCAGTCAAGTTATGGGAGGTGTAGGAGCAGGGTTGTAGTGTCCCCTTCTCGTTTAACTGAAGTAAGACCGCTCCCACAGCCACATCACTCGCATCAGCCTGGATCACGAAAGGGGTGTCCATGTCTGGGTGCTTCAGCACTGGTTCTGCAGCAAATAATCTTTTCAGCTTCTCAAAAGTGGCTTGGCACTCCATGGACCAATTCAATGGCTGGCTAGGCTTTGGCTTCGTTTCCCCCTTTGTCTTTAGGAGGTTGGTGATGGGCATGGCTATTTTAGCAAAAGACGGGATGAATTGCCAGTAAAAGTTAGCAAATCCAAGGAAACTTTGAAGCGGTTTTCGGGTTCTCGGTGGGGCCCAGTCCAATACAGCTCGCACCTTCTCCGGGTCCATCTCAATGCCCTCGGGTGAGATACAATATCCCAGGTAGTCGATTTTTTCTTGATGGAACTCACATTTGGACAATTTGGCATACAATTTGGCAGCCCACAGTTTGTGCAGCATGGAGCGTACCAGTTTCACATGTTCGTCTCTAGTCTCCGTGTAGATAAGGATATCACCAAGGTAGACCAAAACCCCCTTGTATAAATGTTCGTGGAGCACTTGATGGATCATTTGCATGAAAACGGCCGGTGCCCCCTGTAGGCCAAAAGGGAGAACATTGAACTGGAAACAACCCATCAGGCAGTTGAACACAGTTTTCCACTAGTCTCCCTCTTTAATTCGGATTCAGTAGTACGCCTCCCTCAAGTCCAACTTTGTGAAAATCTTCCTCTTGGCCAGGTGGGCTAGCATGTCCTTCATCAGAAGGAGGGGGTACACGTTCTCCATGGACACTGCGTTCAGGTTTCGGTAGTCCACCACCAAGCGTTTGGAACCATCTTTCTTCTCACGGAACAACACAGGGGCCACCACTCGAGGTCTGGGGGGGTTGGATGAAGCCACGTTTCAAGTTCTTGTCGATAAACAATCTCAATTCCTCCAGTTCGCGTGGGGTCATTGAATACAGCTTCGGTTTCAGGAGCATCACCCTCAGTAGAAATTCAATGCTACAATCGGTTGACTGATGAGGAGGGAGCTCATCGGAGGCCTCTTTACTAAACACCTCTCTTAAGTCCCAGTAATCTTTCGGGATTTTCTCCTCCCCCTCCACGCGCTCGGCACCTGCAGAAGCTGTCTCAGCGGGGCTTTGGAGCTTTGGATGGGATTTCTCCTCCCCTTCCGGCGGGGGTTGCCCCTCCCCTTCCGGAAGCCAATCGGTGCAGATCCGTATCCACCCCTCTCTCCAGTTCACATGGGGATTCCACTTCCAAAGCCAGGGCAATCCCAATATTAGAGGCTGTTCCATCCCAGGGGCCACAATAAAACACAGGGTCTCACGGTGGTTTCCCATGGTCATCTCTAGGGGTTCCATTATAAAACGTGCAGGGCAACCTCCCACCTCAGATCCATCCAGTTGGCAAAAGGATATGGGCGTTCTCAAATTTCTCGGTCCGATGCCCATACCCTTGACTACTTTCATGTTAATTATACACCTCGTGCACCCCAAGTCCAATAAGGCCAGCATCTCCCCCTCGGTCCCTGAGGTGGGCACCCTTAACTTTATTGGGATGGTCATGGGCCCTTGGTTAGGACTTACCGGGACGTCATCTTCTGAGTCGATCTCACTCTCATTGAGGGGAGTCGGAGGTCCCAGCTCCTCTCCCGCCGGAGGGGCGACCTCTACAACCTCCCCTATCTTTAGCCCGGTTTCGTGAGGCTTGGTCAGGGAGGTTTTGGGCTTCCTTCCTGGCCCCCGCACTCCCTTTGGATCCAGCTTGGCCCGGCAATCTGCAATCCGGTGGCCCTCCTTCCCACAACGAAAGCAGGCGGTGGATTTGGCTCTTGCCATCACCCCTCCCTTTCGGGGTTTAGGTGTCTCTCGGAGACGTGGGAGGAGAGGGTTGCTCCATGCGGGGCCTCCTCTGCCCCTGCTTCGGGCTAGATCTATTTCTACTTCTTCCGCTAGCAAGTACCACAACTGCAAATCATGTGGATCCCTTCTGGAGATGCACATGTGGTATATATCTTCATTTAGGCCATCTTTGTAGGCTTCTATCAGAGCCCCCTGGGACCAGCCTCGGATGTAGTATGCCAGCTGTCTGAACTGTTGGGTGTAGTCAGCAACTGATCTTCCCCCTTGAGTTATGGTTTTCATTCTGATCCTGGCCCTTCTCTCCACCAGAGGGTCTTCAAACCTCCTCCTCAAGGCAGTCATGAAAACATTGAGGCTCCGCAGTTGTGGGGAGTTATCATTATACAAAGTCACCACCCAGTCTGCTGCCATCCCCTCCAGGGTTCTGGTAACACATCTTACTTTGGCTGCTTCAGAGGTAAACTCCCTTTCATATTCTGCCATATAGCTCCCAACTTGTACCAGGAAAAACCCCAAATCCTTGGGATTTCCTCCAAACTTCACATCTAAGGGGGGCAGGTAGCGTTTCCCAGGCATCACACCTATTGCTGGGGCTCCCTGGGCAGCAGCTGGCTGTTGCGCTGGTGTAGGCTGGGCTAGGGGGGGTGGGGGCAGCCCGACTTCCCCAGGCTGAAGTCGCTCCCCCTTCCCCCTCATACTTTGGAGCCCTGCCGGGTTTCTCAGAAGCATCCATAAAGAATTTCCCGGCTTGATCCAGCCTGCATTCCATCTCCTCCCCCACTTGCCACAGCCGTTCCCTCGCACCTCTTCAACTTAGAGTGATCCCAGGAGGGGGGGGTCTTCCGGATCTCTCCATCCAACTCCTAACAACCATCTGGGCATCTCAGTTGGGCTTTCTTCCAGAGTAAGGTCGGCCAGTAGGTCAGCGGCTGGCATCTCTGGTAACAGCATTGGCTGCGCCCCCCGCAGCTCCTTGGTCATCATCATCGCTGGCTGGAGATGACATGATGTCAAATCCCTCGGAAGAAAAGTTGATATTTTCTCTGGGTGGGCTGATGGTGAGATTCGGAATAATGTCAGTGTGTGCTCCCTTCAAAATCCAAGAAAGAAATACTCAGACTCCACGGGTTGGAGCAAAGTTACCCTTTTACTGGAAATTAAAGTGGAAGCTACAGATGGAATTCCGAATCTGAGAAATTGGTGCGCAGATCACATATACAAAGGAATAGAATTGTTCCCACCCCCCAAAGTCCAAAAGACACTTCCAATTAAAAGTTCTGAATATGATCATGTGGGCATCTTCAGGTGATGATGAGGCCTCTGTCCGTTGACCTTGACATATTTTGATAAAACTTAGCAGCTGCGCAAAAGGGGATAGAAGCTAGCAAGGAAATGGAAAGTTAAAGACAAGAATTCATACACCCCCTCCCCTTGCTTACCCACAGTAGGGGAATGCAAAACACCTCCAGCTCTCTTACCCCTAAGTCACCCCTCCCCCCCTGTTGCTAATGACAGCCGAAAGAATGAAGCCTGGTAGCAGGGAAGATGTAGCCGAAGAGATCTTGAGGCTGACAATCAGGCTTTTACAGCTGTTTCTGTTTTAAATTTGGTGCTAGCCTACTGCTGTGTTAGAATGGTTTTTTCTCCATCCTGATTGGTTGGGAGTCTTGGTCTGTGTTTATTGGTCTTGGAGTTTGCTGTGTTCTGCTTGATTGGTGTTTCTAATATCTTCTGTCTGTTTTGTAGCATTTTTTGATTGGCTGGCAACATTGTGTTTGCTGTATTGGAAGCTTTTAGTGCAGCTTGGCTTCGGGTAAAAAGACGGCTATCATTTATTAGGAAGCTAGGTTTCATCTGGGTGCCTGGTTGGGGTGTGTTTGAGCTGGAGGTATCAGGTGGGGTCTGTTTGTGCCCAGGTGTTTGCTTGGCTTGTGGTGTGGAGATTTTTTGTTTGTGAGTGCAGGCTTCCAGATAATTGACAGTCTGGTGGAGTCATCTCTTCTATTCATGATTTCAGGTCTTTTTTCAATCTCTATGGCTTCTCTGATAATTCTGTAGCTGGGGTTTTCTATAGTGGCTAGGGTTTTGGTGCCATTGAAGTTGATGCTATGATCTGTGGCTTTCATGAGGAAGTGAGGAAGTATGTTCCAGCTTTTTTACTGCATTTTTGTGTTCATCCAGGCGGGTACTTATTCTTCTATTGGTCTGTCCGATGTATGTGGCAGGGCATGATGTGCAGGGGACTTCACATATGCTTTGGTTTTCCAGGTCAATCTTATCTTTGGGTTTCTTAGGATGGCTGTTATTTTTCTGTCTGTTTTGAAGGCAGTCTTGATGTGATGCCTGTGTAGTATCTTACTGATTTTGTCTGTGGTACCTCTTATGTAGGGCAGGACAGCTGTTCCATAGGACAGCTGTTCCATGTACCATTCTGGCATAGCAGTAGGTTAGCCCCAAATTTAAAACTGGAATGGCTGTGAAAGTCTGACTCACAGACGAACACAATGCAGAAGCCTGATGATGGCAGATGAGATTCTGCCGAAACGTTGCTACAACTTTAAAAGCACAACTATAATGACGTGGGAAAATACCTGAACAAAGCTGAATACTATACATGTAAGTACCCATGAAAACTTAAGAAAACACACACACACACACATATATAATATATTTGTTTTTGTAGATTTTCACGGGTACAGCTATGTAGGTCTAGTTGTGTTCGGGTCTTTTCCTGTATAAGATTAAGAGTATTTTGGCGACGTTTCAGCGAGGTCCCTCAGGCTGGTGCTTTCAGCTTTGTGCTAGTACAACACAGGACCCAGGATACCACAACAAAAGAACTCGCAAGCCCATCACACAACCCTTTACCCAAGCTGTTAAAACATGAGAGGCTAATGGAAAAAAGATCACTACAAAACAAACGACCCAGTAGATTACAGCACAAGATCCAGGATATCTTCACAACAAAACTCACAAGGCCATCACACAGCCCATTATACCAACATCAACTCCATCAACCAATCAAGAGGCAGCAGTGTAGCCAACCAGCCCAGCACACCAGCCCCCCCCACCAGTATTTATAGAGAGACAGCAGCTCCGATCACTCACTGCTTGCACTGGCAAGTGGGACCTTACCGAAACATCGCCAAGATATTCTTAATCTTACATGGGAAAAGACCTGAACACACCTAGACCTACATTATATGTGTGTGTGTGGGGGGGGGGTTCTGTCTCACCTTTCTTCTTTCCCAAAAGATGAAAGAGTACAAACTCACACAAACACAGGCAGGCAGGCAGGCTCGAACTTCACAGGGTTAATTCTTTGGAACTGATAACGTCCTTGGCATTCCAACACGCTCTGCCTGCCAAGTCCAAACTGGTAACAAGTAAAAAGCTACTTACAGAAAATTACAAGACAGACCACAAAAATCATTCACAAAGAAAACCTGAAGTAAGAGGAAGGTCCTGGGGAGGAAGGTGTTCCCAGTTCCTCCTCATCATCTTCTGAGTCCTATACCTCTAACAGCACACGCTCGGGAATCGGAGCCACATCACATACATATACATATAAATATACATACATACATACATACATATATATACATACATATACACATAAATACATATACATATACACATACACATACATACATACATATACATATACAAAAACATGCATACATATACATATACATGTACATACATACATATACATATACATATACACATAAGTACATATACAAAGACATATAAATATAAACATACATACATATATATACATGTACATATACACATACATACATATACATATACATATACATATACATATACACATACACACATACACATACATACACATGTTGTGACTGGAAGGATCGATCCTGCTGGGAGTTTTGACTCTGATGACTCTGAAGATGGAAGGCTGGAGCCTGCTGTGAATGTGGAGTCTGAATTATCAGAGGACACAGACGTGAGCCAGGAGGATGAGAGATTGTTGCAGAGACAATCCTCCCCAGAACCTTCTACTTCGTTCATGCCAGCAAATGATCAACAAAATGAGACAGAAGTTTCCAGCGAGGAAACTGACAGATCGTGGGTTGACGCCAGAACTAGGAGAATCCGAAGGGAGGCGTCAGGCCAGACATTGATTGGAGAGACTGACACACCTATCCAGGTGATTTAAAGAGGCGTGCTGACTCTCAAGCTTTGCTTGGAAGCAAAGTGTTTGGTGAGTCGAAAGAATACATTTGGAGTGGCCTTGTGATTTATGGACAATTCTGATTAGCCTGACAGGTTCCGGGAAGTCTGCCAAGGACTGAAAAACACTGCTATTAACCCTTTTTGAATCCGGTTTTGTTCTTGCTTGAATATTTTGAATTCTGAAACCTTGTCTTCTCATCTATGAATATAGGTGAGACATAACATTTTTGCTTCCAAGCCCAAATAAACCATCTTCAAACCAAGATGGATTCAACTCAACTGCAGCATTTGGTGGAGCAGCAACAGCAACAAATAAACCAGCTGCTACACAGTAACCAGACCCTCCAAAACCAGGTAACCCAGTTGGTGAATCATATTTCAAATTTGCAAATTTCTGCTGCTCCTTCAGCCCCTCCCTTGAGGAAAAGCCCGCTATCCATGCCGGAGAAATTTTCAGGACAAATGGACATGTTTCCGGCATTTCTGGGGCAGTGTCAATTATTTATGTCCTTGAGGCCTGAAGACTTTCCAAATGACCAGGCTAAGGTAGGATTTATTATTAGCCTTTTCTCTGGGCAGGCTGCCAAATGGGCTACTCCCTTGTTAACTCAAGATAGCCCTTTATTGGATAATTTTCAGGGTTTTCTGCAACAAATGAGGGTTATGTTTGAAAACCCAATTAAAAGTCAAACTGTGGCTAGACGGTTATGGGACATTAATCAGGGGAAATGTTCCCTGCAGGAATACTTTGCAGAATTTTTTTACTCTGTATGGACTCTAACTGGAACGAACCAGCCCACATGGATGCATTTCAGGAGGGCTTGGTTGATACCATTAAGGATGAGTTAGTACATGCAGAGCGGGCTTCAACCCTGGATGCACTAGTGATACAGGGCTTACATATTGAAGCCCGTTTACAACAGCGTGGAAGCAGATGGCCCTTTGTGGAACCACCTTCTCTTTTTTGTGCACAAACCATGGTTAAGATGGAGGAGCCGATGGAGTTGGGAGCACTCCGCCCTCGCTTAATGATGTGAGAACGTTTGAGAAGGTTTCAGGAAGGCTTGTGCCTTTATTGCGGGGGTCCGGGACATTTTGCTAATTCCTGCAAATGGAGAGGGACCCGCAGACCCATACCTGAAACCACTCCTGGCTCTTCGGGAAAACAGGGTAGACCTGACCTCAAGGAAACCCTAGGTCAGACACGTTTCACACCCCCACCCCAAATTGCTGAAGCAAATCCTGGCCCTCCTCGGCATTTACTTTTGGACACTCGAATCTTTTTACAGTCCCAGAAGGAGGGAATTCCCGCTGTTGTGTTGGTGGACTCAGGGGCTACAACCAGCTTTATGGACCGAACTTTTGCTATGCACTATGAGATCCCATTGGTTGCTGTGGATCCACCCATTAAGGTGGAAACCGTGGATGGGCGTGAGCTCAAGTGTGGGCCCATTCATTTCACTACCCAGCCAGTGCGTATGATCATTGGGGATCACGAGGAGGTGATAAGTTTTTATATCACCTTGAACCTTCATCTCCCTTTGGTTCTCGGCGTGTCCTGGCTGCGTTTGCATGATCCGTTGGTGGCTTGGGCACAGAACGCCATTTCTTTTCCAAGTCTCCAATGTGTAGACCATCTGAGACATATCTGCGCCGGTCAAGATATCACCACTTCTCCTGTTTCTCTACCTTTGGAGTTGTCGGACTTCTCCGATGTTTTCAGTGAGAAGGAGGCGGATCAATTACCACTGCATCGTGCTTATGATTGTCCCGTGGACTTGATACCAGATGCCCCATTGCCTAAGGGTCGGTTATACTCCATGTTGGAGCCTGAGTTGGTTGCGCTTCGAGAAGTTCTAGATAAAAACTTGGCTTGAGGATTTATTCGACCATCGTCGTCTCCTCTTTCGGCTCCCGTTCTTTTTGTTAAAAAGAAGTCGGGAGAACTTCACTTATGCTGTGATTGCCGTCGGTTAAACTCCATCACAGTGAGGAATAGTTATCCTTTGCCGCTCATTCCGGAATTGATGGAGCGGTTGCGGGAGGATAGTAATCTTCACTAAACTCAATCTGCGTGGGGCCTACAACCTGGTTCAGATGCGCAAGGGGGACGAGTGGAAGACGGTGTTTGACACTCGTTATGGTCATTTCGAGTACACCGTCATGCCATTTGGTCTGACCAACGCTCCCGCGGTATTCCAGCATTTGATGAACAACATTTTTTGGGACATGATGGATAGGTTTGTCGTGGTGTATCTGGGTGACATTTTGATCTACTCCCGGTCCAGGGATCACCACCTTCATCAGGTCCGTCAAGTGCTTCAGCATCTTCGGGAGCATAAGCTCTATGTGAAACTGGAGAAGTGTTTCTTTTTTCAGTCTTCAATAGAGTTTTTAGGGCATATCATCTCTCCCGAGGGCATCGCTATGGACCCTAAAAATGTTGAGGCCTTGTGTAGTTGGGAAGCCCCTCATCGAGTAAAGAATGTGCAACGTCTTCTGGGGTTCGCCAATTACTATAGGACCTTCATTCCAGGTTTTGCTAAGTTAATGGATCCTATAACTCAGCTCCTTCATAAGAAGGTCCTGTTCCAGTGGGGGCCTCCACAACAACAGGCTTTTGAAACTTTAAAGAAAGCGTTTGTGGCCGAGCTGATATTGAGGCATCCTGATCCGAATCGTCCATTTGTGGTCGAGACAGATGCCTCTAATGTGGCTATCGGGGCAGTATTGTTGCAAGCTCCAAAGGATAGTGCACCTCTTTTCCCTTGCACATACTATTCTAGGAAGCTCATAGCTTCTGAGCGTAATTATACTATTTGGGAAAAGGAGTTGTTGGCTATTAAAGCTGCATTTGAGACCTGGCGACATCACTTAGAGGGGGCTCGGCATAAGGTGGAGGTTCGGACGGATCACCGAAACTTGGAACATTTGTCTACCGCCAGGAAGTTTAACCAACGCCAGATTCGGTGGTGGTTGTTTTTCGCAAGGTTCAATTTTTCTGTTACTTATGTTCCAAGCGGACAGAATCAGAGAGCAGACGCGTTGTCTAGGAAACCCGAATATCTCGGTCCTGAGGATCCTCTTCCTCCATGAACGGTGTTGCCACCGAAATCCTTGGCTGTGCTTCAAGATCCAGTAGATTTGCGGGCTCGAATACGGGAGGCGCAGCGATTAGACGCATGGACGCAGCAGAAAAGGGGAGAAGTTGGACCTGATTCCCCATGGACCTTGGAGGAGGACTTGTTAAGACATCGGGGTTTATTGTATGTACCCACCAGGATGCTTATGACACAATGTCATGACAATCCCGCTGCTGGTCATTTTGGTTTTTACAAAACTCTGCACTTGGTCACCCAGACTTTTTGGTGGCCTTGAGTTCGACATGATGTGTTTGCCTACGTTGCTTCTTGTGTACAATGTCGACAAGCGAAAGCAGCGTCAGGTGTGCCTCCTGGACTCCTTCAACCACTGCTGACTCCGAGCAGACCATGGGGAGCAATCTCCATGGACTTTTTAACACACTTGCCCTCATCGTCGGGTTATACGACGGTACTCATGGTGGTTGATATGCTCACTAAAATGACCCATTTCATCCCGTGTAGAAGATTACCCTCGGCTCGTGTTACTGCCCTGCTTTTTATACAACACGTGCTCCGGTTACATGGCTTACCAGACAGAGTTGTTTCAGTCTTCAGTTCACCACTCAATTCTGGAAAAGTCTAATGAACGCTCTACAAGTACAGGTATGTTTAGCGTCGGCGCACCATCTGGAAACCGATGGCGGGACTGAGAAAGTAATTGGTATCCTCGCCCAATACCTCAGGTGTTTTGTAAATCAATGACAAAATGACTGGGTGACCTATCTTCCATTGGAAGAGTTTGCCTTTAATAATTCTCGACACACCTCCACGCACATGACACCTTTTTACGCCAATGTGGGTTATCATCTGAGGTTTTTCCCCCTGTCGATCACAGATTCTCTAGTTCCAGAGGCACGAGACTTTTTGTCGGAGTTATATGCCGTACATCAGTTAATTTCCAGACAATTGGAACGAGCGAAAGCAGATTATAAATGTTTCGCAGATCATTCACGTCGAGCGATGCCTCCGTTGGCTGTGGGTGACAAGGTGTGGTTGTCAACGAAACATCTTTGAGTCGATCGTCCGATTAAGAAGTTGGATCAACGCTTTATTGGTCCCTTCCCTATCGAGGCGGTTATTAATCCTGTGGTTTATCGGCTCACCCTACCGCGCTCCATGCGCATTCACCCTGTTTTTCATCACTCCCTGTTAGTACCTGACACCCCATCGTGTACTCTCCGTTCTCCAGAAGATACAGGCTCTCCATCTAGGCCCAGCACTGAACCTGTTACAGATACTACAGTGGTTGGAA
This sequence comes from Pseudonaja textilis, assembly GCF_049901715.1. Classification (NCBI taxonomy): domain Eukaryota; kingdom Metazoa; phylum Chordata; class Lepidosauria; order Squamata; family Elapidae; genus Pseudonaja; species Pseudonaja textilis. The sequence goes on along the minus strand of NC_141998.1, from coordinate 13,341,201 downwards.
TTTATGATTCACGATGGCTGAAGGGACGATTCCAGTACTTTGGGGGGAGATTAGAAAATGAAATGGAGATTCGTTCTTGGCAGGATGTGTCCAAGGTACATGCCCCAGACCTTATTCGAATATATCATGCAAAATTCCCTTCAAAACCACATCCTGATCATCAGACTCGGGGGAAGGGCCCTGCGGTGAGGGATAGTGTTGTGACTGGAAGGATTGATCCTGCTGGGAGTTTTGACTCTGATGACTCTGAAGATGGAAGGCTGGAGCCTGCTGTGAATGTGGAGTCTGAATTATCAGAGGACACAGACATGAGCCAGGAGGATGAGAGATTGTCGCAGAGACAATCCTCCCCAGAACCTTCTACTTCGTTCATGCCAGCAAATGATCAACAAAATGAGACAGAAGTTTCCAGTGAGGAAACTGACAGATCGTGGGTTGACTCCAGAACTAGGAGAACCAGGCAACGTCAATCTGAAGGGAGGCGTCAGGCCAGACATTGATTGGAGAGACTGACACGCCTATCCAGGTGATTTAAAGAGGCGTGCTGACTCTCAAGCTTTGCTTGGAAGCAAAGTGTTTGATGAGTCGAAAGAATACATTTGGAGTGGCCTTGTGATTTATGGACAATTCTGATTAGCCTGACAGGTTCCGGGAAGTCTGCCAAGGACTGGAAAACACTGCTATTAACCCTTTTTGAATCCGGTTTTGTTCTTGCTTGAATATTTTGAACGGGGGCATTGGTTGGGAATATTTTGAACGGGGGCGTTGGTTAACCTAAATGGCATCACGGTATATTTAAAGTGGCCGTATCAAGTACCAAATGCTGTCTTCCATTCATCTCCTTTGTGCATATGCACCAGGTTGTAGGCCCCTCGAAGATCGAGCTTGGTGAAAATAGTGGCCTCCCTCAACCGCTCCATCAGCTCTGGAATGAGCGGCAAAGGATAACTATTCTTCACCATAATGGCGTTCAACCTGTGGTAGTCACAACACAAACGTAAATCGCCCGTCTTCTTTTTTACAAAAAGGACGGGAGCGGAAAGAGGAGATGACGATGGCCGGATAAACCCCCAGGCCAAGTTCTTATCCAAGAAATCGTGAAGAGCAGCCAATTCGGGCTCAGACATAGAATACAGATGACCCTTTGGTAGCAGAGCATTGAGCAGTAGGTCCACCGGACAGTCATAGGGTCAATGCGGGCGTAACCGATCCGCCTACTCCTCGCTAAAAACATCTGAAAAGTCAGATAGTTCAGGAGGTAAAGAGACGGCGGGGGCAACGATGTCTTGACCAGCACAGGTGTGTTGTAGATGGTCCACACATTGGAGACTCGGGAATGAAATGGCGTTCTGTGCCCATGCCACCCGAGGATCGTTTAACCATAGCCAAGCCATTCTGAGAACCAAAGGGAGATGGAGGTCCGATGTGATGTAAAAACTAATCACCTCCTCATGGTCTCCAATGACCAGGTGTAATGGCTGAGTAGCAAAACAAATAGGCCCAGACCACAGTTCCCGCCCATCAATTGTTTTCACCTAAATGGGAGGCTCCACCACAACGAAGGGAATTTTATAATGTGTTGCAAAAGCCCAGTCCATAAAATTGGTCATAGCCCCCAAATCCACTAACACAACCGCAGGAATCCCCTCTGACCGTGACTGCAAGAAAACCCACATGTCCAAAAGCAAATGTCGGGGAGGACCAGAGTTCACCTCTGCTACTTCGGGCGGTTGACTAATACGTGCCCGACCTAGGGTTTCCCTGAGGCCGGGCCTGCGCCGTTTCCCGACTTGTACAAGATTAGATTCGGGCACTGGCTTTCATGCCCCCCGTCGTTTACCAGGAGAGGAACTTGCAAAATGTCCAGAACCCCCACAGTACAGACACAAGTCTCCCTGGAATCTCCGCGTGCGTTCTTGTGCCATCAAACAAGGGCGGACTGCACCCAACTCCATCGGTTCCTCGGTCCTTGCCACGGCACTGTTGGCGACCTGGGGCATTGGTTACATAGGATGCTGCTGCGGTCTTGAAGGGGAGGGCTGCTCCGGAACTGGGCATCTAGTCTTGTGCCGTTGAAGCCGGGCATCAATGCGCAAACATTGCACCACCAGAGCATCCAGGGTTAGAGCCAGCTCCACATGCACCAACTCGTCTTGTATTTCCTCTGCCAGACCATCTTGGAAAGCGTCCATTTGGGCTGCCTCATTCCACACAGAGTCCATGAAGAGCAGACAAAACTCTGAAATGAACTCCTGCAATGGGCATTTCCCCTGGCGAACTTCCTTTAAGCGTCTGGCTGCTGTCTGAGCTTTTATGGGATTCTCATACATAGAGCGTAGATGGTGCCAAAAGCCCTGATAGTCCATTAGTAAAGGACTATTTTGCACCAATAAAGGAGTGGCCCATCTTGCAGCCAAACCCGACAAAAGACTGATAACTAACCTCACCCGAGCCCGGTCATCAGGGAAATCTTCTGGCCGAAGAGACATAAACAGTTGACACTGCCCCATAAAAGCCGGGGGCATTTCAGGCTGTCCAGAGAATTTATCTGGCACAGCTACCGGGCATTTCTTACGTGGAGGGAGAGGAGGTGCAGCAGGAGCTTGCAGCAACGTAAGTTGGTTAACCAGTTGGGTGACTTGTTGCTGCAAAACCTGGTTATTATGCAGAAGTTGGTTAATCTGCTGCTGCTGCTGTTGGTTATCCATCTTGGTCAGAAGATGGTGTCAAGGTTCAGGTCAAAAATGTTCTGTCTCACCTGTGGCCATGAGGTGAGAGTCCAAATGTCCAAAGGAAAAAACATGAACAGACAATATCAGGAACAACAGAGTTAACTTTCCTTTGGCTGAATTCGTCGTTGGCAGTTTTCCCAGAAGCTGTCTGCAAATTCTGATAACGAGCAGAACTATAAATCAGAGACGACCAGCAAACAGAATTACTTTGTCCAAACTGCAGACGCAAATTAAAAATTTTGACCCGAATGGGAATTCAAAGGTAACACGCCTCCTTATATTCCCTGAGGGACGTGTCAGTCTCTTTCCTCAGTCCCTGATTCGATGTCTCCTTCCAGTTTGTGCTTGACATTTCTGCTTACGTCTCTTCCTTGCATCAAACCAACATTCTACCGTTTGATCTTCATCCAAGGACTTCAGCATGTTCTTCTGCTTATCTGCCAACACCTGAGGCATAACTAATGAGGAAGGTCCTGGAGGGGATGAGGATTCCAAAACTTCCAGCAAAGCAGGTTCAAACCCCAATGCCAAGTCCTCCTCTTCCTCCTGACTCCCATTTATGTCACTCAGCAAGGCAGGCTCAAATCTTAATGCCAGATCTTCCTTATCACTCAAGCCTATATCTTCTGACAGAGCAGGTTCAAACCTCTGAGTCACAACACACACACACACACACACATACATACATATACACGTACATATACACATACATACATATCCATGCACATATACACATACATACATACATACATGTTCTGTCTCACCTGTGGCCACAAGGTGAGAGTCCAAATGTCCAAAGGAAAAAACACAAAAAGACAATATCAGGAACAACAGAGTTAACTTTCCTCTGGCTGAAGTCGTCGTTGGCAGCTTTCCCAGAAGCTGTCTGTAAGTCCAGATAACAAGCAGCACTATAAATCAGAGCCGAACGATAAACAGAAAGCTTTTTCCAAACTGTGAACGTGACTAACAAAGTTTGACCCGAACAGGGATTCCAAGCTAACACGCCTCCTTACATTCCTTGAAGGGGCGTGTCAGTCTCTCTACTCAGTCCCTGATTTGACGTTTCCTTTCAATTTGTGCTTGACGTCTCAGCCTACGTCTAGTCCTTACATCAACCCAACATTCATCGGCTTGATCATCACCCAAGGACTCTGGCACGTTCTGTCGATCATCTGCTGACACCTGAGGCATAATTGATGAGGTAGGTTCTGGAGAGGAAGATGATTCTGACACTTCCTCATCCTCCTGGCTCATGTTTGCATCTCCCATTAAAGCAGGCTCAAATCCTAACGCCAAACCTTCCTCATCACTCGAACCTGTATCTTCTGACACATCAGACTCAAAGCGCACAGCAGGCTCAAACCTCCCAGTCATAACACTATCCCTCACCTCAGGACCCTTCCCCCAAGTCTGACAATCTGGATGTGGTTTCGATGGAAATTGTGCATGATATAGCCGGATAAGGTCTGGGGCATGCACCTTGGATGTATCCTCCCAGGAACGAATCTCTGTTTCATTCTCCAGCCTCCCGACGAAGTACTGAAATCGTCCTTTCAGCCATTATGAATCGTGAATGCCAACCACTGTGGTATCAACTACAGGATCAGCGCTGGGCCTAGATGGAGAACACGTACCGTCGGGAGAATGGAGAGTACATGATGAGTACCAAAAGGGAATGGTGGAAGACAGGATATATGCGCATGGAGCGCGGTAGGGTGAACCGATAAGCAACAGGATTGATGACCGCCTCGATAGGGAAGGGACCAATGAAGCGATGGTCCAACTTCTTAATTGGACAATCAACCCATAGATGCTTCATTGATAACCACACCTTGTCTCCCACAGCCAGGTGTTGCCTGACGTGAATGATCTGCAAACCTTTTATAGTCCGCCTTAACCTGTTCCAACTGTTGTGAGACCAATTGGTGCATCGAATGCAGTTCTGATAAAAATTCTTGCGTCTCTGGAACCGGAGAATCCAAAATCGACAAGGGGAAAAAACCTCGGATGGTAACCCACATTTGTGTAAAAAGGCATCAGGTGGGTGGAGGTGTGCTGAGAATTGTTAAAAGCGAACTCCGCCAAAGGAAGATAGGTCACCCAGTCATTTTGTCATTGATTAACAAAACATCTGAGGTATTGGGCATGGATGCCAATTACTTTCTCAGTCCCGCCATCGGTTTCCGGATGGTGCGCCGACGCTAAACATACTTACACCTGTAATGCATTCATTAGGCTCTTCCAGAATTGAGCGGTGAACTGGACACCGTGATCTGAAACAACTCTGTCCAGTAAGCCATGCAAATGGAATACATGTTGCAGAAAGAGCCGGGCAGTAACACAGGTTATAAGCCCCTCGAAGATCGAGCTTGGTGAAAATAGTGGCCTCTCGTAATCGCTCCATCAGCTCTGGAATGAGTGGCAAAGGATAACTATTTTTCACCATAATGGCATTTAGCCTGCGGTAGTCACAAAACAAGTGCAAATCCCCCGTCTATTTTTTTCACAAAAAGGACAGGAGCAGAAAGAGGAGACGACAACGGTCTGATAAACCCCCAGGCCAAGTTCTTGTCCAGAAAATCTCGAAGAGTGGCCAATTCGGGCTCAGACATTGAATACAAACAACATTTGGGTAGCAAAGCATTGGGCAGGAGGTCCACAGGACAGTCATAAGGTCGATGTGGGGGTAACCGATCCACCTCCTCGCTAAAAACATCAGAGAAGTCAGACAGTTCAGGAGGTACAGAGAGTCCTTGAGTGATGACGAATGTTGGGTTGATGCAAGGACTAGACGCAGGTTGAGACGTCAAGCACAATTTGAAAAGAAACATCAAGTCAGAGACTAATTAGAGAGACTGACACGCCCCTTCAAGGAATATAAAGAGGCGTGTTAGTTAACAGTCCTTGTCCGGATCAAACTTCATTAATTACTGCGCAGCTTTGAAGAAGCCTCTGTTCCTGTTCCTGATTTATCTTGAGGCTCGTTATCTTGGCTTGAAGACAGTTTCTGGGAAAGCTGCCAATGACGATTACAGAGACAAGTTAACTCTGTGGTTTCTGGTATTATTTGTTCATGTTTATTTCTTTGGGACATTTGGACTCTCACTTGTGGCTACAAGTGAGACAGAACATTTTTGATCTGGACCTTCATCCCATCTTCTAACTAAGATGGACCAAACACAGCTTGAGCAGCAACAGCAACAGATTAACCAACTCCTGCAGAATAACCAGGTATTGCAGAACCAAGTCACCCAGCTGGTTAATCATCTAACGCAGATGCAAGTTCCAGTTAACCCTCCTGCTCCCCCCACCCCCCGAAGGAAATGCCCGGTAGCTGTGCCAGATAAATTCTCTGGACAGCCTGAAATGTTCCGGGCTTTTATGGGGCAGTGTCAACTGTTTATGTCTTTACGGCCAGAAGATTTCCCTGATGACCGGGCTCGGGTGGGGTTTGTTATTAGTCTTTTGTCTGATTCGGCTGCAAAATGGGCCACTCCTCTGTTGTTGCAAAATAGTCCTTTATTAAGTGACTATCAGGGCTTTTGGCACCATTTATGTGTTATGTATGAGGACCCCATAAAAACTCAAACTGTAGCCAGACGTTTAAAAGACATTCATCAGGGGAAACGCCTGTCAGCCTTCAAGATCTTTTCTACTTTTCTATTGCTTTCTAATGCTTTCCATCTTTCAGCTGCCATGAGTAATGGGGGGAGGAGGGGTTGCATCTTGTGGGAAGAGAACTGGAGGTGTTACATTCTTGTCTTGTATAAATGAGCAGTCGGGGGGGGGGAGTATAAATTCCTGCTCTTAAATTTCTATTTCCTTGCTTAGCTTTCTTTCCTTTGCGCAGCTGCAAAGTTTTATCAAAATATGTCAAGGTCAACGGACAGAGGCCTCATCACCACCTGAAGATGCCCACGTGATCATATTCAGAACTTTTAATTGGAAGAGTCTTTTGGACTTTGGGGGGTGGGAACAATTCCATCCCTTTGCATATGTGATCTGCGTGCCAAATTCCTTAAATTCAGAATTCTACCTGTAGCTTCCACTTTGAATTTCAATAAAAAAAAAACTTTGCTCAAATCTATGGAGTCTGAGTATTTCTTTCTTGGATTTTGAATGGAGCACAGACTGACATTATTCTGAATCTCCTCACCAGCCTGCCCGGAGAAAATATCCAGTTTTCTACTGAGGGGGTTTGACATCATGTCATCTCCAGCTAGTGAAGAAGAGGATTTTGGAGCTGTGGGGGGGCAATCATTGCTGATACCGGAGGTGCCAGCAGCCGACTTGCTAGCCGACCTTACCCTGGAAGAAATTCCAGCTGAGAGGCCCAGATGGTCATTGGGTGTTGGGTGGAAGGATCCCGAGGAGCCCCCGAATCACCACGACCCAAAGGCGTGGGAGAGACAGGCCGTGGCAAGAGAAGGAAAAGAGAGAATTGATGCTGGATCAAGCCAGGCAGCTCCTGAATGAAGCTTTTGATCAGCCTCACATCGCTCCAAGGTATGAGGGGGAAGGGGAAGCAAGTTCAGCCTCCACCCCCCACCCCCAGCTCAGCCAGCACCAGCGCAGCAGCCATCAGCAACCAGCTGCAGCCCCAGGGGCCCCAGCGGGAGGTGTGATCCCTAGAAGATGCATAGCTCCGAAGTTGCCTCCATTAGAAGTGAAATTTGGAGGAAATCCCAAAGACTTGGGTTTCTTCCTAGCACAAGTCTGGAGCTATATGGAGGAATACCGGGGGGAGTTCACCTCTGAAGCAGCCAAAGTAAGATGTATTACCAGGGCCCTGGAAGGATTAGCTGCAGAGTGGATGGTGACTTTGCATAATGATAACTCCCCCCAACTGCGGAATTACAATGTATTCATGACTGCGTTGCGGTCAAGATTTGAACACCCGCTGGCAGAGAGAAAGGCCAGGATCAGGATGAAGACCATAAATCAAGGGAGGAGGTCAGTGGCTGACTACACCCAAGAGTTTAGACAGGTGGCGTACCATATCCGAGGCTGGTCCCAGGGAGCCCTGATAGAAGCCTATAAAGATGGCCTAAATGAGGATGTCTACCAGATGTGTATCTCCAGAAGGGATCCTAATGATTTGCAACTGTGGTACTTGCTGGCAGAAGAAGTGGAGATAGATTTGACCCAAAGCAGACATGGGGGGGGGGGTTCTGGGTGAAGTAAGCCACACACACCCCTGCTTCCAAGAGGCCCCTAAGCTGCTGAGAGGAGGAGTAATGGCAAGACCCAGATCCACTGCCTGTTTTCGATGTGGAAAAGAGGGCCACCGCATTGCAGACTGCAGGGTCAAGTTGGATCCAAAGGGGGCACAGAGAGGAGGGGGGAAACCTGAAAACCCCCCAGCCAAGCCTCGCGAAACCACACTAAAGACGGGAGAGGTTGTAGAGGTCACCCCCGGCAAGGGAGGAGCTGGGACCTCCAACGTTCCTGGTAGAGAGTGATTCTGACTCAGAAGATGACTTCCAAGTAAGGGCCCCATGACCATTCCAGTAAAGTTAAGGGCACCCACTTCAGGCACCAAAGGGGAAATGTTAGCCTTGCTAGACTCTAGGTGCATGAGATGTGTAATCAATATGAAAGTGGTTGAGGAAATGGGCACCAGACTGAGAACTTTAGAAACGCCCATAGCCTTTTGCCAATTGGATGGATCAGTGGTGGGAGGTTGCCCTGCATGCTTCATAGCGGAACCCCTTGAGATGACCATGGGGGAGCATAAAGAGACTTTGTGTTTTATCTTGGCCCCTGGGATGGAGCAACCGTTAATACTAGGATTGCCCTGGCTCCACAAATGGAATCCCCATGTGAACTGGAGGAAGGGGTCGCTGCGCATATGCACAAATCAGCGGCCGGAAGGGGAGGAGCGATCCCAGCAGGAGTTTCAAAATCCAGTTGAGTTAGCTTCCATGGGTACCGAAAGCTTGGAGGGGGAGGAAAAAATTCCGAAAGAGTATTGGGACTTAAAAGAAGTGTTCAGCGAAAAGGCTTCAGTTGAGCTCCCCCCTCATTGGTCAACCGATTGTAGCATTGAAATTCTGCCGGGGGTGACGCTCCCAAAACCGAAGCTGTATTCGATGACACCACAGGAGTTGGAAGAGCTGAGAGCGTTTATTGATAAAAATCTGAAACGTGGTTTCATCCAACCCGCTAGGCCTTGGGTAGCGGCCCCAGTTTTTCCATGAAAAGAAAGATGGCTCCAAGCATTTGGTGGTTGACTATAGAAACCTGAACGCTATTTCCGTGGAAAACCTGCACCCCCTCCCACTGATGAGGGACATGTTGGCCCACCTGGCTAAAGAGAAAATGTTCATGAAATTGGACCTGAGAGAAGCATATTATCGAATCCAAATTAAAGAAGGGGATGAGTGGAAGATGGCCTTTAATTGCCCAATGGGTTATTTCCAGTTCAATGTTCTTCCTTTTGGCCTACAGGGGGCACTGGCCATATTCATGCAAATGATCATTCAAGTGCTACACGAACATTTATACAAGGGGATTTTGGTTTACCTTGATGACATCCTTATCTACACAGAGACTCAGGCTGAACATGTGAAGCTGGTACATTCAGTGTTACAGAAACTGCGAGCTGCTAAATTGTATGCTAAACTGTCCAAATGTGAGTTCCATCAAGAGAGAATCGATTATTTGGGATATTGTATTTCACACGAGGGTATCAAAATGGATCCAGGGAAGGTGCAGGTGGTGTTGGAGTGGGGCCCCCCGCGCACCTGGAAGCAACTTCAAAGCTTTTTAGGATTTGCCAACTTCTACCGACAATTCATCCCGTCCTTTGCTAAGATAGCATTGCCTGTTATGACTCCCCTTCGAAATTCAACAAACAAAATGGAAAGCAGTCGCTTCACAACTAAATCAAACGTGAAAAAGTCTTAATAAATAACGGCTGACAGAAACCACAGCATAAGTCTTACTCTGTCCGGCAAACCAGTCCTGGCAATAAATTCTCAACCCCAGAGCTCTTTGCTGTAACGTCCTCACTCAAATAGACATTTTGTTTCTGGCAAAAGGCACCAGCTCAGCTGTGTCCTTTTATACCCATTAAGGCAACGTGCTAATTAACTGACTTGCCCTACAGATTAACGTTTCCTGGTTCTGACGTCAATCCACGATCTAACAGTCATTAGATTCAAAGTTTCTTAACAGTACCAATCCTTCCAATCACAACAATTGCCTATCACCAATCTCTTGAAAACCAAGGGAGAAGTGAAACCAAAGCCCAGTAAACCGCTGGAGTAGTCCATGGAGTGCCAAGCAGCCTTTGAAAAGTTGAAGTGACTGTTCGCTGCAGAACCAGTGCTAAAACACCCGGACTTGGATGCCCCGTTCGTGATCCAAGCCAATGCGAGTGATGTGGCCATGGGGGCGGTCTTACTTCAAATCAATGAAAAGGGAACTTTGCAACCCTGCGCTTACACCTCTCATAAACTGACTGATACCGAAAGAAGATGGGCTGTTTGGGAAAAGGAAGCTTTTGCAGTTCGCTGGGCTCTACTGATATGGAGACATTTTTTGGAAGGAGTGAAACACCCATTCGACGTATGGACTGACCATAAGAACTTAGGGGCCTTAAAAACACCTCGGAAGCTGTCTCCTAAGCAAGTTCGGTGGGCCCAGTATTTTAAATGGTTCAATTTCTCACTAAAGTACATTCCAGGGGGGAGGAATTTTTGGGTGGATGCTTTGTCTAGATTGCCTCAGTACAACAGTGTTTGTCCGGAAGTAATACGGCTGATTGTTTCTACCAAACAGCTGGCCACTCCGGTGGTCACTAGAGCGCAAAAGAAGAAGCAAGAAGCAGATTTGTCGAGTGATTTAACAGCACAATTAAAGGAAGCCCTGAAGGATAAGTGGTTCCTGGCAAATTCAAATAACTGTACAGTGAGAGATGGCTTGGCCTGGGTGGGAGCGAAACTGTATGTGCCAGAGTCGTTGAGAAGCCAAGTATTGCAACAGGCCCATGACTCCAAAGCGGCTGGTCATTTTGGTTTTGTGAAAACCTTGCATCTCATTAAGCGACAATTTTGGTGGCCTTCATTGAAAAAGGACATTGAGACTTATGTGGCTAGCTGCTCAGTCTATGCTTCAGCAAAAAGGCCCCCTGGCAAGCCAGCTGGTCTGCTACAAAAGGTGGCCAGGCCAACAGCTCCTTGGAAGGAAATCTCTATGGACTTTATAGTAGAGTTACCCGAGAGTGCCGGAAACACGGTTATTTGGGTAGTAATCGATTTGTTTTCCAAACAAGTGCATTTCATACCTTGCTCTAAGATTCCTTCTGCAAAGTCATTGGCTAAACTGTTCATACTGCATGTTTATAAACTGCATGGTGTCCCTGAACATATAATTTCTGACCGAGGAGTTCAATTCACCTCAAATTTTTGGAGGGAGTTCTTGAAGTTGATAGGCTCTGCCCAGGGCTTAAGCTCCACCCACCATCCCCAAACCAATGGGGCCTGTGAGAGAACTAACGCTGTGTTAGAACAATACCTCAGATGTTACATAAATTATCAACAGGATAATTGGGCTGACTTATTGCCATTTGCTGAGGTGGCATACAACAATTCTGTTCATAGTAGTACCGGGTTTACCCCCTTTAAAGTGGCATTGGGACAAGATTTTGTACCCATACCTGAACTTCCTCATGAAAAGCCTAACATCCCATCACTAGATGGGATCATCTTAACTGGCCAGTTGCTCGCAAAGCGTTAGATGACGCCCATCAGTCCCATAAGAAATTTGCAGATAAAAAGAGAGCCCCACAGGGCCCTTCCGGTTTGCCAGGCTTCGGTGACAGCAGGGATTCGCTTTCTCTGCAATCCCTGCTGTGCTAGCCATCTTGGTGCCTCTGATCCTGATGGATCTGGAGGATAAGGCTGCCCTGTTGGGGTAGCTGAAGATAGGGGGGATCTGGACAGGGGTTGAGGGGTATCGCAGACCCACTCCCCAGCCGGCAATAACCCCCTTTTCTCAAGGCGGTGGAGTGGCGGTCTCAATGGCCACCATGAAGAAGCCGGCAACTGGATTAAGAATGTGCAGGAGGAAGAAGAAGGAAGTTATAAAAAGGAAAGTTTTTCTTGGCTGAACCGGGACTTTAAGGACATATCTAATACCTGGAAAATTACTATTCTTTTTGGATGCTACAATGTTTCTAATGGAGGTTCTCAGCGGTGAAGGAAAGTGTTGAAAGATAAAGTTACTCTCCCTCCCTTATGGAAATAACAAATGGACATGGAAAATCTGCTCTCTGACAGAAGGTAAAAATTTAAAGCCCTTTGTTACAAGTGGGAAGGGAGAGGCTTGGAGAAAAAAAAATTTATTCCAAGACTTTGTTGGAGGAGATGCTTTGAAGATAAAGAGATTAGAAGCTAACTGCAAAAAAGTTTTAAAATACAGATTGGGTTTTTTTTCCCCTAATTGACTTTGCCCCAGGAAGAGAAACTGTAAAAGGAAAAAGTTTGTGCTTTGCCTGGACTGTTTGATGACTTTGGGACTTTGGGATTTTAGGGAATTGTTTTAAGTTTGGAAATATTTGATTGGCTTAATAACAAGAAGAGGATACAGAAAAAGAAGAAGAAAAAGTTTATAATGGCTCTACCTCTCGATGAACTAAAAAAGCAATATCTAAAAATAAGGAAAGAAGGCAAGGACGCTATGGGAGAAGCCCTTTGTTTTCTAGATATGTCGCTTGCTATGTGTCAGCAAATTAAACAACAGCTGGAAGAAGCGGAGGAAGAAGAAGCCATTTTTAATGAATTAAATAGTGTGATTAAGAAAGAAAGGAGAAAGAGAGGAGGGAAAAGGAAGGGCTTAAGGCATAAAAAAATATCTATGAAAGAGAAAAATTAGATGCAAAAACAATATAATGCCAGAAAGCAAAAGGAAAGAAGAATGCAACAGAAAGGGGAAGCCAAGAAGGCAGAGGTTTGGAGAGGAGTGGGTAAAAAGTCTAGGTGGGCCAAGAAAGAAAGGGAAAAGGGGGGGGGAGTTATAAAGGTATAAAACAAGATGGGAAAAAGAAAATCTTTTTTAGGGACAAAGGGTAATGTATGGTTCTTTTTTTAAAAAGGGGGGATTCTGCATAGTACACATGATAGTATTGTAGCAGTTGTATTTGTATTAAAAATAGAAAATTAAAATTTTATAAGATTTAATAAAAGATTAAGGTACAATGTTAAAATGTTTAATAATAAATGATTTTAAGTTTTAATAAAATATTAAAGGAAATGTTTTAAATATTAGTTTAATTATAGAGTTTAATGGGCTAATGTGTTGTTTATTATAGATTTATTATTGTAGCATTTGTTTTTGAAATATTAGAATGTACTAAGCAGAATCAGATTGGGACTTAGGTGTTATTTCAAATTTCAGTTTAGGGGTATGATAGAAAGGCATCATACTCTGATTAGTGATTTCAGGAGAAATTATTCTTTTTTATATTGGGAATGAGATAGATGTAAATGGAAAAATGGACAAAAGATATAAAAATATTGTCTTAAAGTATGATGAAATATATAAGTGGGGAGGAGTTATTTAGAAGATATAGAATGGTAAACAAGATAGGTAATGGTATATAAGAAGAGCATGAATTTAATTGAAGTCCATACAAAAAGAGGTAATCTGGGGCCAAGTTACTTTCTAAAAGGAAGTTTTATGTTTTTTGTGCTTTATGTGTGTGTGTTTAATTGAGAATTAATAAAATCTCGGAGGAAAGCCAGATGAGAACAACTGTAAACAAGCCAGAGGAAAATATAAATGTGATGGTTGAATAGCAGATAAACTAGAAAAGAAATGTGATTGAATAAGAGTAAAGAGAAATAATGTGAAATTTGTTAAAGGGAATTTATGTGTCTATATGGAAATGGGATAAATTAGAAGAACGTGATATAAAATAATGTGTTACCTGCCTTGTAAAGATTTATAATGGAAAGAGGTTTTATGTTTTTAATGTTTAATGATGTTTTGTTTTGTTTGTTTGTTGTTAAAATCAATAAAATTTGCTTTAAAAAAAAAAGAGAGCCCCACAGAAGACCTATCAGGTGGGAGACAAAGTTTTCCTGTCCACCAGATACTTACAAACCACTCAAAAGTCAAAGAAACTTGGCCCTAAGTATGTAGGTCCTTTCACAGTTGAACGAATTGTGAATCCTGTGACAGTCCAATTGACACTACCAAAAACTTTTTGACGAATTCACCCAGTTTTCCATGATAGTTTGTTGAAACCTGAACACACTTCTGTCTTGAGACCAACCCAGACTGATCTTCCTATACCATTGCTGATTGAGGGTGAACATCACTTTGAAGTTAAAGAGATTTTGGACTGTCGTAAATGGAGGGGTCGCCTCCAATACCTTGTTGCTTGGAAACATTTCCCATCTCCCCAAGCCGAGTGGGTTAATGAGAAAGATGTTAGAGCCCCTAAGCTGATCAAAGACTTTCATGCAAAGTATCATGATAAACCCTAGAAAATGTATATGATTGCTAATCAATGCTTTTGTGTTGTTCTCTCTTACAGGACTAACGTCCTTTTTTCTAGGGGGGGCGAATGTCAGCCTTCAAGATCTTTTCTACTTTTCTATTGCTTTCTAATGCTTTCCATCTTTCGGCTGCCATGAGTAACGGGGGGAGGAGGGGTTGCATCTTGTGGGAAGAGAACTGGAGGTGTTACATTCTTGTCTTGTATAAATGAGCAGTTGGTGGGGGGAGTATAAATTCCTGCTCTTAAGTTTCTATTTCCTTGCTTAGCTTTCTTTCCTTTGCGCAGCTGCAAAGTTTTATCAAAATATGTCAAGGTCAACGGACAGAGGCCTCATCACCACCTGAAGATGCCCACATGATCATATTAAGAACTTTTACTTGGAAGAGTCTTTTGGACTTTGGGGGGGTGGGAACAATTCCATCCCTTTGTATATGTGATCTGCGCACCAAATTCCTTAGATTGAGAATTCTACCTGTAGCTTCCACTTTGAATTTCAGTAAAAGAAAAACTTTGCTCAAATCTATGGAGTCTGAGTATTTCTTTCTTGGATTTTGAATGGAGCACAGACTGACAACGCCCTTTACAAGACTTTATTGCAGAGTTTCATCTTCTCTGCATGGACTCTGCTTGGAATGAGGCAGCTCACATGGATGCTTTTCAGGAGGGTTTGGCAGAAGAAATTCAAGATGAGTTGGTGCATGTGGAGCCGGCTCTAACCCTTGATGCGCTGGTGGTGCAATGTTTGTGCATTGATGCCCGGCTTCAACAGCGCAAGACCAGATGCCCAGTTCCAGAGCCGCCCTCTCACTCATGGCTGCAACCTCCCATACAACCAACACCCCTGGTATCCCATAATACCAGGACCGAGGAACCGATGGAGTTGGGTGCGCTCCACCCTCGGTTGACAACACAAGAATACACACAGAGATTTCAGGGAGGCCTGTGCCTGTACAGTGGAGGGTCGGGACATTTTGCCAGTTCCTGTCCTGCTAAATGACGGCGGGTATGAAAGCCAGTGCCCAAATCTCATCCTGTACCATCGGGAAATGGGGCAGGCCCGGCCTGGGGGAAACCCTAGGTCGGGCACATACCACACAACTGCCCGAAGTAGCGGAGGTGAACTCTGGTCCTCTCCAAAATCGGCTGTTGGACACACAGGTTTTCTTGCAGTCCCGGTTGGAGGGGATTCCTGCGGTGGCATTGGTGGACTCGGGGGCTACTACCAATTTCATGGACTGGGCTTTTGTCACTCATTATAAAATTCCCTTGGTTGCTGTGGAGCCTCCCATTAAAGTGGAAACCATTGAGGGCGGAAACTGTGGTCTGGGCCTATTTGTTTTGCTACTCAGCCATTATGCCTGGTCATTGGGGACCATGAGGAGGCAATTAGCTTTTACATCACCTCGGACCTCCATCTTCCCTTGGTTCTCGGAATGCCTTGGCTATGGTTGCACGATCCTCAGGTAGCATGGGCACAGAACGCCATTTCGTTCCCGAGTGTCCAGTGTGTGGACCATCTAAGACACATTTGTGCTGGTCAAGACATCACAGCCCCCGCCGTCTCTGTACCTCCTGAATGATCTGACTTTTCGGATGTTTTTAGCGAGAAGGAGGTGGATCGGTTACCCCCACATCGATCTTATGACTGTACTGTGGACCTCCTGCCCAATGCTCCGCAACCCAAGGGCCGTTTGTATTCCCTGTCTGAGCCCGAATTGGTCACTCTCTGAGATTTTCTGGATAAGAACTTGGCCCGGGGGTTTATCAGACCATCGTTGTCTCCTCTTTCCTCTCCTGTCCTTCTTGTAAAAAAGAAGATAGGGGATTTGCACTTGTGTTGTGACTACCGCAGGTTAAA